>NC_088366.1:56277110-56324610 GCF_034508935.2 Berghia stephanieae | reverse complement strand
CCTGTCGGGAGGACAAAAACAGCGTGTATCTCTTGCTAGAGCGGTGTACAGCAATGCTGACACATATTTACTAGATGATCCTCTCAGTGCAGTTGATTCTCATGTTGGAAAACACATCTTTAAAGAAGTCATCGGACATAGTGGATTGTTGAAAAGCAAGGTGAGAGGAAATTAATTTTCTCATTCAGTTTTCGATTGTATAAGATCTATTTAGTAATGATTTGAAAATGTTGAAAATTAACTTTAAAATCCTATTTATAAAATAGTGATTGAAAATCCGCGACATTTTTTTTTGTCACAGGTAAAAACGATGTCCATTTAATACAAATGACTACAAAGCAACCTGTATATGGTCTCCAGTACAGTTTTGAAATCCTCATGGGAATAGAATGCCTTTTCTAGACCATACCCTTAAAATGTCTTTCAAATCCATAAATTTACACATATGTACATTAGAGTCAATACGTAAGTATAGCAATCTACTGTGTGAACTTATTTTTTGAGCTGTCATATAGGTTTGACATTTTTCTTTTTCTTGTATTTTTCTCTCTGCTTTGTCTGGCTTCATTAATAATAATAAAAATAATAATAATAATAATAATAATAATAATAATAATAATAATAATAATGATAATAATAATAATAATAATAATAATGATAATAATAATAATAATAATAATAATAATAATAATAATAATAATAATAATAATAATAATAATAATAATAATATAATAATAATAATATCTTTATTGTCCCCAAAAAAGTGGCAATTTGTCATTTGGTTACACATTTATAACAATACAATATTGACCTAGACACACTCACACAAGATGCACACTAGTAACATAGTAGTTATCGTCAAAAAAAATAAAAAAATATATATTTATATATATCGGGTCAAACCTGATGCTTCAAAATGAGTTTAAACCTGGACTCATACACTTTAAGTTGAAATAATTGACATGTTAGAGGAGAGTGAGATTTGTCTCTGAAACTTCAAAAGCCTAACTATTCCCAATTCTGAATACAATGACTAGCCTATAACTATGAACTCAGTTTTCTTCTAGTTTTTTTTCCAACACAGTAACAAATTGACACTGAGGTTTAATTGTGGTAAATATTAGATATAAAAGTTTTTCTCATGTTGTGTGGCTCAGTTGTACAGTGTCATAAAAGTCAAACAATAGTAGGTGTGGTCAATGGCTTGATGTGTGACAGTGATCGTGAAAAATTTTGGTCCCGATGTGTCTTTAGGTAAGGCACTTTACACATTACCCCACTTGACTAAGGTGTAACTAAGTACCTGGCTATTGGCAGTGGCAGATACTGTAAAAGTGTTAGGACAAAAAGGACGCCTAACAAGTGACTAGTACTGCATGAATTGGAAATACAGTTCCTTATAGGCTTGCTGGGTGAATAAATGAAACATTGTGACGCATATTGAGCATGGTAAATCTGTGGAAATGCTCTATATAAATGTTCGTATTGATTTTTTATACTCAAGATTCTTATTCGTGTGGCTATGTGGTCTTGTGGTATGACACTCGGATCAGAAGGTTCTGGGTTCGAGCCTTGCTCAGCACATAATTGAGTCCTTGGAGAAGGCTCTTTACTCACATTCTCTCAATGTACTCAGTTGTAAAATGAGTACCTGGTCGTTAACAGCATTGTCTTTGTCCGAAAAAAAATTGTAATATCGCCTAACAGGCGTCGTGTCCCGTCCTAAATGTTAAATGGTGCTGTTGGCCAGAGGGACCCCTTGTAAAGGGCTTTGACGATGTTTAGTGGATATTGCGCTATGTAAAAGATCAATTTTTTAAAAAAAATTCATTTTCTCCAGACTAGAATTCTAGTGACACACGGCATCCACTGGTTACCCATGGTAGATCACATCATTGTTCTGGAAAATGGACACATCTCAGAGGAGGGATCATATGAGGAACTTATGTCTCACGAAGGCTCCTTTGCCAACTTTCTTAAAGATTTTTTTACCAAAGAAGTTCAGTCTGAGGCAGAGGATGGGGTTAGTGACGACCCCGATGGTGAGTCAAACTAAAAAAAAAACAAAAAAAACTCAATAGATACTTATTATCATGTTCCTTTATGGTGCTTTTACATTCTGATTTTGCACTTGCATTACTTTCTGCCCTTTATTTAGGCTGCCATGTAGGGTGGTAACAAAGGTCCTCCTTTCTTTTTTGAGTCATTCTTTAGACTCTCTCCAGCTGAGGCTAGTGGTTTTAAGTTTGGCCTCGACTGACCACCTCCAAGTGTTCCTCTGTGGCCCTCACTTTCTTTTCCTCCTCAGATGTACGGTGAAGAGCAATCATAGGGACGGAGCCTATGAAGCATGACCCAGTTTTTGTAGTATATAAAAAGATATAAAATAATTTCCTATTACCTGTTTGCTTTCTTGTGGATCAATAATAACGTGAAGTTGAATGTAAGCTTCAATTTAATTACAAAAACAGATCAAATGAACGTTTCGGGTTTCCCCTTTATCAACAAGACGGGATGATTGAAACACCACAGATGAATGAGATGATGTGGTAGTGGTGTAGTTAAGATGAATAAAATCATCCCGTCTTGTTGATAAAGGGGAAACCCGAAACGTTCATTTGATCTGTTTTTGTAATTAAATTGAACTTACATTCAACTTCACATTATTTATTTCTTTGAGCTTCGAGCAGCAACATTTACACTTTCTTGGGGATCTGACATCTCAGTTGGTAGAGCACTCACTTCTTACCCAGAGAGACTGAGGAGATTGATCCTGATGGATTTTGGGTAGGGTCGAGAATTCTTTTGGACCTCTTCTCCACCCAACAGTGATTGGATAGCTGGGTTTGTTTGATCTAGTGGAAAGTGTAATAGACTTGGGTGGCAAGCAATTTCTATAATCCATTTCAATTTATTGAAACCTAATGGCTCTCTATGACTTCTTGTGTTTACTCTCTTGTCACTTCTTAGATTGGATGCCAATCTATTTTGAATAAAAGGAAGTAAAGCATGTCTGGAAACATTTCGAATATTTCCTTTAATGTCTTTGCTACCTTTACTTATGCCTGTTTGAAAGAGATTGAGCAGCTTGATTCAGCACCCTGTTCTATCCCTCAGACCATGGAGTGAGTGCATCAACCAAATGCTACGTATGCTGAAGTATTTTCTAAACAAAAAGTAGCCCCTCAAACCTGTTTTTATAGCGTTAAATGGATAATAGCAATTGCTAACTGCTCTTTGGATAGGATGCTAGTTTGTGTAAAAGTACTTTTCGTTAGAGCTAGGCAGACCTAGATATCTGACCTCTGCAGGTTAAACAGAGGGGTCAGAGAAAAATCTCGATTGCACCTAGCATTGATAAAGGTTTCTTTTCTTTGTGAAGGGATTGCTATGGGGAACCCTAGCTTTCTCCAAAGTCATGATTAATCCTGTTACATCAACAGTTGATTGATTATTTCTTTCATTAGAAAGATACCAATAAATGAGCAGACTAGTTTTAGTCAATCATCACCAACAAGTTTTACCTTGATATGGGGACCATGTAATGCTATGTATAAAATAAAAATGTTTGATTTATTCCCCCAGCAGGCTGTAGGGGGAAACCATATTTCCATTTTATACAGTTGCCTATTAGGCGTCTAGTGTACTAACATGCTTACAATATCACTGCATACAATACGCTGCACATAGCCAGGTACTCAATCACACCTGAGTTACATCTCATGTGATATGGAGGGCAACTTAAAATTATTCTGTAAAACTCAACACGTTCATCTGTCATTTTGATCATATCCGCCATGATGCTTTTTAGATTTTTGTTTTGCATTCTTGTAATTATTTCGTTTTGTTTCATAATGATCTACTTGTATCTTCTTTTTTGGCAGAGAGGGATTTATCATTTTAAAATAATCTTTTCAGTCCAAACGACGAAAAGGCAAATGTTGGATAGATTGGAATCAATCACCTCTGAAGATGAAAGTGGAAGGTAAGCAATTTGTTTACATCATTTGACATCATTTGAATAATTGAAATTATTTTTGAGAAAAAATTTTATCGTATTTTATACTTTATGAATATAGGATTCTTTCATGGGTTTGGATTTATTAAATGATAAATTTTTTTATTGCACCAAATAACTCCGAGATTAAAAATATACTGAATTTAATCAACCCAAACCCGTTAAATAATACCTTTATTCTACCCCCCCCCCCCCAAAGTAATATTCTTTGATATTTCATAACCAATAATTTGTTCCTACGCATTCAAAGGTTATTTGAAATGACCAATCAGCTGTCTTTTCAAAGTTTATTTAAGCCAGTAAATTAACCAAAAATATTCTGCAATCGTTGAATATTTTATACCATGGGTTCTAAGCAATATTCAACAATTACGTTTTTACCAAGATATGATAGGGTTTTATAAGATAAGGGGTGGAAATTAAAAAAAAAAATTCCATTATGATCTGGAATAAGCAGATACATTGATATACAGTTTTAACTGGGTTTATGAAATCAGTATGTAGCCTATATATATATATATATATATATATATATATATATATATATATATATATATATAATTTGAGGTGCCTCTCATTTGGTCGCTCACATGATTTAAGGGTTTCAGTTTAAAGTAAATGTAATATGATTACATTTTTGTGGCTATTTGCCTATCAACATTTATGGCTTGCTGCTTCTTGTTAGGCCTTATTGAAAGAGAATTATTCTTGCGATCAATGACTGAAATGGGAACATATTTAGTTTTTGAGACAAAAGACAAATACTACTGCTCAATCATTTTATTGTAGAACTGACATTTTTTCAAATCAATATTTCTCCCATCATTACCTGGTCATAATTACAAAACATACCAGTACCAGGGATGTGGATAATCATAAACATCCCATTTCAAGAAGTCATGAATTATTATTGAATGCTTTTCTTTTTTTTTTTTTGAAAACATTATAAAGTTATGTCCAGGTCGAAATTACTTTTGTAAGTGATTTTTATCAATATTTAGAGAATTGAGGATGAAACCACAATAATTGTTGTGCTTTTCAGTTCCAACTTCTAAAAGTTACCACCTTAAAATCCACTTTAGGTGAAAAAGCCTTTTCATTCATAGCTCCATGCCTATGGAACGCACTTAGTCCTCGGACAAAGTCCTGTGAAAATTTATCATCTTTCAGGAAATGTCTGAAGACTGAGTTGTTCCGTGAGGCTTATTTTTCATGAAATGGATGTTGCTTAGATTTTGTTTTTGTATGCATGCTTATTATGTATCGTGTAGTGTCGTGATTTTCAATTTGGTTGTTTTTAAACATTTTTATTTTTATTATGTAAAGCGCCACAGAGCACGATTAACGTGGATGTTTAGGCGCTATATAAATTCATTATGTACTTACTTACTTACTTACTTACTTACTTACTTTTATTTAGCAACCTAGAACATGTGGCCAACCTTAAAAGGCAGTTGTCAAGACAACATAGTATTGTGAAGGAAGATGTTAAAGATGTTGAGACGAAAGAAAAGAAAGAAGTTGCTGGAAAGAAACTCATTGAGGAGGAAAAACAAGAAACTGGAAATGTAAGAATCTCCCTTTTAGTCCACATGATGTATACTTGAAAAAAAAAAATATTTGGCTATTTACACTTAAACGGTAGTTGTTTAAGTATTAAGTGGCTTTTTAGAAATATATTTGTCATCAGGAGTGAATGTAAATTAGGGTATCCGCAATATAAGATCTTGTATTTTATAATCAAATACGAATAGACACCTCGCTATTGTTACCCCTCCATTTACTACTACATGGCATTGGACTAAAGAGCACAAGACCAAAGGTCTTTGGATTAGGTACGCTGAACGTGTATTGATATAAAACAGTGACTGAATTAAAGGTTCCCCTTCATTGATGTGAAGAAAAAAAACAAATGAACAGAATGTAAGTCATAAAACAAGGTTTAGGTCATGTTTATGGCGTATTTCTTTCCTTTTTTCCCCTCATTATTTGGATGGAAAACGTACGGCTATGTGGTCTTGTGATATGACACTCACTTTCGGCTTGGCGCATAGTTGAGTCCTTGGAAAAGACTCTTTACTTACATTCTTTCACCGTACTCAGGTGTAAAATGAGTACATGACCGTTAACAGCGTGGTCTCTGTCCGAAAAAATTGTAATATCGCCTAACAGGCGTCATGTTTCGTTCTACATGTTACGTGTTGTTGTTGATCAGGGACCCCTTGTAAAGCGCTTTGAATACATTTAGTGGATATTGAGCTATATAAAAGAAAGCTCAAAAGCTCAAACCGTGGTAAAAG
Organism: Berghia stephanieae; assembly: GCF_034508935.2. NCBI lineage: Eukaryota > Metazoa > Mollusca > Gastropoda > Nudibranchia > Aeolidiidae > Berghia > Berghia stephanieae. Next base: position 56,318,292 of record NC_088366.1, on the reverse strand, counting down.
AAAGACTCTTTATAAGTCGGTCATTTCAAATGCTGGGTTTGGTAGTCAAAAATAAAAATTGTGCTTTTTTGGAGTACAATATCCACAAAACGTACACAAAGTGCTTTGCAAATGGTCCCAATCCAACAGCAACACTTAACAGGTAGGATGAGCTTGTAAGGCGCCATTACATTTTATAACAGATTCAACATCGTTTTTGCATCGTTACCAGCACACGTTTTCATTTTACACATATGTATGGGAAGAGAATTTGAATAAAGAATCATGTTCAAGGACTCAACCTTGTGCCACCCACTTGTGCCAGACTAGAACCCAGGACCTACATGCCAAAAGGCCAGCATCATATTAAACAAACCATAGTAATAATGATGATGATGATATTATAATAATAATAATAATAATAATAATAATAATAATAATAATAATAATAATAATAATAATAATAATAATAATAATGATGATGATGATGATGATGATGATGATGATGATGATGATGATGATGATGATGATGACGATGACGAAGACGACAATGACGACGACGACGATGATGATGATGATGATGATGATGATTTTTATTTATACCTTACCCTGTATCTTCTGTGGAAGTTGAGCGCTATATAAATAACTTATTTTTATTATCTTAACAAGCTCAAAGCACTCAATAGTAACGTAACACCAGTCACTCAAACATACAACATAAAATAAAGCAATAAAACAAAGCACTATGAATCCGTACTTAACATGTAGGATGAGCCTGCGAGATGCTATTACAATATTTCTTTCCACAGATTCAGCCAGGTACTCCTGTTTGCTGCAATAACATATTCTTCAAATCAAGTATCCTTTATACTGGGCATAGACTTATTCATATTACTGTATTATCACCCCCCACCCCTCCCCCCAAACTAGGTCAAGATGCAAGTCTACCTGACCTATATTCAAGCCGTTGGTCTATTCACCTTCTTCATCCTGACCATCATCTACGTTTTTTTCCAAGCATCTGTGACTTTCTCCTCCATCTGGCTCAGTATGTGGACAGATGACGAGCTGTTGGGGAATTCATCCGCTGCAGGGAGCCCTGAATTTGTTGACAAAAATAACATGTACTTGGCCATCTATGGTGTCATGGGATGTGTGCAGGGTAAATAGTGTAAATCTAAACCAAACAGTCGTTACAATCGTGGGTAATTACAGTAGGCTTGAGATAGAATGAAGTGTGCAGAACTGGGGATTAGTTCTTGTCAAATTTTAAGGTTCCAGTGTATCATTCCACTGGGTAATTACAGTAGATTTGAGAAAGATTGAAGTGTGCAGAACTGAGGATTAGTTCTTGTCAAATTTTAAGGTTCCAGTGTATCATTCCACTGGGTAATTACAGTAGATTTGAGAAAGATTGAAGTGTGCAGAACTGAGGATTAGTTCTTGTCAAATTTTAAGGTTCCAGTGTATCATTCCATTGAATCTTTAAAGCCATAAGTCCATAAAATGGATCTCTTTGATTGCAATGTAGACTTTATACCTGTTAATGTTAATTATTGATTTAGAATTTGGCTGTAAGAAATTCAAAGATTCTTGACAAAAATGAGAGTTACTCGGATGGATTTGAATTCATGAAAAAAGTTTGAGGCAATTTAGATTTGAATTTAGCCTAAAAAAACAAACTTTAAAAAGTTTATATGTTAAAATACAATGTTTTAACACACAACGAGATTTTGAGCAATGCATCTCTTTTTCTTTCCAGAGATGCATAAGAATCTGACTATGAAGCCATAAAAAAGATTTTTTTTAGACATTGTCAGTAAGAAACTGGAAAGAAAAAGGGCAGTTGTCTTACATATGTATCACTCACTGACTTTATTAAACTCTTTTACCCTTTCCGTAGTCGTTGACTGAGAGGGTAAGAGTGAAATGTATAGTGTTAGTTTTGGGAGATGATATTTTTTTTCTTTGTAAATCATCTCTCTGTTATGTATTGATAGTGATATTTTTGTTTTGTTTTGAACATATCTTGAAAATATATGCGTGTATTCCTCTTATTGGGATCCTGCTCTTGTGTCTGGATGTGACATTTAGGAGATCTCAAACTAAGTACATTGAAATTATGCTCATGAGATCTAAAGCTGTTCTCCATTTAATTATTCCCCTTTGTTTTACTTTTTCTCGTATGCTTTCAATTGTAAATATTATATAATTTTTTTACTCTTCCATTTTCTTTTTTTTTTTACTGGTGCTGAAATGACCTTAATGTTTGGCAAGCGTAGTAAAACCTTTAATCACAAACAAAACTATTTTACTCAACATTTTAGGTGCCTTTATTTTGGTGTTTGCTCTCATCGCCACCACCCAAATGGTAAAGGCAGCAGGCAGTCTTCACCTTGAACTTCTGCACAACATTCTGAGGTCTCCAATGTCATTTTTTGACACTACCCCCATTGGGCGAATCATCAACAGATTTTCCCGCGATGTGGAAACTGTAGACAACAATCTACCATCCACCATTCGATCGTTTTACGGTTGTATCTTTAATGTGATGGGAACCTTCATCATTATCTCATACTCTACGCCCATCTTCATTGCTGTTATTCTACCCATTGGTATTTTGTACTGGCTTATTCAGGTTTGTTAATTGCTTTATTCATATATTATATCATATCATAATCGTTAAAGTTTACTTAGGTCAGAAGACCTTTAAATACCCTGTTGTTTTTGCAAATATAAATATATAATAATTAATAGAAACGGAAGAAAAGATCAAATTGATGCAAGAACATTATAAGTACACAAAATCATTTATACAAACAAATGATCAAGTTGGTGCATACATACATTTTTCACCACAGACTTGTTGAGGTTGTTAATAATTTTCATAGCGTTGTATCTGACTTCCGTCCACCACTGAAACAATGGTACCGTACACTCGAGCTAAACAAGATAGAGGACCCGCTAAAGCATTTTTCATGTACAATCATTCAACCAATGAATTTGTTTATTCTGGTTTACAATATCCATTTGGCTTGTGTTTATTTGTTTGTTTATTTTTTTTTTTGTTTTCTTTTTTTTTTCTCATCTATTAGCGATTCTACATTCCCACATCCCGACAGTTGAAAAGAATTGAATCTACAACTCGTTCACCCATTTATGTCCATTTTGCTGAGACAGTCAGTGGTGCTGCCTCAATCAGAGCCTACGACGTTTCAGAGAGATTTATTGAGGAGTCGAAGCAAAGGGTTGACTATAATTTGTCATTCTATTTTGCTAATCTTGTTTCCAACAGGTAGGTAGTTTTAGATTGGTATAAAATGAAGTATGCAACTAACTATTATGTAACTAACTATTGGTCAGTTCTTTCCAGGATATTTACATGTAATTCAAACTGATTCTTCCCATACTGGGCAGGGAGGTACATACTGTGTCATCTATCCCCCTATATCTGTTTTCCAACATGCTTTGTATCCTTTGTCTTGGAATGAGATTACTTGGTTTTGTCCTGACCTTGGTCGGAGTCCCTGCCGGGAGGGAAACAGTCAAATGCATAGTTATTGTTTTGGGAGATGATATTTTTTCCCTTGTAAATCATCTCTCTGTTATGTATTATTATATTTGTTATTTTTTATGTATAATGTAAGCATTTGATTGTGTTCCTCTTTGTTGGATTTTGTTCTTGTGTCCGGATGAGACTTATAGGTGATCTCAAACTAAGTACATTGGTGGTATGCTCTTGGAATCTACATCTGATCCCTATTTGTTCCCAGTTCCCCTTTGTCTTACTTTCTCTTGGGTGCTTTAATTTTAATTCTAGAACTTTTTACTATCTCATTTTCTTCCTTTTTACTGGCGCTGATATAACCTAAATGTGTTGCAAGCGCTGTAAAACCCTTAAAAACAGAAACAACAAACAAACTGATTCTCAGAATTGGCTGTCTAGTTGGTCCTGCCAAAAGATGGTGTTGTTTTTATTCACTCATATCAAGTGCTGTTTGCAAGATCTATTCGTCTTGGCCATTTTAATGTCAAGCCACTTGGACACATGGTTCTCATGTAACCTTTGGTATTGCCAATGCCAATACAATAATAATGATAAAAATGATTGCTTATGATGATGATGATGGGGATGACGACGACGACGACGACGACGACGACGACGACGACGATGATGATGATGATGATTATTATTATTATCATTATTATTATTATTGTTGTTGTTGCTGTTTTAGTTTTAATGGTAATTATGAAATAATTGAATTGCATTATAGAAATATTAAAGTAAAGAAATATTAAATGTGAAGTCACACATCAATGACCTTGAATACAGACTGTTCAACCTTAGAAAATTCAACAAAGCAGGAGTTTTTTAAAAATCAAACAAAAAAAGAAAATGCAGGTTGTACAAGAATACAATACACTTGAGTGGTTTTGTTTTTTGTCAAAATGATGTATTTCCACAGGACAGTTTTCCCAGTATTTATAAATATATATAGCATCTTTAATCAAAGAGGGATCTTGGCCTAAAATTAGAAAAAAAGCATAATTTAAAAGTTAAACGGTTAGTAACTGAGGCCATTGATATGGAAGTTCCTAACAAAAATGAATATAACAACTTCAAGAAAGAAAAAAAAAATACCAGACGCAGAATGTTTCAGGCTCAAAACCCTTCTTCAACCAAAAAAAAAACAAAAAAAAACAACGAAAAGAAAAAGACATTACTAAAAACCAGAGTGACGGCAAAGGAATATTCAGCTTGAAATCTTTTGTTTTTTTTTCCATTGTTTTTTTTTGTTTTTGACAGAAGGTTTTTTTTTTTAGCCCGAAACATTCTGTGTTTGGTGTTTTGTTATTTTTTGAAGCTGTTATTTAAGTTTTGTTTATTACCTTTTGCAGAGTATCGCTTTGATATGAATTGAAAGTTCTCACTTTCTTATTGGTTAGGGCTTTCATTATTCAAGAAATCTAAAAGTTATGATTATGCTTATAAAAAATTCTTACTAGATTTCTAGGTTGGGGTCTAGAGTTGATTGGTAACTTGGTCATCTTGGCTTCAGCCTTATTTGCTGTGACAACAACCAATCTGGAGGCTGGGCTTGTTGGCCTTTCAGTGTCATATGCGTCTCAGGTATGTGGAGTCAGCCGTTACTTATTTAATACCTTAAGTGTTCTTATAAATACAAAAACAGATCAAATGAACATTTTTTGACAATGCCACTACCACATTTTCATATCTCATTCATCTGTCGTGTTTCATTCATCCTGTTTTGTTGATAAAGGGGAAACCCGAAACGTTCATTTGATCTGTTTTTGTAATTAAATTGAAGCTTACATTCAATTTCACCTTGTTATTTAATTCTTCGAGCTTCGAGCAGCAACATTTACATTAGATGTGCTTAGAACGTTAACTCTTGCTGTATCAACTTTATGTTTTAAAAGCTGTTGTCCACTTCTTTGTGGCTTTCTGTCCTTGTTCTAAAATGAATTTGTTTTTGTTTGTTTTTTTTTAATACTGGGCCATGCTTTTTTTTCCTTTTCTTTTCTTTCTTTTTCAACTTCCAGGGATTTCTTTTTGAAGTATCCACTAAATACTAAATGTTGTCAAAGATTTTGCAATGGGTCCTGAGCTCACACCAACATTTTAAATGTAGTATATAATAATAGATGAAGATGAAGTTTGAGGAGAGGAGAGCAAGGAGGAAAGAGAGGCAGCAGATCCAAATACCAAACACACAGTCAAACTACGTGTGCAACAACTGCGGTAGAGTCTGCCATGCAAGGATTGGTCTGCTGAGTCACACCCATCGTTGCTCTCAACAAGACTGATGAGACTAAAGCCATACAGGGCGCAAACCATCGTCTCTTGAGACGGAAGGATGCCTACGATATAATAATATAATAATTAATTTTATACAACACAAATAACAAAGAGTTTAAAAGCACTACACATACAAAGTGTAGGTAACATAGAACGCACGTATGTATCACTACTCAAAAGCCTGCCTTAAAAGGAATGTTTTCAAAAATTTCCTTAAAACGCCCATTAGGCGCCATTACAGTATTTTATTTTAGACAGAGACAACATTGTTTACAGTTAGGTACTAATTTTACATCTGAGTGGAATGAGAGAATGTAAGTAAAGAGCCTTCTTCAAAAACTCAACTATTCACCACTCACAGTGGGACCCTAAACAGTGACTTACCATCTAAAGGCGAGTGTCCTACCACTAGAGCTGCCATTCCGACTCTTATGCACATAATTTTAGATCTATATCTCATCCGATCTATTTCATGTGCCCCGTTTTTTATATGACCTGAATTGTTGTAAGTCCTATTTAATCCCTGAAATTAAAACAAAAACAAACAAATCAATCATTTTCCAGTGTTGTCACATATCCAGTATTTTCATTTAAAGGTTAATACTCTTCAACAGTCGTAACATCACTTCCTTCCTAATGACACATGGTAACTTAATAACACTGGCTCAAAACTATAGGAACAATGGCGGACGCCTGGATGAAATATTTCTTCGGCGAGCATAAAAGCGTATCCAGAGGAAAAAAAAACACATAAAATTGATCATGTTTTGACTTTTACACATTCTGATCACAAGGCATATGAAAAGTTCTAGCCAGCATGAAGAATAAAAAGTAATGATTTTCTTTGTTTAGAACCAAAATGACCGCCGTTGCTGGGCTGAATCCAATTGTCTTTCTTCTTTCTTTTCCTTTTGCAAATTCACATTTCCACCATGGCATACTTTTGAAATTTAATGAAGTAAAAGGGAGGAACAATAGTGCTTTTAGTGATCACAATTTTTTTTTAAAACCATTAATTTAAGAAAATGTAAAATAAAGTATTGATATAGATCTCTTTTTAGTTGTTCTTTTCAAAACTAGAATATTGTCATTTACTAGATTACCGGTGCCCTTAACTACTTGGTTAGAAACTTCAGTGATCTGGAGACCAACATTGTGTCCGTGGAAAGATTGCAGGAATACAGTAAGACCCCTACAGAGGTGAGAACTATACTTCACAAAAGAAGGAAAAAAATTGTTGCAATTTTTAAATGTTTTTCTTTGACAATTTCAAATAACTTCTAAATATTACAACAACCCTCAAAACTGATCTCTTATTCTTTCTCCCTTCTCAATTATTCTCACGCCCCCTCCCCATTTTGTAATATATATATATATATATTATATATATATATATATATATATATATATATATATATATATATATATATAAATGAATTAAAAATTCCCAATCCATTCAGCAATGAGCTTTCAACCAGGGGCGGTTGGTCACCTTGTATTTAAGGCGGCACAAATCCGAAATACAGTATTAAATTTTATTGGTCTAGTTAATTTAACTAAACTTTGTATGTGTGTGTGTGTGTGTGTGTGTGTGTGTGTGTGTGTGTGCGTGTGTGTGTGTGTATGTGTGGAGGGGGGTATTGCTTGTCTTTATGTGTGCATATGTTTGCATATGTGCGTGTATTTGTGTGTGCGTGTATGTGTATGTGTTAGAATATTAACGAGACTTACTCACGTCAATGGCGTGTACTATTTGTACAAGAGGTCCATTCGTCGATCTTTCTGTAAGGCAAAATGGTCTATGACTCGATTAATGAAGTTGTTAATGGATCCTATCGTATCCTTATGGATTGTGATGCAGGTCAGAGCATTGAGACAATCCTGGCCCATTGTGGCACGTGAAGCTGTTTTAATCCTTTTCAGAGTACTAAACGATCTTTCTGCCTCCGCTGTTGTCATTGGTGTGGTAAGCGCTATCTCCAAAAATTTCGTGACTTCAACGAATGTTGTTCCTAATTCAGAGGTGCATATCAATCGGTACAACTCGATCATTGATTCGCATTGAGTAAAGGTATTATTTGAATACAGAACTTCTAATTCTGTCATCAGTTTAGGTTTATGAAGAATTGGGTAATATGTTACTGCTTCTGATATTAAATTTGTGGGAAAGGAATGAACGAAGGTCGGAAAATTGTCTACATTGAGGAGGTTAAATGAAATGACTGCGTTATGCTGACTAAACCTATCGGTAACTTGATTTGCTATTATGTCGCATGCTTCAATGGCTGCCAACTTATTTTCACTTCTGTCATCTCTTCTTCTTTTAGCTTGATGTTGCTCTTCTGGTAAATATGAACTGATTTCCATCCTAATGGAAGAAACTGCATCCTGAAATGTGTTTATTGCCCTTTCACACATGTGCGAATCAAGTGAGCGTCTCTGGAGTATTCCAAATAATATATCAACATTCATAAAGATTTTGTTGAAAACATTGAGGAAAAAAACGAATGTTTCATTTGTTAAAATGTTTAAAAGGCCAGATGCTTTTTGAGTTGTATCATCGTCTAATATTTTCTCAAAAAGGCTGATAAGTTCCTCCTTCTGTGCCGCTATACTAGCAATAAGACGGGATTGGAAATTCCAGCGAGTCTCTGAGGGCGTGGGTAGGGCGCGTTGGCAAAATTGACGGAAGGCGTCGACTCGTTTTGAAGAATGAGAGAAAAAAGTGGAAAATGCTATAATGTTTGCAAAGAAAATTTTACAGCCTCTAATACGTGAACACGCTTGTTTTAATACTAAATTTAACTGGTGGGCGTAACAATGAGTAAAAACAGCGTTCGGAAAAGTTTCTTTGAGCTTTGCCTGAACCCCAGAAAGTCGGCCAAACATCACAGCTGCTCCATCATATGTCTGAGCAATTAATTTCTCCTTCACATCTAGTTTCTCAAGAGCTTCCGTCAGAGTTGTTGCTAGTCCGTCAGCTGTCCTATCACTGACTTCAACAAATTCTAAAAACCTTTCAACCAGTTTCCCTCCCTTTAAAAATCTTAAAATAATAACGAACTGTGTACGTTTTCCTGCATCCGTGGCCTCATCTGCTTGAACCGAAACAAACTTTGTATTTGTAATATCACTTTTCAATTCTTCCAAATAAATATTGTACATACAGTTTAGGAGCTCGTTTTGCGTCTCCTTAGACGTATAGCGCGCTACAGTTGCTGTCTCCAAATGATTTGCAAGCAATGGATCATTTTTAGCATCTCGCGTTATAAGATCTAAAAAAACTCCACGATTGTATGATTCAGTGCTTTCATCATGACCTCTAAGGGCTATTTCATGTACACCACAAAACAAAAGAGCATCAATTATCTTGGATAAAACTTGTCTGTTAACTTTCACCTGTTCATTATAACGACTCACAGACGCAGAATGTCCTGTTTCCAACTGATTTCTTATGTCTACAACGTTGAAAAGTTTATATTTAACAGCATTTGTGACATGGCTTTTTGATTCAGAATGTTTCTTCAGTGCCTGCGAGATGTGCGCAATATCACTGAATCCTCCTGTTGTCCACTTAGAGCATACATCACCAAAAATCAAGCAATAAAAACAATGAAGCGTTTTACGGCTTTCACTGGCAGTAAGCCATTCAACAGTTTTAAAATAATCATTATTAAATCGGCGCTGTCTCCTCGGTGTGTTAGAAACTAAGTTAAAATTCACTGGTTTGTGTGGACCTAAATCTTTCACCACGATTTTCTCTTGAGGGGATAAGTGTCGGAATTGATTATCAATTAAAAAATCAACATGATTCATGATTGGTTACAAATTACAGAAATAACTTTTTAAAATTAAATGATTCAAGAAATTTTTCAAAGATAAAAACAGGGAGGTTTCATAAACAATGACAACAGCGATAAGACATTTTCTCTGAATACTAACGATATGACACACAACTTTAGAATAATTGAAATTAAAAATACACATTAAATTCCAAACGCAAAGCACTTGTTAACTTCACACACAATCAGCGACATCTTTATAATTATACTATTAGTAGTAGACAATGCACACAATACAAGTTGAGTAGTGATAGTTGGGAGTGTGCGGGGATGAAGGATTCCGTGGGGTCAGGGATTTTTATTTATAGAACCATGGGGCTCTTCTCGGTGCATACTTTGTTTACTGTTCTTTTTGATATTTAATATATATTTAAGCAAAACCAACAATGACAAAATATATATTAATTGCCATTCTCTTCATCCGTATATCTTAGTGAAGCAAAGCCTCTTCTTTCAGTGATAAAACTGATATGGTTTTAGTTTATCCCAAGTAGGACCTCAGGGCGTGCATCGCTAGATTGGCCGTCTTGGCCTAATTATTTTAGCAGTGAAAGACAATAGTTAGTTGGGGAGGGAGGGTGGAGGGAGATTGGGGAGTGGTAACTAACTTTCTTCAAGGTACAACAGAGTATAGGATAAGGACAGGACGGCCAAACGAAGACTGGCTCATATAAACAAAAAAACTTCCCCGCCACACCACACCCTCCGCTCATTGTCACCCCGCGCAGGCAACGGGGGAAAGATGAAACGTGCCGATTTGACGCCACCTTCGTGGAGCGACGCACGAGTCATCAATAAATATTAAATTCAAAACAAAAAGCAGTATGTGCTAAATTTTTAATTTTATCAAAATTTTAAAATTGAAGTTTTTTGTTGGGTTGACATGCTAATCTACGGAAAATATAGGGCGGCACAAAACAACTTCGCTCTATTGACCGACCGCCAGTGCTTTCAACGTTTGCAAATGATTGGAAAAATATTTCAACCTTTAACTACTGATAAAAGACATACACTATTTTATCTATTATCTTCGCACAGAGTGCCTGGGTTTATCCCCGTCGTCGACCAAGCACCTCATGGCCTTCTGAAGGCCGTGTTAATTTTATTAATTATCAGACTCGATACAGACCTGGACTGGACCTTGTACTGAGGGGTGTCAACTGTAACATTCAACCTGGAGAGAAGGTTAGTGATATTAAAAAGTTGTTTGTACTCGTAAAAAGTGGCGGAGACATCATAATGTATTATAAATAATTGATTAAAAGACATTATTTTGATAATTAATTTGAATGTCTTTTTTTTAATTTAAAAAAAAAAAAATTTTGATTTGAATCATCAAACTGCAGGTTGGGATTGTGGGTCGGACAGGAGCTGGCAAGTCATCGTTGACTGTTGCTTTATTCCGATTGATTGAACCAGCTGGTGGTAGTATCATCATTGATGGGATTTCTATTGCTGATATTGGGTTACATGATCTGCGCAAAAAGTTGACCATTTTACCTCAGGTGAGTTTCATACCTTCATTATGTTGTGGTATTTTGGTTAGTTGAAATTTAAGTGAAAAGGGAAGTACTGCTGAGTCATAGCATTCTCAATTAAGCCCTGTTCTGCATAACAAAGCCTCAAAGTGCTATTCAAATTATTTTGATAAACAAGCAAACATACAAACAGTTGTTTAATTACAATGATTCGGGGGGGTGAGGGTGGGGGGGGGGGGGGTGGAGGGGAACAAAAAAAGTCAAGAAAGTTTAAAATCATTGAATTGTGCGCATGTATGCATGACATTTAGAAATAGTGCTGTTAAATATTGAAAATAGACACATTTCTCTCTGCGTTTTTATTTCTTTTCTTTTTTTTGTTATTCTAAAATTTAATTTGTAATTTTTGTTAATTTTTCTTCAATGTCACATGAAGAGAGGAGCAGGTTATGTATCGGTAGTATTGATTATTACTACAAAAATTTGGTTTGGAGCATGAGGCCGACAGAAATATGAAAAAAAAATTAGTATGAAATATAGCTCAGAATGATAGTCACATCACCAAAATTCATTTTCATGGACACCATTGTTTTTTTTTTCTTGCAATAAATGTTATTGATTATGACATAATAAGTGGCCTTACATCCCTTCTAGCATTCACTACTCCAAAAGAACCTAAAGTGTTGTCGTCATTTGTTTTGGTTATTATTACTTTTACATTTCTCCCACATTATTTAGTAGAGTAAAGAATAATGGAAAATGAATTTAGGTTAGATTTTAAGAACAGTACTACTGGTAAAGTGCGGCTATGTGGTCTAGTGGTATGACACTCGCTTTCGGATCGGAAGGTTCTGGGTTCGAGCCTCACTCGGCGCATAATTGAGTCCTTGGAAAAGACTCTTTACTCACATTCTCTCACCATACTCAGGTGTAAAATGAGTACCTGGCCGTTAACAGTGTTGTCTTTGTTCCGAAAAATTGTAATATCGCCTAACAGGCGGCATGTCCCGTCCTACATGTTAAATGTTGCTGTTGACCAGGGACCCCTTGTAAAGCGCTTTGAGCACATTTAGTGGATATTGCGCTCTATAAAAGCTCATTTTTTTTTTTAAACAAGGAAGGGGAGGGGGGGCTGTGTGAAAAAATGTTGACTTCATCTTGAGTTGATCCCGTTCCCATTGCATGTGAAGTGAGTATTCTACCAACTGGGCTGTTGGGACACCCATCTTTCAATTGAGCTTTATATAGCGCAATATCCACTAAATGTGATCAAAGCGCTTTACAATGGGTCTCTGGTCAACAGCAACATTTAACATGTAGGACGGATTATAACGCCTGTTAGGCGATATTACAATTTTCGGACAAAGACAGCGCTGTTAACGGCCTGGTACTCATTTTACACCTGAGTACGGTGAGAGAAAGTGAGTAAAGAGCCTTTTCCAAGGACTCAACTATGCGCCGAGCGCGAGGCTCGAACCCAGAACCTTCCTATCTGAAAGCGAGTGTCATACCACTAGACCACATAGCCGCACTTGATGCATATCATTAATTTTTTAAAGACAGATATCGAACTAAATGGTTTGTTGTTTATTCTTTACTCAAGGATCCTGTTATCTTTTCTGGTACTATGAGGATGAACCTTGATCCGTTTGATCAACATTCAGACTCTACACTTTGGGCTGCCATAGAAAATGCCCATATGAAGTCATTTGTGGACTCACTGCCCGGCAGACTGGACTATGAGTGTGGGGAAGGAGGTCAAAATCTCAGGTATTATAATGACAAGTGATAATTATTATGGTAATAAAGATGATGATGATAATAATATAATATAATATAATAATAATAATAATAATAATAATAATAATTATAATAATAATAATAATATAAAATAATGATATAATAATAATAATGATAATATAATAATAATGATAATAATAATAATAATGATAATAATAATAATGATGATGATAATGATAATAATAATGATGATGATGATAATGATGATGATGAGATGATGATGATGTGATGATGATGATGATGATGATGATGTGATGATGATAATAGTAATAATAATAATAATAATAATAATAATAATAATAATAATAATAATAATAATAATAATATAATAATAATAATAATAATGATAATAATAATAATGATGATAATGATAATAATGATGATGATGATGATGATGATGATGATGATGATGATGATGATGATGATGATGATAATAGTAATAATAATAATAATAATAATAATATAATAATAATAATAATAATAATATATTATAATATAATAAGGATGATGATGATGATGATGATGATGATGATGATGACGATGATGATGGTGGTGATGGTTGTAATAGTGGTGGTGAAGATGGGCGTTAATGATGATGATGATGGTGGCGACGGTGGTGGTGGTGTTGGTGGTGGCAGTGGTTGTGATAGTGGTGGCGACGGTGGTGGTGGTGTTGGTGGTGATGATGTGATGATGATGGTGATAATATGTATATATGTCCTTAAATGCAATTTTTCACTTGATTTCCCACATACACACACACACGTACACACACACACACACGTACACACACACACACACACACACACACACGCTCATCATGTACACAATGCCAAACACATAAGACACTGAACTTATCTATTTTCAGTTGCTTCAATTTTTTAGTTGTAAGAATTCTCCTTGTTGTCCTGCTTAGTTTGGTCTGAGGGAGTGTAAGTCTTTACCTGCCTTTAAAAAGAATCTCAAGACACATCTTTACTGTATTTGTTTTTATTGAGTCCTTGATTTGGCTATGAATTACTTTTTTTTTTTTCAAAATTGATAATTTATATTGTAAAGTGCCCAGTGCTTGTGTTTTACACGAGAATGAGCGCTGTATAAATGTGTATTATTATTATTATTAATGATCGCCATTTTTCCACCATGGTTTTTCTCTAACTCTTATTATAATTTTTCATATTCTACAGTGTTGGTCAGAGGCAACTGTTATGCCTGGCCCGCACTTTAATCAGAAAAACGAAAATTCTAATTCTGGATGAAGCAACAGCTGCTGTGGATATGGAGACGGATGATCTTATCCAGAATACAATCCGTACTCAGTTTCAGGATTGTACAATTTTAACCATCGCACACAGGCTTAACACAATCCTTGACTATGACAAGTAAGTCATTTACAGAAAAAAAAAGTATTCCTTCAGAAAAGGTTCAAGGCGCTGGAGTTAATACTCATTTCAATGGAGTTAAACGGACAATAATATCAATTGCTTGCTATCCTTTGGATAAGATGCTAGTCTAAAGCAAAGTATTTTTCACTAGATCTCACAAAACTAACTATTCAATCACTGCTGGGTGAACATGGGGGTTAGAAATCAAATGAGAAATCTAGCAGTCCTAAAGACAAATATCATGCCATTAGACCACAAGGCTCACAAAGCCTCACTCTGATATTATCAGAGATATTTCATGTTTATGATTTAATGAATTTGCCTTTTACTTTCACAAAAGTAAAATTTCAGAAAACGTTTTTTTCTTGGGCTGATTATAACATATCTTATCTTTTCTTAACTTATCTTACTAAATGCTTAATAGGAATTATCCTTTAAATGCCTTATACGATAGTTTATAATTACAGAATCTCATATAGCTTGCATTGTATCATTTACAGACAGTTTTACACAACTTCGAATATCAGGAAAAATGTATCAATACGGCAATGTAACATCGAAAAATACTATCATAGAATACTGGTAATTGAAAATTGGTCATGATGGAATGAATCATAAATGTACAAAGTTCATAGTACAATGAAATATTAATGACAAAAATAATAATGAAAGCAACAATGATAATAAGCATACATAAGTCTCTGATGCTGAACTGTTTTATCTACTGCCTAAACCAAGGGTCATGATAGCTCAGTTGATATAGAACTCACTCTCCTGACCCCTTTGAAAATCAAGTGCCAAAATGATAATATCGCACAAGAACACAGATGCGCACCTCTAGTTTTGATTTTAATTAAAATTCATGCAATACTACAGATGAGTTTTGACTTTTTATTTTAGTGCACCAAAATTTACAAGCACTTAAAATTAGTAGATCCACATCTTGAGTCCTTGGACAAGGCTTTTTACTCACATTCTCTTTTTGCATTCAGCTATACAATGAGTACCTGATTTGTCCCTCAATTTTTTTACCAGCTTGTTAAAGTATGGAACAAGCTTTGTCGGTGTTGAAAATAAAATATAGGCATGATATTGCTTCCGTCATGTTAAGTTTTTATGTAGGCCGAGGACCCCTTGCATATCGTTTTGAGGCGAATGGTCACATTTGGTCTAAATGATCACACAGTTTGATCTGATATTTGCTTACTCGTCTTTTCAGTCATTTTATAAAAAGCTTTTGAAGAAACTCAGGATTTCTTTTGAGGAGCTTTTTAAAAAAAAATGATTTTTTTTCTTTTCTGTTCTTTTTTGTTTTTGTTTTTGCGCAGTCCACATTTCGTAACTAGGTTATCATTTGCCTCCCACTGCCTCAAACTGTACGTCACAGTGAAACACATTCCAAAAGTAAATTTAAAGTCAAAACGACCAGAAATGAGATATTTCAGTTTTCTGCAGTTGAAGAAACTATATTCATTCTCTTCAATAAAGAGTAAGATTTTAATCTGTTTTCTTTTTTTTTTGGACAATAAAGTTAATTTTCAGGATCTATTTCACTCCTACATAATACCGTTTCGTGGCTGTGGATCACACTTGCCTAGTTAAGTCAGATTGAGATACGAATATTTTAATGTGTAGGAAAAATAGAAATGATTAGTTTGTAGAATATACCAATAAATAGTAACATGAAGTTGAATGTAAGCTTCAATTTAATTACAAAAACAGATCTTCAAAACTTCAAAAACTTCACGTTATTATTTATTTCTTCGAGACTCGAGCAGCAACATTTACACTACCCCGTATTCTTCTAGAATATACCAAGAATGTCTAAATCATTGTCCGGTTTTTTCTTTCTTCTCTTCCAGAATAATGGTTCTAGACCAAGGACGAGTTAAAGAGTTTGATTCACCATCTGATCTTTTGGAAAACAAAGCATCCATATTCCACGGATTGGCTAAGGATGCAGGACTGGTTTAAATGAAATGTTCTTTATAAATCGGTTGCACTTCATTAGACAATTTACATCATATTATTTTGTGTGTGTGTGTGTGTGTGCGTGTATGGTGATCTGTAGCACAAATAAGTTTACTGAAATGTGTCCAATGAGAAACTCATATAATTTCAATCTTTTTTTTGATGTGACGAAATAATTTTTCAGAATATGTATGATGTTTTGATGTTTTTTTTTCTTTTGTACATTTTAAAACTGTTATAAAACTTGCAACAAATACTTAGTATCAATGGCTAATGCGTATCTTATATCTACATAGATACCGGTGTTTTTTTTTTAACAGGACAATTATTTATACATTTAATATTTCTACTATTTCATAATTTCACCATTATTGCAACTACAAATACTGGTTTAATCGTTATTATTCTTGTTATCATTATTCATATTATTATAATTATTATTAATTTATTATTATTATTATTATTATTATTATTATTATTATTATTATTATTATTATTATTATTATTATTATTATTATTATTATTATTATTATTATTATTATTATTATTATTATCAATATCATTCCTCAGACAGATAATATCCCACAACGAATGTGGATATATTAATTGACATTAAAAAAAAGTTCAATATATCATTTTTCCTATTGAAGAATTTTATATATTCTATACATTCCTTTTTATTAACAACTACTTATACAGACTTCTTCAAGTTCCTAGATTTTTAATTTATGAGACCAAAAATGAGTGTTTGCATTTATTCTTTAATTAATTACAGTGCAACCCCCGGATTACGATATTGCCTGGAACCGGAATAGTATGTCATTATTCCAGAGTTTTCAAGATGGCAGAATAAAAGGGGGTGTGGTGAGACCCGTGAATACATAATAGTGCAATGTGCGGATCAGTGCCGGAGAGACGGCATGTCCCAATAACCTTAGAATTTGTATTTCTCCTGCTTACAAAGGGTATACCAGTTATAATAATATTAATAATAATAATAATAATAATAATAATAATAAATGGTAATAATGCTGAAAACTTATATAGCGCTATAACTCCGAGACACCAGACTCTAAGTGCTTAAATTACAAATTACTTTGGCTGACACATACTC
Source organism: Berghia stephanieae (assembly GCF_034508935.2). Classification (NCBI taxonomy): domain Eukaryota; kingdom Metazoa; phylum Mollusca; class Gastropoda; order Nudibranchia; family Aeolidiidae; genus Berghia; species Berghia stephanieae. The sequence goes on along the minus strand of NC_088366.1, from coordinate 56,300,902 downwards.
ATTCACACACACAAGCATACACACACACAAACACAGACACACAACACACAATAGAAACCAGACAGACCTATCTTGCTTCTCATAACATCTACTAAAGATGAAACAGATATGTTTTAAGCGAACTTACAAAGATTCTTTTTCACGAATGCTCTGTGGTAAGGCGTTCCAAACAGAGGGTCAGAAATGAGAAAAGGATCTGATTCCAGCATTTTTCCGTATTTGAGGGACAACCAGTTATGCTTTCACTCTCCAATGTGCATTGTCAAACAGTGTTCGAACACCAATTATCAGAACAAAGAATAAATCAAGAAAATCAAGTGCCAATATGATAATATCGCACAAGAACACAGATGCTCACATCTAGTTTTGATTTTAATTAAAATTCATGCAAAAAAAAGCAAGACTGTTGATGAGTTTTGAATATCGAAATTTGTATTTAAGTGCACCAAGACTTACAAACACTTAAACTTAGTAGATCCACATCTTTCAATATTAAAACCAAAAAAGAAAAACAACAAAAGTCAAAGACAAAAAAATAAAAACCCAACAAAACCACAATGATATCCAATTTGGACTGATGTTTAGAAAAACAATGATTTTTCAATTGAAAATAATAACCCGCTATTTCAGCGTGTTATAAGACCATAAATATCCATAATTGCCTCCATTGCCTGATATCAGTTGACCTCCTCTGACCTCAGACAGGTAGCTACCAGGAAAGTTAAGGGACCCTTGAGTATTCCATCCACTGATAAACTTCTTTTGCTGAGTTTCCATGCAGCAGTGTAGTAAACATGTGTTCTGTTTGGTTGGTTACAAAGCAATCTCATTGGGAGGGTAAAAATCGTTTTAAAAAAAATTGGTTAAGATTAAGAAGACGATGGTCAGGTATCACGCATCGGCGGTATCAACTGCCGATTATTGTTATAATGATGTCGCTAAACAGGGGTCTTACTAAAATGTATGTCGCCATTTTGGGTTTTTAATTACTAATAACATATATATAGCAAAAAAAAAAAAATTGGGAACAGAGACCAATGTCTCTATCCAGGGGTGTCGTTATTCAGGGATGTGATCCAGAGGTTGCACTGTAATTAATTTTTCATTCAGTCGTTTATGAGGCGATGTGGTCTAGTTGTATGACACTCGCTTTCGGATCGGAAGGTCCTGGGTTCGAGCCTCGCGCTTGGCGCATAGTTGAGTCCTTGGAAAAGGCTCTTTACTCACTTGTTCTCACCGTACTCCGGTGTAAAATGAGTACCTGGCCGTTAACAGCGCTGTCTTTGAAAAATTGTAATGTCGCCTAACAGGTGTTATGTTCCGTCCTACATGTTAAATGTTGCGTTGACAGGACCCCTTGTAAAGCGCTTTGAGCACAGTTAGTGGATATTGCGCTATATAAAGCTCAATTTTTTTTTTTAAATTATGGAAAGAGTCAGATTTGTGACTCAAATTCTTTACCAGCTTGTTAAAATATGGATGAAAACACAATGTGTTCTTTTTAAATAATCCCTCTACAGATCTGAAATACAAACCTATTGTCTTTTTTGTGTGTGATAGTCTAATTAAAATTTTATTGTGATATAATATTGATGCTCACCCATAATTATATTAATGACGAACCATGCTAAAACCATGGAATCGCATAACTTGTTTATGGCCCGGCCCCATGTATACATCCAAATTTCATCTCAGATAAATAATAATGAGGCCAGTTATGTTATTTTTCATGAAGACAGATTGTTGGATTTAATTGGTAGTTTGACAAAAAAATAAATAAACAAAACAAAAAAACAATCGAAAAACAAAAACAAAACACTCCCAATGTGGACAGGTCACTTGCTGTGTCTCCTAGATCCCCTTTATCTGTTTTCCGAGTTGCCTTCTGTTTTTATCTTGGAATAGGATTGCTTGGTTTTGTCCTGTGCCTGACCGGGGTCCCTGACTGGGAGGGAAGAGTCAAATGTATAGCTACATTTTTTGGAGATGACGTTGTTTTTTGTCTTGTAAATCATCTCTATGTCATGCACTGTAACATTTTTTGTTTTAAATGGATAATGGTTTGTAAACATTTGAGTGTATTCCTATTATTGGGGACCTATGCTTGTGTTTGGAGATGAGACTTTTAGATGATCTTTTGAAATCTCCATCTGTTCCCTATAATTTGATCAATTCTCCTTCGTTTTACTTTTTATTGTGTGCTCTCATTTGTAAATCTATTAATATTAACTTTTCTCATTTTCTTCCTTTTTCCTGCCACTGAAATGACCTAAATGTGTCACAAGTGCTGTAAAATCCTTTCAAGAAAAAAAACAACTAAAAAACAAAAACAAACATACAAAACATTACTTGCCTAAATCTAAAAAGTAGAATAGATTTATAGGGACTTGGGATATTTCAATTCTTCATTGTACAGTACATCTCGTGAATAACGGCCTTGGCTGCAATAAGAGCTCAGCTACAATGGGAAATGATAAAATCCCCCTTCTAACTTATATGACCTATATAAATCATGCAGAGTAGTCTAGTGCCCAGTTAAGAAAAATTACTTACCTACTCAAGAAGAAAAGAGGAAACATATGGCACACCTAACTCATGGGGAACGGAGATGAGGAGGGGTTGGCCAAATTGCAGTTATTGTGTGTACTATCGACTTTTCTCTGGGTACTTTGTGTAACATATCACTGACGGCGCAAAAAAGGCTAGTGAGAGTAGTTTGACTGACTGATCAACATGTTGATACACTCTTAAATATATTTATATATGTTGGTGCGATTGGTGTTTCCTGGAATTTACTTTTTTGTATTTACATAGATTTAATCCATCCAACAAATGTTTGATTGTTTACATAGATTTGATCTATCCAACAAATGTTTGATTGTTTACCTACTAATACTAACCTGATATGTGGTGAGTCATTTTGAAAAATAAACATCTCCTGAAAAAAAAAGTCTCTACTATAAGGAATGTCAAAGGTCTGATTTTATTGCTATGATGTTTCTTTGGATTTGCCGGGGCTTATTTTGGTTGTATTTACACCCATCCAACAAATATTTGTTTACATACTTGTCTGATATATATATAGTTATTTTTGAAAAGGAATGGAATACCAAAGCATTTAATTTTAAAAACATTGTTATACACATTTTTCCTCTCCAGAATGATTTTAAAGATTTCTGTTTAATTATTTTTGATAAATATATAGTATACAAATTATAATGAATGTAAATAGAGTTAATTATATCACGAATAATATTGAATATGACACTTATTTATTTGTTAGATATTTAATTCCGGGTGGGGTTCCTGACCTCCCATAGTGGGCAGGGGGATCCATACTGTGTCTTCTATCCCCTTATATCTGTTTTCCAACATGCTTTCTGTCTTTGTCTCGGAATGAGATCAACATGTTGATACACTCTTGAATATATTTATATATGTTGGTGCGATTGGTGTTTCCTGGAATTTTCTTTTTTGTATTTACATAGATTTAATCCATCCAACAAATGTTTGATTGTTTACATAGATTTGATCTATCCAACAAATGTTTGATTGTTTACATAGATTTGATCCATCCAACAAATGTTTGATTGTTTACATAGATTTGATCTATCCAACAAATGTTTGATTGTTTACATAGATTTGATCTATCCAACAAATGTTTGATTGTTTACATAGATTTGATCTATCCAACAAATGTTTGATTGTTTACATAGATTTGATATATCCAACAAATGTTTGATTGTTTACATAGATTTTATCTATCCAACAAATGTTTGATTGTTTACATAGATTTGATCTATCCAACAAATGTTTGATTGTTTACATAGATTTGATCTATCCAACAAATGTTTGATTGTTTACCTACTAATACTAACCTGATATGTGGCGAGTCATTTTGTAAAAAACACATCTCCTGAAAAAAAAAAAGTGTCTACTATAAGGAATGTCAAAGGTCTGATTTTATTGCTATGATGTTTCTTTGGATTTGCCGGGGCTTATTTTGGTTGTATTTACACCCATCCAACAAATATTTGTTTACATACTTGTCTTAAATATATATATATATATATATATATATATATATATATATATATATATATATAGTTATTTTGGCAGGGAGGTACATACTGTGTCTTCTATCCCCTTATATCTGTTTTCCAACATGCTTTCTGTCTTTGTCTTGGAATGAGATTACTTGGTTTTGTCCTGGCTCTGGCCGGAGTCCTAGCTGGGAGGGAAACAGTCAAATGCATAGTTATTGTTTTGGGAGATGATATTTTTTTCCTTGTAAATCATCTCTCTGTTATGTATTATTATTTTTATTTTGAATGTATAATGTAAGCATTTGAGTGTATTCCTCTTTGTTGGATTTTGTGCTTGTGTCTGGATGAGACTTGTAGGTGATTTCAAACTAAGTACATTGGTGGTATGCTCTTGGAATCTACATCTGATCCATATTTGTTCTCAGTTCCCCTTTGTCTTACTTTTTCTTGGGTGCTTTAATTGTAATTCTAGAACTTTTAACTATCCCATTTTCTTCCTTTTTACTGGCGCTGATATAACCTAAATGTGTTGCAAGCGCCGTAAAACCCTTAAAAACAAACAAACAAATTATTTTTGAAAAGAAATGGAATACCAAAGCATTTAATTTTAAAAACATTGTTATACACATTTTTCCTCTCCAAAATGATTTTAAAGATTTCTGTTTAATTATTTTTGATAAATATATAGTATACAAATTATAATGAATGTAAATAGAGTTAATTATATCACGAATAATATTGAATATGACACTTATTTATTTGTTAGATATTTAATTGTCAATATTACCAATTAATTGACATTGAATACTATTTATAAAATTGATAAATTGTATCTATGCATAGAAGTTACACAGAACATTCAAAGGTTCTTAGAACCTATTAGGTCTTAAACGATACGGTATGATAATATTTAATATATTTGACAGTCATTCCCATATTTCAGATATAATAGATAATAATGCTATAGTGAATCGTGAGGGGATTTTGAGCGAGGGGGGGGGGGGTCCTGTTGGAAGAATACTTGGTTCACTTTCAAGGGGCCGTTCCTAAACTATCTATTAATATGGATCTAATTTAATCTACCTCAAATAATATATTGTTATCTATAAAGATCTTAGCCCAGCTGCCACAATTGATAAATTTTAAACGATTTATATAAATCTCATCTCATCTAACATTTATATACTGTCTGTAATGTTGAATGCACACCGCACGTGAAGACCGACCCATAGCTGAACTCAACCATGGGCTTGGTTTAACGACATGGCAGGTAATTTAACTCGATATCCTCTGTGTAAAAAACAAAACACAAACCTCTACCTCACTCTGCCCATTGGTGGAAGCTTGTTTGTTTGTTTTTAAGGGTTTTACGGCGCTTGCAACACATTTAGGTTATATCAGCGCCAGTAAAAAGGAAGAATATGGGATAGTAAAAAGTTCTAGAATTACAAATAAAGCACCCAAGAAAAAGTGACATAGGGAACTGGGAACAAATAGGGATCAGATGTAGATTACAAGAGCACACTATCAGAGTACTTAGTTTGAGACCACCTATAAGTCTCATCCGGACACAAGCACAAAATCCAACAAAGAGGAACACACTCAAATGCTTACATTATAAATTCAAAACAACAAATAAATAATACATAACAGAGAGATGATTTACAATACTTACAAGGAAAGAAATATCATCTCCCAAAACAATTTGACTGTTTCCCTCCCAGATAGGACTCCGGCCAGGGCCATGACAAAACCAAGTAATCTCATTCCAAACAAAGACAGAAAGCATGCTGGAAAACAGACATAGGGGGATAGAAGACACAGTATGTACCTCCCTGCCCTCTGTGGGAGGCAGGAACCCCACCCAGATTGGTGGAAGCAAATGAGAGACATATTTTAGTAAAGATTAAAGCATTTATTTATTTATCTTATACCCAAAAGGGAGATCAAAATAATTGAATATTATCTAACTTCATTTTTGGAGATTTGTACATGAAAATTATACAGAGATGGACTTCATTTATCAATAAAAATATATATTGAATAGCAATAGTTATGTGTTGAATTTATTTACATAAGTAAAATTTTTACTTAGTGTAATTCACTTCACACGTTTGGCAACATTATAAAATCTGTTTCTGATACTGTCTGTACTGAGATAGAATAGTTTTGCCTGGATTACGACCTTTAAATTGAGCTTTTTTATAGCGCAATATGCACTAAACATGCTCAAAGCGCTTTACAAGAAGTCTGTGGCCAACAGCAACACTTAAGTTTTAGGACGGGACATGACGCCTGTTGCTGTTAGGCAAAAGTACACTTTTTTTTTTCGGACAGAGACAATGCTGTTAACGGCCAAGTAGTCATTTCACACCTGATTACCGTGAGAGAATGCAAGTAAAGAGCCTTTTCCAAGGACTCAACTATGTGCAGAGTGAGGCTAAAAAATCTACCAGAGAGAAGAGATCAAGAGATTCAATTACTCTCTTTCTCTTCATCATATTAACTCACTCAATACTAGAGATTTTTGCTACTTTTCAAAATTGGAAAAATGTATTAAAATGTATTAAAAATGAGCATAGATAGTTTTATTCAACCACCATTAATCTGTAAAAACTAAAAACATTAGCCTTGATACTACGACTACGCCTATAATTTGTCTCAGAAAAATGTACTAAACGGGCATGGGGTAAAAGTAACCCAGGTTAACTACTGATATAGTCGGTGTTAGGGTTGAGTGAGTTAAACCCTAAGCTTTTGACATGCACAACTGAACAAATGGGGTCATTCTCAGGCAAAAACGGAGGTCTCCTCATCCAAACCAGGCAGTCTAGCTCGGGGAGACCATGATCGTAACTGCGCCTTATGTTGGCTGGCATGCAGGAACAACATGACCTTTTCCGTAGCATGTTTTTTTTTTTAATTATGGGATAAAGTTGATGGTCTTTACCTCCAACCTGGAGGGACAGTGGTTCTTTTATAGAGTCAGTCTTAATGCTGTAACCTAGCAACGATTCAATAGTCTGATGTCACGCCGCCCGGCAACGGTGGCCATCTTGGTTCTAAACAAAGAAAATCATTACTTTTTATTTTTCATGCTGGCTAGAACTTTTCATATGTCTTGTGATCAGAATGTGTAAAAGTCAAAACATGATCAAATGTATGTGTTTTTTTTTTTCCCTCTGGATACCCTTTATGCTCGCCGGAGAAATATTTCACACGGGCGTCCGCCATTGTTCCGATAGTTTAGAGCCAGTGTTACTAAGTTACCATGCGTCATAAGGAAGGAAGTGACGTTACGACTGTTGAAGAGTGCCGAATGGCCTCCGATGATTTAGTCCGGGGCTGATTGTTGAATATACACAGCTACCTATTATAAGTTACAGGGCATCTCCCCTTCAGTCCAACAGCCCTCTGAAAAAAAAAAAAAAGAGTAAAAAGCTTTAAAAGCTCTGGTCTCGAGTCTTCCATCTAGACCGAAGGAAAATCACCCTGCACTATGAGTTTTGTTGTCCTTCAGTTGCGCCTCAGTATCTCTGAAGGCCGGGACTGGGTACAGGTAATGCGCGGCCCTTGTTTTTCCCTCGTGTTCATCTTAAAGAGCATTCTCGTATAACTTGTTCCACTTGGGAGTTCAGGCTGTATCAACCCAAAGTGGATGGATACTAGCAGAGAACTTGAAATGTCTGAATCACTTTGCGACTTATGCATGGTGTGCCACTGGAGAATGAAAAAACCCTCTCTCCTTCTCCTGAACTACCACTCTTACCATCTCTCTGTTGTAGGTCTTGATTAACATTCATGGGGTGACAATGCTGACTGACATTTCCTCTCCAATGTACGCATCGTCTTAAGTCCTTGGATACACATTACTTGCTGCATTAGGAAAAATAAGCAAAATCGTCAGTTTCGTCTTCTTACTTCTACACAAGACCATCAACTTTCTCACCTTCTTACTTACTTGATTCATTCCCATCTCTCCTCGTGGAGACTAAGGCCGTTAAGAAGAATTATTCAGTCATGAGGCTCATGGACCTGAACTTTATCCCAGTTTCTATAGGGTGAAATGGACAAAAACAATTGCTTGGATAGGACGCTAATCAATCACAAAGTACTTTCTATCAGATGTAACCGACCCAGCTAAACAATCAGAAATATATCTCGACTTCACCCAGAATTGATTTCAGCTTTATGAGTGTGAAACAAGTGCTCTACCAACTGAGCCCCCCCCCCCCCCCTCTTCTACACGACCGCCTCATCTTTTCCAGGACTATCACCTGCCTCACCATCAACTGCCAATTTTTTCATGGCCCATCAACTGTCGCATCTTCTACAGGACCATCACATGCCTTGTGTTCTATAGAACCATCATCTGCCTCATCGTCAACTGCCTCGACTCCTACTGGACAAGGGCTGAGAATCTTCGGCCTAAATGGTGGTAAAATCCCACTCATCACCTTACTTATATTATCCACCTTTTTCAAAATTGGATTTTTACTACTACTACCATCTATTTATCATCAACCTAAGCTCTACCACAACTACCACTTTCACCACATAACAATCAGTGTCAGTAACATCATTACGTCTACTGAAAACCACATCATCAAAAACGCGATCACCACTACAACCATTAAATTATCATCATCATCATCATCATCCCTACCGCCACATCACATCGCCATATTTACCTCTTCTGCAACCATCACCACATCCCTATCACCACACAACCACATCACCATCAACTCTACCACCACCACTACTACTACTACACTACAACAACCACCACCACAGCATCAACAACCCTACTACGACCACCACTCTTAATAATGATATCTCAATTACAACCACACACCATCATTGACCCTTCTGCAACCATGACCACCACCACCATCTCATCCTCTGAAGCACCATTATCTGCCTCATCTAATTCAAGACCATCATCTGCCTCATCCTCTACAGGACCATCATCTGGTCATCTACTGCAGGATCGTCATCTGCCTCATCTTCTGCAGGACCATCATCTACCCCATCCACAGCCTCATCCAATGTAGGACCATCCTCTGCAGTACCATCTACCTCATCTACTGCAGGACCATCATCTGCCTCATCCTCTACAGGACCACCATCTGCCTCATCCTCTACAGGACCACCATCTGCCTCATCCTCTACAGGACCACCATCTGCCTCATCCACTGCAGGACCAACATCTGCCTCATCCTCTGCGACCATCTCTCTCATCTCTAGGACCACCATCTGCCTCATCCTCTTCAGGACCATCATCTGCCTCATCCTCTGCAGGACCATCATCTGCCTCATCCTCTACAGGACCACCATCTGCCTCATCCTCTACAGGACCACCATCTGCCTCATCCTCTACAGGACCACCATCTGCCTCATCCTCTACAGGACCACCATCTGCCTCATCCTCTACAGGACCACCATCTGCCTCATCCTCTACAGGACCACCATCTGCCTCATCCTTTACAGGACCACCATTTGCCTCATCCTCTACAGGACCACCATCTGCCTCATCCACTGCAGGACCAACATCTGCCTCATCCACTGCAGGACCAACATCTGCCTCATCCACTGCAGGACCAACATCTGCCTCATCCACTGCAGGACCAACATCTGCCTCAACCACTGCAGGACCAACATCTGCCTCATCCACTGCAGGACCAACATCTGCCTCATCCACTGCAGGACCAACATCTGCCTCATCCACTGCAGGACCAACATCTGCCTCAACCACTGCAGGACCAACATCTGCCTCATCCACTGCAGGACCAACATCTGCCTCAACCACTGCAGGACCATCATCTTCTATATATCCACTCCACACAGCGTTAAAACAGCAATATTTTAGTTCCCGCTCCAGTGTCTTCCAAACGGTAGTAAGAGACTCCGTGATGCATGAAGGATTGTTTGTTTGTTTTTGTTTCTAAGGGTTTTACGTCGCTTGAAACACATTTAGGTCATATCAGCGCCAGTAAAAAGGAAGAAAATTGGATAGTAAAAAGATTCTAGAAATACAATTACAATTAAAAGGACTTGAGGAAAAAGTAAGAAAAAGGGGAACTGGTTCGAATTGTTCAAATAGGGAACATATGTAGATTCCAAGAGCACAACATCAATGTACTTAGTTTGAGATCACTTAAAAGTCTCACCCAGACACCAGCACAAGATCCCACTAAGAGGAATACACTCAAATGCTTACATTATACATTCAAAATAACAAATGTAATAATACATAACAGAGAGATGATTTACAAGACAAAAAATATCACCTGTCAAGATAATAACTATGCATTTGACTGTTTCCCTCCTAGCCAAGCACTACAGCCAGGGCCAATGCAAAACTTAGGAATCTCATTCCAAGACAAAGACAGAAAGCAAATTGGAAAACAGATATGTATAAGGGGGAAGAAGACACAGTAAGTGCCACTCTGTCAACTATGGGAGGCCAGGAGGCCAGGAACCCCACCCAGCATGAAGATTTTGCTCTGGGTTTCTCATATTATTTATTTTTACTAAATTGTAATAAAACATTATACACATGATAGGCATATTGCAAAGTTGCTTTTTTTTTTTTTTTTTTAAACAGATGTATACAAAAAAAGTCTGACATTTTCACACATAAAAGTATTGAGTCAAAAGCTCAAGTAGTTTAATTATTACAATCGATCTTAAGATGTGGTGTACTTTAGGATAATCCAAAAAAGAAAATGTAAGTAATTATTTCAAAATGAATTGTTTAATTTAGGCTCGACATATGTTTTTAAATAGGTAGGATTAACAGGATAAAACACATGTCCAACATACACACCACGGCTCATATCTTTAACATTTTTTTTTCATGACATTCAATTTTCTTTACTGGTGTCAAAAAATACAGTCTTGTTCATTATGCCATAGAAATGTTACAAACTTTCATAGGGTCATATTTCATTTTTTTTCACGAAAAGGAAATGTAACAAAATCATCATTAGTTCATAAACAGATCTTCGAATCACCATCGGATTTGAGTGAATAAAATCATTTTGTTTTGATTGTCTGCGTAAAATTGGTGACACTTGTACGAGGTGACAAGTTTTTCGATCTCATTTACAATGCCATGCACCCTTAACTTGAGATGCGCCGTAGCTTGGTGACTGCGTTCAGTGCCTTGCTCTCCACTAATAATCCAAGGCCAAAGTTATAGTTTGCATAAATGATATACAATGGTGTTGCAGTATGAGTTGCTTTAAAATGGATGTCCTGGGGAACTGTCGTCTGCATTCTGTCATATATGTGTCTATTCTTGCCTGGATAGATCGAATATAGAGTTTTGGTCAAGTCAATGTGTTTAGCATGTGAGATTTCACTGTGAACTTGACGAAAAGACTCATTAATGAGATTGGAAGAAAGTTCTATTGAGTGGACGTGGTCAGTAAGAGTGGGTTCACGTGTGCAGGATTTTCTGATATTTACTACTGATTGTGTAAGTTCTTTGTAAACTTTGGGGTGAAGATACTTGTGGCAGTGATTGGCTATAAAATGATCTGCTCTTATAGGCTTGTGGTGTAATTCTATGGTTTTTAAGAACTTATCTAAACCAGTGGCGATAGGACCTCGTAGTCTCCATTTATAAAAAGCCTCAATGATTTGTCTCTCCATGTGTGGGTTTAAAGGGAAGCAAGATCATGACCCAATTCACCCTCCAGAAATCGGACTATGTTTTCATGCGTGTCTCTGTTTTTTTGTTTGTTTTTAAGGGTTTTACGGCGCTTGCAACACATTAAGGTCATATCAGCGCCAGTAAAAAGGGAAAAAATGGGATAGTAAAAAGTTCAAGAATTACAATTAAAGCATCCAAGAATAAGACAGACAAAGGGGAATTGGTTCGAAAGGGAACAGATGTAGATTCCAAGAGCACACCATCAGTGTACTTAAATAGAGATCACCTAAAAGTCTCATCCAGAAACAAGCACAGGTCCCCACTAAGAGGAATACACTCAAATGTTAACAAATCATATATAATACATAAATAAAACATAATAAAGTACATAACAGAGAGATTTACAAGGAAAAAAATATCATCTCCCAAAACTAACTATACATTTGACTGTTTCCCTCCCAGCCAAGGTATCCGGCCAGGGCCAGGACAAAACCAAGTAATCTCATTTCAAGACAAAGACAGAAAGCATGCTGGATTGGAAAACAGACATAGGGGGATAGAAGACATAGTATGTACCTCCCTGCCCGCTATGGGAGGTCAGGATCCCCACCCAGATGTGTGTCTCTAACTGCAGCCATCGCAATCACTATTGTGTTTTGTTATGCATTTGGTTTGTCAATATTTACAACTTCAAGTGTGAAATTCATGGACAGTTTCCCATGGTCACCCACAATTTTTATCCACATTTCATCAGATGAATGATGTTGTCATGCCAGGCCAGCATTTGTGTTTCTGCATATAATATTGTTTTAACATATGATTTACAAATTTTGTAATTTCTTTAATTCTACCATAGCGCACTAGGAATTCATTGTCATCTTGAATAAATGTTCTATTTTCAACTTTTATAAAATCTTTTGTTATCTCTCTAGAATATTTCCTAAGTGATACTTCATTTTCCAATTGTATCTTTCAATAATTTTGCATATTTTTTACCCTGTTGTCAGTGTCAGCTGAGTCTTGACATCTCTTACACCACTAAAGTCTGCTGTTTAGAAATTTTCATTTTCTATTTGAAACCCGTTAAAAAAAAAAAATAGTCTGTTTTCGTGTATGAAGGTTTTTTTTTTTTCAACTCGGAAGCTGATTGAGTGTCCTGTGGTTGTGTTGATTTTCCAGCTATGCATGACCTTGTGTGTGTAGTTATTAAATTAAAATGTGTCAATCATGTGTGACTAGTCAGTTTACACAATTCCAGAGACACCAGTTCTGTCGCTTGATATTGAGGTTGTTTTGTTTTTAAGGGTTTTACGACGCTTGCAACACATTTAGGTTATATCAGCGCCAGTACAAAGGAATAAAATGGGATAGTAAAAAGTTATAGAATTACAATTAAATCAACCCAAGAGAAAGTAAGACAAAGGGGAACTGGGAACAAATAGGGATCAGCTGTAGATTCCAAGAGCATACCACCAATGTACTTAGTTTGAGATCACCTATAAGTCTCATCCGGATACAAGCACAAAATCCAACAAAGAGGAATACACTCAAATGCTTACACATTATACAAATAACAAATATATTAATACATAACAGAGAGATGATTTGATTTACAAGGAAAAAAATATAATATCCCAAAACAATAACTATGCATTTGACTGTTTCCCTCCCAGCCAGGGCCAGAACAAAACCAAGTAATCTCATTCCAAGACAAAGACAGAAAGCATGTTGGGAAACAGATATAAGGGGATAGAAGACACAGTATGTACTTCCCTGCCCGCTATGGGAGGTCAGGAACCCCACCCAGGATATTGAGGTCATCTGGGCATATACATAAAGGCTAGAATTGTTTTCAATTGAGTTAAAACTTTGGTGGGCATTTGATAACATAACAGAGAGATGATTTACAAGGAAAAAAATATAATCTCCCAAAACAATAACTATGCATTTGACTATTTCCCTCCCAGTCAGGGCCAGAACAAAACCAAGTAATCTCATTCCAAGACAAAGACAGAAAGCATGTTGGGAAACAGATATAAGGGGATAGAAGACACAGTATGTACTTCCCTGCCCGCTATGGGAGGTCAGGAACCCCACCCAGGATATTGAGGTCATCTGGGCATATAAATAAAGGCTAGAATTGTTTTCAATTGAGGTAAAGTTAAAACTTTGATGGGCATTTGATCTTGCTGCCGTTTAACGCTCCTACTTTCTAATCATCCTTGTAGATTATGAATCTTTTCTCACCATTTCGCTTGCCTCAGTTGCTCATTAAGAAAAAGCAATATCCTAATCAAGTTACATAATTTAATTTCTCTGTAACTTAAACATGTCAGCGTCTTCAGGAAAGAGAAGAGTAGAGACACCATCATAAGTAAAAAGAGAAATCATCATTTAAACAAACGACCATCCTAAAATGACAATCTGAAAATTTCAAGGGTTCTTGAACGAGAAATTAAAAAAAAAAAAAATACATAAGTAAAAACAATTTTAATTTTAAGAAAACAGTGTTTTAATCATTGGCCAATGTAGCAAGTGATGAAAGTGAAAGCAGTATAGTCCTTTTGTTGTTTGCTACAATGATGGCTTAGATTACCAAAGGCTGAAGTCAAAACGTCATATGCTACTTTAGGTACTGATTCCACTATCCAGATGTCTCTTTTCGTACGGCTATGTGGTCTAGTAGTGGGATGACACTTGCTTTTGGATCGGAAGGTCCTGGGTTTGAGCCTTGCTCGGCGCATAGTTGAGTCCTTGGAAAAGGTTCTTTACTCACATTCTCTCACCATACTCAGGTGTAAAATGAGTACCTGGCTGTTGTAGTATCGCCTAACAGGCATCATGTCTCGTTCTACATGTTAATGTTACGTGTTGCTGTTGGTCAGGGACCCCTTGTAAAGTACTTTGAGCACGTTTAGTGGATATTGTGCTATATAAAAAGCTAAATTTTTTTTCCATAATCCGGACAAATTGGTGGGAATGGAAGTGTTTGGGTTATGGAGACATGCCTGTACATTGCCGATAAATTCCTTTCAACAGGTCAGACATAGTATAGATAACTATTCACCAACATGAGTTTGCTGTATTCCATATTGCTTTCAAAAAGGTCAGAGGGGTCCCTGGCCAACAACAACACTTAACAGCAGGTAGGACGGAACATGACGCCTGTTAGGCGATATTACAATTCTTTTTGGACAGAGACAACACTGTTAATGTTAACAGCCAGGTACTCATTTTACACCAGAGTACAGTGAGAGAATGTGAGTAATGAGCCTTTTCTGAGGACTCAACTATGCGCCGAGTGAGGCTTGAACCCATGACCTTCTGATCCGAAAGCGAGGGTCATACCACTAGACCACTTAACCCCACTAATTTTTTAACAAAATATAAAAGCTCAATTTTAAGACATTTAAATCGTCTTTTATCTGAATGATGAGCCAAGGTCAAAAGGTGCCAATTTTTTTTCTCAAAATAAAAGTGACATAATAGTCCATTAATGTTTCTATATCTGTAGCAAAAACCCTGTACTTTAAGAATCAAAGGCCCTTTAGATAACTTTAAGGTCTAACGCAGCATAATATCGTCAACAATACCTATAGGTTGCTGATGTCACCTGTGACCAGTGACACCAAAATGAGACAAAAAACTCAATAACCAAATGATTTTTGTTGAGTATCAAACTTTATTTAGTAAGTTATAGACATAAAGACACAATCAATAACAATCATAGTACAATAATATTACCAACTATTGGAGAAAATGTTGCTTTTTGGTGTCATCGGTCACAAGCAACATAGAATGCAAATATATTATTTCATAAAAATGTTTGTACATTAACAACAACAACAATATTGCATATGCTTATTACCAGCAAGTTCAGAAACTTTTGGAATAAAATGTTGGGAAATAATGTGACCAAAGCATATCTTATTTAGAGACATTGTGTCACTTGTGACATTAGACCGATGACAACATTACTTATGTCACAAGCAATACCAAATTGCAATTTCGACAATATATCATTAATTTCAGTCAAACCAGTGTAATAACCACAGTTAAATATGGAATTTAATAATATTTCAGAAACCAAAGACTTCAAAATTAGAAATATACATGGAAATTAGAGCATCTGAATGTGACTTGTGACATAAGACCGGTGACACCATTACTTATGTCACAAGCAACACCAAATCACACTTTCGTCCATAATATATCATTATTTTCAGTCAAAAAAGCACAATAACATACTCTAAAATGAAATTCAATAATATTTCAAGAAACTAAATACTTTCAAATTGGAAATATACTTAAAAATTAGTAATACCATTGTTGCTATTACTTTGGTCAAAATCAGCACTAGAACGCAATTTGCCTCAATAAATCAAGAATAGCAACTGAACACATGTAATATAGCCTGTTAAAATGTAATTCAATGACATTTCAAGCTTTGAAGAACATGAAAACAGAAATACATTAGAAACTTCAAATTTAAGTGTCACCTGTGACATTTTAACCAATGACACCAATGGTCACAAAAAGTACCAGAAGTCACACAAACACTAGATAAATATCAGCCATGGTAATGAATTCATGTAACCATACGGTAACATCCGCCCTACTGCTCAAATCTGCTAGTTTGTAGTAATTTAGTGTGTTAATAATAAATCAAATCAAATTTCTTGACAACCCTTCTTTTATCTGGATTCGTCAAAAGCTTGAGTTTTGTATTTTTCTTGATTGATACAACACTGAAACATAAAAAATTAGAATTACAAGGAAATAATTAATTGTGTCAAAATCACAGTCTTATGTGAGATGTCATAATATCATATTTGTAAATAGAATAACAGCTGAAAACATAATTTTTTGGTGGCACTTTGTAATATCCAATATCAAGTGTTGCTTGTGACAATTTAAAATAGCGATGACACCAAAGTTCAACTTACCTTTTCTGCCTGGAGCCACGCTGGAAAGGCAAATGAAAGTGCTGCACTTCAAAGACTGGTAAGAAGGGTGGATCAAAATTGCGAATCGCCATTTAACGAAACAAACTTCCACGTGTTCACACATGCCGTGTTGCTTGTGACAAATGACACCAAAACCAATAAACCTCAATATCGGCAAAACGGTATACATTTACTCCAAGATTTGAATTCAGATAGTAAATCTATGCTTTTTCTCATAATAAAACATTTTATAAACATTAAACATGAGCTTTAAAGTTTCATGTCGAGTCTTAGTATTGTGCTTGTTTGATGACACCAAAGGTCACAAGCAACACCAACTTTTTAAGAACTCTATATGAAACTTAATCAGATATGTAAAATACTGAAATTGAGGTTAAAAGTAAATTTTGACTTTATTCTATTAGTCAAATTTCAATCACGTGAGCTAAAACATCACATTTAATTTCTACATGATTTCTAAAAAGGTGGTGCGTTGACCTCGTGTTAAGCACATGCCAAACAGCATTCAAATTTCACTTTCAAGTTGTTTATTTCATATTCTGTTGAACAGAGTATGTTGAGCTATCTCATTTTATCTCTTCTTCATATTATCAATTGATTACAAGCATTAACCCAATGAAAACAGCCCATAATTAAGTAAAAATCAAATTTTCTTAACACTGGTATCAGGCGGGCACCTTTTGACCTTGGCTCTGATACATTATCATAAATCTATGTTCTTGATCAATGCATTTTCACAGGTCTAAGATTTTTCATCTGTATTAGTTCTGATGTGTCTCTGTAAATCTATTTTGCCATAAATGCCTTTCCACAGGTTGGCATTAAAATTTTTTTTCTCCAGTATGAGTTCTAATGTGTCGTTTTAAATGTGTACCTTGTGATAAATGTCTTTCCACAGGTCAGACATCTGAATGGCTTTTCACCGTATGAGTCTTTATGTGTCTTTTTAAAGTTACATTCTGAGTAAATGTCTTTCCACAGGTCAGATATCTGAATGGCTTTTCACCATACGAGTCTTTATGTGTCTTTTTAAAGTTATATTCTGAGTAAATGCCTTTCCACAGGTCAGACATCTGAATGGCTTTTCACCGTATGAGTCTTTATGTGTCTTTTTAAAGTTATATTCTGAGTAAATGCCTTTCCACAGGTCGAACATTTGAATGGTCTTTCTCCTGTATGAGTTCTGATGTGTGTCAGTAAATGTTGTTTTGTGACAAATGCTTTTTCACAGGTCTGACAATTGAATGGCCTTTCACCTGTATGAGTTCTGGTGTGTCTTTGTAACTCTTGATTTGTGATAAATGCTTTTTCACAGGTCGGACATTTGAATGGTTTTTCTCCTGTATGAGTTTTGGTGTGTCTTTCTAATTCTTTATTTGTGATAAATGCTTTTCCACAGGTTAAACATTTTACTGGCCTTTCTCCTGTATGAGTTCTGATATGATGTTTTAAATGTGAAATCGTAGTAAATGCTTTTCCACAGGTCTGACAATCAAATGGCTTTTCACCTGTATGAGTTCTGATATGATCTTGTAATGCATGTTTTAAGAAAAATGCTTTTCCACAGGTCTGACAACTGAATGGCTTTTCACCTGTATGAGTTCTGATATGATGTTTTAAATGTGAAATCGTAGTATATGTCTTTCCACAGGTCAGACATTTGAATGGTCTTTCTCCTGTATGAGTTTTGATGTGTCTCTGTAAATCTCGTTTCATGGAAAATGCTTTTCCACAGGTCTGACAATTGAATGGTCTGTCTCCTGTATGAGTTCTGTTGACGTGTGTCTGTAAATCAGTTTTTGTATTAAATGCCTTTCCACAGGTCAGACATTTGAATGGTCTTTCTCCTGTATGAGTTCTGATGTGTGTCTGTAAACCTTGTTTTGTGAAAAATGCTTTTCCACAGGTCAGACATTTGAATGGCCTTTCACCTATGTGAGTTTTGATATGTCGTTTTAAAGTTGAAATCTCAGTAAATGCTTTTCCACAGGTCGGACATGTGAATGGTCTCAGTCTTTCTCCTGTATGAGTCGTGGTGTGTCTTTGTAATACTTGTTTTGTCATAAATGCTTTTCCACAGGTCTGACAACTGAATGGCCTTTCTCCGGTATGAGTTCTGATATGATTTTTTAAATATGTAAACTTAGTATATGTCTTTCCACAGGTCAGGCATTTGAATGGTTTTTCTCCTGTATGAGTTTTGATGTGTCTCTGTAAATCTCGTTTTATGGAAAATGCTTTTCCACAGGTCTGACAATGGTATGGTATTTCTCTGGTGTGGTTTGAATTTGTAGAAACATTTTGGTAACAAGAATTATGAGATTTCTCTTCAAATTGTGGCTCATCTATTTCAATAGAATCAGCTTCTGGTCCATTATAATTTGTAGAAAGTTGCTCAAAAGATTTATCATGATTGGTTTGGACATCAGTGCCAGGCTTGTGCCATTCCACACAACTGTCTGTAGTTTCATCAACATTAATTTCAACTTGAAAGTCTCCATTGTTCAATGACTGGTCACAGCCGTCATCTTTGTTATCTGTAAAATTGATTAGAGAACTATTACCTCGAGGAAACAAAAACTTATAACATCTATTAACTATTGAAGTGATAAATCATCCCCCACTGACAGAAATGCCTTGAAGGCATAAATAACATCAACTATTGATTTTTAAATATCTACAGCATCAGTAGAACAAAAATATAGGTTAGCTATGATTGAGAACATCCAAATGCTGAAATATATCAAATTTTGAGCATACAAATCAAAAGATACACCATCTTTATCTCGTTAGTTTCATTACGCAAACCATTGTCAAATAATTCGGCAATACGATAAATACTATTAGTAAAGTGTTCACACTACAAAATTAGAATGGATAAAAATAATTAAATAAATAAATTTAAAAGATTTATGACAATGGCTGCTGCTGCCGCTGTTGGTGATAATGATATCTATTTTATTGGAATAAGGTTCCAATTTGGTGGCTATAGGAAGAAGACAAAGCCAGCATGTCATATTGTTGATGGCACACTCTATACGTGAAGTCTTTAATTATAAATCCGGTACCGAATCGCTATCACTCCTGGCCTATCTCCACCACACCTCTCCTATCATTTCATCCCCAATTACTTGTTTTAGTTCGATATCGCAGTAACAGCCTCAGGCCATCACTGCCTTGATAGTGTCCCACTGGAACAGGGTAAATGTTGCTGCTCGAAGCTCGAAGAAATAAATAATAATGTGAAATTGAATGTAAGCTTCAATTTAATTACAAAAACAGAAGAATTTTTTAATGAAGTGTACTATGACATTTGGAAAAGAGTTATCTCCCCTCGCATGGTCTGTGAGAGACATTTTTTCAGATTATGCCCGGCCAGCAATGGGTTAACAGCGTTGTCTTTGTCCGAAAAATTGTAATATTGCCTAGCAGGCGTCATGTCCCGTCCTACATGTTAAATGTTGCTGTTGACCAGGGACCCCTTGTAAAGCGCTTTGAGCACGTTTAGTGGATATTGCGCTATATAAAAAAGCTAAAAAAAAAAAGCAACAAAAAATATCACGCAATTACCTTGTGTAGTCTCCAAAACCATAGGCTTGACCTCTGAACCCAAACTATCAGAAGGGACAGGCTCCTCACAAATTGTTTTATGACTCCGATCACCTTTGTTGACATTACAGGGTTCCTGGGAAAGAAAGAATGGAATGAAAAGATACAATTAAGTTACAGATTTTATATCACAGTTGGACAATTACTGGTATTACAAAACTTGTTATAAACAAAATCAAGACAACTTGGCTGTATTAAGAATACTATTATTCTCAATTCCTCCATTTCATGGTCCCTCAATTCCTCATTTCACATTTTCAATAAGGACGATCAATTGGTCAGACAGACCAGAACAAGGAAAAGTGACTCCAGTGTTCTTTTATGATAACGACTGATTTCGATCATTGTTATTTTTACTTAATAATCATCATCATCATCATTATTGTCGTCTTTGTCACTGTTAAAAAAAAAAAAAGAGCTTTTATATAGCGCAATATCCACTAAACGTGCTCAAAGCGCTTTACAAGGGGTCCCTGGCCAACAGCAACACTTAACATGTAGGACGAGACATGATGCCTGTTGCTGTTAGGCGATATTACAATTTTTCGGACAGAGACAACGCTGTTAACAGCCAGGTACTCATTTTACACCTGAGTACGGTGAGAAAATGTGAGTAAAGAGTCTTTCCAAAGACTCAACTATGCGCCAAGCGAGGCTCGAACCCAGGACTTTCTGATCCGAAAGCAAGTGTCATACCACAAGACCACACAGCCGCACTGTTGCTATATAATTCCATTATCATCATTATAATTACATTTACCACACTAAAATGGAAAAGAAAATAATCTTACCTGAAGTTGTGTCCCAAGTGATGACGTCACAGATGAAAGCTCTGTTGTCATTTTGTCTTCAAGATTAACTTTATCTCTACTATCAATGTTCTGTGAATCTTCATCTTCGAGTTTAATGCTGACATCAGTGAATTGTGAACAGGGGTAGGAAGAGTTCTCTGCCTTGATGTCTTCATCTTCAGGTTTTACATTGACATCAGTCAAATGGGAAGAGTTATCTGTCTTGATGTCTTCATCTTCATGTTTTACATGGACATGCATGGGCTTTGGATGAGACTCTGGTATACTTTCAGCATCTATCAGTTCAAATTTAACACTGACATCAGAAGATTGGCATGAATTTTCTGCCGTTGTTTCAGTTTCCACTGGATCTTCAAGAGTAGGAAGTGATGGGAGGGGGTTCTCTGTCTTTACATCTTCCAATCCGACATTCAAATGTCTGAAATCCTCATGTGAAAGCTTTATAGTGTTTTCCACTTCAATTTTACAATACCCTTCCATCTTTATTTCTCTCTACACGATGTAAGGACCGACACTGAAAGACAACACACCACCAAAAGAAATGTTGAGAAAATGGAAAAGATGACAATGAGTGGCTGATTTATCATACGAATTTGATGATGATTTAAACACTATCAGGCTGACAATAACTGAGCTGCAAACTTTCTTATCATTTTTATGTTTGGTTTTCACAAAATTACATTTCGAAAATGTTCAAAATTATTATTAATTTGAATGAATATTTTTACAAAATTATGGTTGACCATAGCCATAAGTTCTAGAACTATACAAGTTAGAATTGTTCTGATGCGTGCATCATAGTCTCTGTTAAATATATGTCATAAATTTGCCACATTTCACTTCCTAAACTCACTTATTAAGCGAGATACAGCCATGAATAAAAGCTGCACAAGCATCCCTTATTTTGGGTATTTTTTTCCTCTTTAAGGGCCATCTCACAACATAAACAAGAATGTCCAAATAAAATCAGGACAAAAGTAAATAATTATAAAATTACATATTCTGATAGTGTGAGACAGGCAACAATCCTTCTACAATCCAAAGTAGGGATATAAACTGAGTCTGTGTGATATGGGCGAGCTCTTTTTCTAGTTCTTTATCACTCCCATGCCCATACCTCTTCCTACTGCCCACGTGGTGTCGTCCTCCCCTCTGTATGTGCACGACATTAGAGTTTGAGTCCGAATAGCCATGGGAGACTATTCAGACTAGAGTCCGAATTGCCACTTCGATAACGAATACAAACGCTATCTACTATTCGCAGTACTACTGCAAATAACGAATACAAACGCTATCTACTATTCGCAGTACTACTGTGAATAGAGGAAATCACTATTTGCAGTACTACTGCGAATAGAGGTGGCCCAAAGAAAAAAACAAAACAACTCCCAGTGCCGATGCCGATGACAGAGCTGGTGTGTGTCAAAACGCTGCTAACCGTGCAGTCAGTGCAGTAACTGTAAAGCAATAGAAAAGGTGGCGTTTTTATGCACCTCCGTTGGAGGTGTACAAAAACGCACCGGTTTTATGCACCTCCGTTGGCGGTGATGGTAAATTAATGAAAATGTTACTGCATACGTCCATGAGGTTTAAATAGTTTTAGATTGTAGTATAGCACGCTGCATAGTGATTACCGATGTACGTTTATACAATGATAATAAATTAAAGAATAATAACAATAATTTAAAAACTCAAAAGTAAAAAGAAACATGGCACACAAATACTGATCTCAAATAAATAAATAATTTTAGAAAATGAAAATCGAAGTTTTTGAAGAACATGATGAAAAGTTTTTGGAAAAAAAAAAAAAAAGAAAAAAAGCAAACAAAAATAAGTAAATTTTAAAAAACAAGAAAAATGTCTACAATGGGAATCGAACCCGTTACTTTCAAGGTTAGAGTCTGACAGGTTGTCCACTGTTCATCACATTAAATAATGTCTTTCTAAAACATTATTTTACCTTCAATGCAACTTCTATTTTCTGGTTTCATATTTCGATTTTTTAAATTATTATTATTATTTTGTAAATTTATTAACAAAAACATCCCACAGATGTCACAATTTAACTTTCGCCATGTCCAAATACAGAAACACAATATCGCTGATGAATTTGGGTGGGGTGCGCAGGTGTGACGGAGGTGTATAGTGTATAGATAGTATAAAAGCGATCCGTTAAGATACACCGTCAACGGAGGTGCATAAAAACACGAATAGAAAAAGGGAGTGGTTTCTTTTCCTATTTTGTCTCTTTCTTCTACTCCTAATACCTACCCATAGCTCATAGAGTTAGAGAATATAAATATACCTCCCTCCCTGACCCCGTCATTGTCATAGGCTCTGTGCCGTAGTCCATCGTAGAATACCCAATGATGATAGTTATTATTACATAGTGTTTTTATGCACCTCCGCTGACGGTGTATCTTAACGGATCATTTTTATGCACCTCCGTCACGCATGCGCATCCCACCCAATTTCATCAGCGATATTGTGTTTCTGTATTTGGACATGGCGATAGTTATATTGTGATATCTATAGTATGTTTTTGTTAATAAATTTATATAAAAATAATAATAAAATAAAAATCGAAATATAAAACCAGAAAATAGAAGTTGCATCGAAGGTAAAATGTTTTAGAAAAACCTTATTAAATGTGATGAACAGTCAGGTGGCTCCGTAGCGCAGTGGACAAGCTGTCAGA
>NC_088366.1:56264610-56274610 GCF_034508935.2 Berghia stephanieae | reverse complement strand
TATCAAATTAAGTACATTAGTAGTATGCTCTTGGAACTTCCATATTTTCCAAACTTGAACCAATTCCCCTTTGTCTTCCTTTTTCTTGTGTGCTTTAATTCCAATTCTATAATTTTTTGACTCTCCCATTTTCTTACTTTTTAACTCACTCAACCCTAACACCGACGATATCCATCGTTTACCCAGGTTACTTTTACCCCATGCCTATTTATTACATTTTTCTGAGACAAATTATAGGCGTACATATCAAAGCTTATGTTTTTTAGGTTTTACCTGTTAGTGGTAGTTGAATAAAACTATCAATGTATATGCTCATATTTAATACATGTTTTCCAATTTTGAAAAGTAGCAAAAATCTCTAGGATTGAGTGAGTTAATGGCGCTGATATGACCTAAATTGTGTTGCAAGCGCGGTAAAACCCTTACAAACAAACAAAACAACAAACTTTGGTTTTAGATGAGGTACTGAAAGCTTTAATTAAATGCAACATCGAAAACATTACATATAAAATGCGAAAATGAAAATAAGTTAATAATGCCATAGTATAATATAATAATATGTATAATATATCACTTGTGATCCAAATGTTAAAAAAACATAACCGAAAACCCCATTGACAGATACGCCACAAACAATTCGAACTGCGTCAAAATCCCACAGACAAGAACACAAAACTACAAAAATTCTTTCTTCATTAGAACTATCTCGGAGTAGAATGGGCTGAATGAACTGGTCATCATGGCACCACACCTAAACGATTTCAAGGCCCGACTGACATGGGCCCGCGCCCAATGAGGACGCCGCTGAAATACAACCAGACCATTGGTTTCTTCAGCGCCAACCATACAGATACAGAAAGTGATTTTAGTGCTAAAATGACCAGTCATGTCAATCTGATCACTCAATTATAATCTATTGTCCTCAATAAAGGCACCGCCTCAAAAGGTATTAGTATTATGTCGGGGTAATTTAGATAATATTGACCTGTCAGATTTTTAAATTTAGTCAATCTGATCACTTAACTATAATCTATTGTCCTTAATAAAGCACCACCTCAAAACGGTAAGATGTCGGGGTAATTTAGATGTTGACCTGTAAGATTTTAGAATTTAGTTAATCTGATCACTCAACTATAATCTATTGTCCTTAATACAGCACCACCTCAAAACGGTAAGATGTCGGGGTAATTTAGATGTTGACCTGTCAGATTTTAGAATTTAGTCAATCTGATTACTCAACTATAATCTATTGTCCTTAATACAGCACCACCTCAAAACGGTAAGATGTCGGAATAATTTAGATATTTACCTGTCATATTTCAGATTTAGTCAATGTGATCAACTATAATCTATTGTCCTTAATAAAGCACCACCTCAAAACGGTAAGATGTCGGGGTAATTTAGATGTTGACCTGTCAGATTTTAGAATTTAGTCAATCTGATCACTCAACTATAATCTATTGTCCTTAATAAATCACCACCTAAAACGGTAAGATGTCGGAATAATTTAGATATTGACCTGTCATATTTCAGATTTAGTCAATGTGATCAACTATAATCTATTGTCCTTAATACAGCATCGCCTCAAAACGGTAAAATCTCGGGGAAACTTAGATGTTGACCTGTCAGATTATAGATTTAGTCAATCTGATCAACTTTAATCTATTGTCATCAGTAAAACATAATATTATACACGTAACCTTACAAGCGTTTTAATTATGAATATATAAATTCTATTTTAGGAATGCAAAATACCCTTAAAATACCCTTACGTTATCCCGTTTCGGGGCGATGGGTTATAATAATATTATAATATTGATTATATCGCATCAAAACAGTAGTCTGTCGGGGTAATTTAGATGTTGGCTTGTCAAATTCGACTTCATGTCAATCTAGTCAACCATATTTAATAATAATAATAATATAATAATAATAATAATAATAATAATAATAATAATAATAATAATATAATAATAATAATAATAATAATAATAATAATAATAATAATAATAATAATAATAATAATAATAATAATAATAATATATAATAATAATAATAATAATAATAATAATAATAATAATAATAATAATAATAATAATCCAAAAAAATGGAAATTCGTTTACATACGTGGCATGCATAAAAATGTATAAATATAAAGTTAAGAATTTATGGCGACAATGTATATCATCTATAAAACATATACACATTACCGTCATCCAAGTTTATAATTAGACATGCAAATATTATATGAACCTTGACCCTCACCCACCGTGAACTAACAAGGGCTGTGATCGTAGCCATCGTTATGTTATAGATAGTATGCGCTTGGCTAAGAAGCTCATACTCATAACATTGCCATCCGGAAGTATAACTGACCAACACACAAAATTGTGTGTATCCATGAACGTTTATAGTCGGGTTCTTACAGTTGAGTGAGCATTACTCATAAATGCGGATGGCAAAAAACAATAACAAAGACCTGAGTGACGTCATCTTCGAACTATCTATAGCCTGATACTGAAATCCAAAAGGACTGGCAGTTTGACGTCATTATTTGTGTTTTTTGCACCGCTTAGTGAGTTGTCGTTAGTAGTGCTCATGGAAACAAGTTATTTCATTGGTTGAACTATTGAATACAACTCACGATTTGTTTTCTTTTGTGGCAAAAGACTGGAATTTTGACGTCATCTTTTGGTCAGTATCAGGCCATAACTTTACGAAAGTCACGCTGTGATCTACCTCGGTATATTGCCGATTTGAGACGGTAGGGTGACATTTAAAATTGAGCTTTTATATAGCGCGATATCCACTAAACGTGCTCAAAGCGCTCTACAAGGGGTCCCTGGTCAACAGCAACACTTAACATGTAGGACGAGACATGACGCCTATTATGCGATATTACAATTTTTTTCGGACAGAGACAACGCTATTAACGGCCATCTACTCATTTTACACCTGAGTACTGTGAGAGAATGTGAGTAAAGAGCCTTTTCCAATGACTCAACTATGCGCCGAGCGCGAGGCTCGAACCCAGGACCTTCCGATCCCAAAGCGAATGCCAAACCAAAAGACCATATTGCCGCACATAAACATGACTTGACATATACATAATTCGCCGAACTGAAATAATGCTATTCAGGACAGTGACTTGATAAATATTATGGCATATTGATCAACAATAACGATGAGGTAGATATAATAGACTGATGGTTCTATTAATTTTGAAGGGGTTTCGATAGATCAGTTTGTAGAGCACTGGCTTCACACGCAAAGGACCAGTATCGATCCCTCCCAGGGACAATCCCCTGTCTGCCCAACTTGTGATTCGGTAGCTGGGTCTATATGATCTGGAGTTGAATACTTTACAATAGACTAGCGTCCGATCCATAAGGTGACAAGCAATAATTGTATAATTGTTTTTGTCAGTTTAACACTACACGAACTGGGATATTATACTCCTGATCCAATGGCTTTATGTTTTTGAAGTACAGAGGGTCTTCTACAAACTGTTCATCACAGTCGTATAATATAGAAATATATTTTTAAAAAATATTAATTCATTTTAAACAAAGTCTAAATTAATTTAATTGAATCAAGATTGCATCGATGACCAAAATGATGCCGAAATCTTTTTCTGAACAATAAAGGACAAAGTGTTCGAATGATCAATTTGATTTAATGCATTTTTATCCAAATTCATATAAAATTTCAATTAAAATTTCAACATCATTTGTATCCCCCCCCCCGCACCCCCCTAATTCTCTCTCCTCTCTATCTCTCTCTCTTCACTTTCTAACTTATCTTCTTCATTGTCTGTCTTCTTTTCCCCTCCTCTTATCTCACTCCATTATTTTAATGTCTTCACTTCTTCTGTCCCTCTCTATCTCTCCGTATCTGACCTCTCTCCCTCTCTCTCATGGCTTTACAACGATTTTAAAAAAAGTTTGATTTCGATTATGTTACGTGCGCACAATTGAGTTAAAATATAAAACAATATACACACTCATGCGTGTATTAAACTTGAATTATCATTTTAAATGTGAGGAATAAATTAAATAGAACTTACATCAACATAATCATCATAAAAATACAATCGGAGGGTGTAATTCCCAGTTATGATATGTGAACATGGCCCATCCATCGTCTCTAAACATTACATTTGAAAATTGAAGTCCCAATCAAGTATCAGATTGTGTAGCTTATTAAAATAAAGCATTTATATATGGCAATTTCCACTAAACGTGCTAAAAGCGCCTTGTATGGGGTCACTAGCCAACAGAAACACACGAGACATGACGCCTAATAGGCGATGGTACATATTTTTTCGACGGAGACAACAACGCTGTAAACGGCCAATTATCTACTCATTTTACACCTGAGTACGGTGAGAGAATGTGAGTAAAGCGCCTTTTCCAAGAATTCAACTATGCGGCGAGTGAGGTTCGAATCCATGGCCTTCCGATCCGAAAGCGAGTGTCAAACCACTAGACCACATAGCCGCACATGTAGCATAGATATTATTGTCTCATAAATTGCATAATATATCAAATATTCATTCCTGATCATTTCAACTTTAAATTCATTGACATCCATTTCATTCACTCTGACCAACGTGAACCTATTAGCATGTCTGATAGCCAAGCGCCACTATGGGCCTAATTTAACATTGTTGTAATGGGTAATAATATAGTATGCGTTGGTTTGAGAGACTCTTCAACAGTCGTAACGTCACTTTGTTCCTAATGACGCATGGTAACTTAGTAACACTGGCTCTAAACTATCAGAACAATGGCGGGCGCCCGTATGAAATATTTCTCCGGAGAGCATAAAACCGTATCCAGAGGGAAAAAAAACATAAATTTGATCACGTTTTGACGTTTACACATTCTGATCACAAGGTATATGAAAAGTTCTAGCCAGCATGAAGAATAAAAAGTAATGATTTTCTTAGTTTAGAACCAAGATGGCCGCCGTTCTTATTTTTTAACAAGAAACAATAAACAGAATACGAACAGGGACAACCCAGCGTTAATGGCGCCGTATATAATTGGCACAAACGTGTTGTTGGTCACGCTCATCAAGGGCCCCATGAAGGAAGAGATAAGTAAATAGGAACACGGCATCATCATTCCTATCAGAACCATGACTTGACCCAGGTTTTGGACTGGTCTTGTGCCATCTGCGACGGACTGAAAATAATAATAATAATAATAATAATAATAATAATAAATAATAATAATAATAATAATAATAATAATAATAATAATAATAATAATAATAATATAATATAATATATATATAATAATAATAATAATAATATAATAATAAATAATAATAATAATAAATATAATAATAATAATAATAATATAATAATAATAATAATATAATAATATAATAATTAAATAATAATATAATAGATAATAATATAATAATAATAATAATAATAATAATTAATAATAATAATAATAATAATAATAATAATAATATATAATAATAATAATAATAATAATAATAATAATAATAATAATAATAATAATAATAATATAATAATAATAATAATAATAATAATAATAATAATAATAATAATAATAATAATAATATAATAATAATAATAATAATAATAATAATAATAATAATATATAATAATAATAATAATATATGACGATGATGATGATATAATAATAATAATAATAATAATAGAATAATAATAATAATAATAAATATAATAATAAATAATAATAATAAAATAATAATAATAATAATAATAATAATAAATAATAATAATAATAATAATAATATCTTGTTTTTATATTGCGCTTTACCCCGTATCCCAACAGTTTCACTCAATCATACCACTCAAACATGCAGTATGATATATAGATAAATAGATAAAATATAACGACAAAAAGAGACAGAAAGAGAGAGGGAGAGAGAGCGAGTGAGTGAGAGATATAGAAAGAAAGAGAAAGAAAGAAAGAAAGAAAGAAAGAGAGAGAGAGAGAGAGAGAGAGAGAGAGAGAGAGAGAGAGAGAGAGAGAGAGAGAGCGGGAGAAAGAGAGAGAGAGAGAGAGAACTAAAAACTGGCTATTGCACATCTGCCTACTCTTTTCTTAGATATTTCATAACTACTAATTTGTAAAAATGCTTTATTTTTCAATGAATTTAAGTTATCTATAGGTAGGGATGATTAAAACCATGTCCATACTGCCGTTTTAATGAAGAACACTGTATGTGCTATTTGGTTAACATTGCATTTACTGAGTTTTTAAAAACAACTGCAGCATAGGAAATTTCTGACGAAACGTGCCAATCTGGTACCTTGAATGCCAAGTTTTTAAAATGGTTATGAATGTTTCTAAAAAGTTCTGTCTGGACACTAACCATGGAAATTGGATAAGAAATTCAAGATTTTTATCTACTTCTACTAGAAAATGTGATGCCTGTAAAATTTTATTTTGGCAATTACTTGGACCATTCCGAATTTTCAAGTCTTTTGTTTGGTATTTCTTCGTACATTTTAATCTGGATGTCTAGATATAATATGCCGGCTATTTTTTGTTTTATCTTAACAACGCCACTACCACATTATCACATTCGTCTGTAGTGTTTCATTCATCCTGTTTTGTTGATAAAGGGAAAACCCGAAAAGCCAATTTTATCTGTTTTCGTCTATTAAATTGAAGCTTACATTCAATTTACATTGTTATATATTTTAAACAAATAAAATGTGCGCAACTATTCTATAAGAGTTGAATAATATTGTGTATTCAACGCATTCAAAGCATTATTCAACGATTACGTATTTAGTAAGATATGATAGGATTTTCCAATTTAACCCGCTCCTTACCACCTCTTGGAAAATCGTCACATTTGTTACGATGTTCTCATCCAGATTTCACTTCTTTTTGCTATAGGTATAAAAACTTCACATTCTGTAATTGAGTTCATATTGTCGAACACAACATTACGTATATAATGTGTTTTTGCATTTCTGTTTGAGTAAGAAATGTCTATTTTTGTGTTGGGTGGGTGTGAAGTTTTGGGGAAAATTCTGAAAATGGCTGGTAAGGAGAGGGTTAAGGGATGGAGAAAAAAAACAACAAAACAAACGTTCTTTTACAATAAGAGTTTGTTTATAAACAGGAAGGAGAGTACTTTGAAAAAGATGAACAAATATCTTACGTCATCTTGCACAAACTTGTTAGCCAAGATATATCCCAAAGTGTAGGGGCAAGCCCTGTAGAAGCCTACGATGGCAGTTGCCACGAAGTACACAGTGTCTATCTTGAACAGCACCAAAGCCACAAGCACCGTCAACAAGGCAACTTGACACAGGATAAACTGGGCGAATTCACCTGAAATATTATAGCAACAAGAAATGAAGTGAGTAGGATCAGGAAAGTGCCAGAAGACAATAAAGAATAAAAATTTCGCGGCGGCGATGGGGGTTCGAACCCGCGACCTTACTGGTACAACTCCGCCTGGCCGGGGAGAGCGTGACTCTACCGTATGAGCTATCCATGATCACCCAAAAAGATCGTATCTAACCCTAGTCTTATTAGAGCCTTCTCTTCCTGACATCTTGAGGTCACGAGTTCAACACACACAAACGCCGCGAAGTCTTTCCTACTCACTTCATTTCTTGTTGTTATCAACATAAGTACCTGCTCCACTCACTTCTCTGAAATATTATAGCAAAATGGAATTGAAAAACGGGTCTCTTCATTTGATTCATGAGCTAACCTTAAACTAACAATAAATGAAATTGAAAACAATGTTGCTAGAAATTGTGGACCATAAAATAATTGAACCAATTTTAAATAAAACATTAAAAATAACCCCAGCAAAACGTTTAACTTGGAACGATTCGGAATCCTCAGCCAACAACAAAAATAATACCTCAAGTAAATTTCCGATCTGTTAATTTCTTTCTCATACATTCCAAATCAATTCTTCTTCTTCTAGGTTCCATGCCTGGTCCAGGCTTCGGATACTGCATGAATTATCTCTCTCCATTCCTCCCTGTCTCTTGCTTTTTCAAACAGCTCTTGGATTGTTAGGTTGGTGAAGCCCTTCAGTTGGTCTATGAGTGTTTTTCTTTGTCTCCCCCGGGCTCCAAATCAATAGGCACCTTACTTTGCACTAGAACCTTTACAAAAACCCTCACTACCTACAGCCAGGAATTCATCGACTCATGAGGCTGGTGTATATTAAGTGCCTTATCCGAGGACACATTTGCGATTGTTGTCATTCTTGATAACCCCCTCTCACCAAAAAAAAAAAAAAAAAAAAAAAAAAAAAAAAATACCCCCCCCCAAAAAAAAAAAAACCCAACAAAAAAAAAAACAAAACAAAAAACAACCCCCCCCCCAAAAAAAAACAACATAAAAAACACACAAAACAACAAACAAATATAAAAGTAAACAATAAAATAAAACAACCAAAATAAAAAATAAAACACACATACACACACACACACACACACACACACACACACACACACAAAAGAATATTACAAAAATAAAAACAAACTTAACTTACCAATGAGGTCGATAATCTTTTTCATAAGGACACTTGTCGTAGAGTACAGAATGAAGCAGATAAGAAATCCCAGGGCTGCCTGACGAACTCCCTTCTCGTACATCTGTCTTCCATGAGATCCCGGAACCGCCAGTGGGTTTCCGTGGTATATTCCTATGGTCAATGTATTGCCACCAAATTGGCCAAAGCTGAATAAACCTCCCATGGAGAAAAACACGGACACACAAAGAATCATAAGCCTCTTGTTCTTCCAGATTGGCTGAGGTTTGGAACTTATGTCAAGTATTTCTTTGTTTCTTTTCCAAGCACCTTGGTGGGCCAGAGAGATCAAATTGCTGTGGGTGACTGACATGGAGACTGAATAGGAATTGACTATTGTGGCAAGCACCGAAGAAATTCCAGTATTTTTGGGTTGATCTTCTTCTTCTTCGTTTTCGTCAAAAACGCTTCCATTTTCGCGTTCAACTTCTGACCCGGAACTAGATATAAAAGATGACTCGTCATCATTAACATCGCTCTTATCATCATCATGATCATCATCATCATCAACATCATCATCACAGTCTTCATTGTTTTTATCGTTCGTCTCCCGTTGAAAAGTAATGTCAAGTATTTTATTCTCGTGCAAGATGTTACTCTGGTTCTCTGTCAGCCTTTGTGTGGGGATATTAACGATATCAAAGGAATTCTGCCTCTCCAGAGATCTAGGTTCGATTGTGTAATAATGATTCCTGATGTGTTTGTGGGCAGATAGCAACAATGGTTCCGACGGATTTGTTCTGTGAAAAAGGCTCTCTGTGGATGCTTTCGTGTAGGAATGTTTTCGCAGCGACCTTTTGAAACTCGTCATATAACTGTCGTGTCTGTTTCTTATTTCTTTAACTTCTTTATACTTTTCCTTTGTTAACAAGTATCCGACAATTAATGTGCAAACAAAAGACAATGTTATGATGCAGAGAATTCCACAACTAAACACTAATATCGTAGCTGGCATCCCGTCAACGTGGAATAATGGTCCCAGAGTCCCCGGGAGGTCAAGAGTCCCAACCAGACCGGCCAGACAACTAGCGCTAGCCCCAAAAGCTGTCGACATTATGAGGAGCCGAGAGTGTAAAGCAAATGGAGAACATTCTAAAACAAAAGCTCGACAAAGTGACATACAGCAAGTGAACGCGATGTCCAAGAGTGCGAAACTGATAATACCGATGAAGGAAATAAATGTAACTTCATTTCCATGAACATCCTCATGCGTCGTGTTGTCCACTCTGTTGATTAAACCCAAGTCGGAAATTGAACTGGTTGAGACATTCTTTGGGTAACTGGGATTGGAGTGGGAGGTTAAACCAGTCTGCAGAGTTGTAGCATCAGAGCTTTGTTTTAAAATGCTTATATTTTTATGGCCGTTTTCAGATGATGAATTTGTTGGAAATCCGTCAGATGGATGTAGTTTCCATGCTGA
>NC_088366.1:56244610-56262110 GCF_034508935.2 Berghia stephanieae | reverse complement strand
TCTCTACCTCGCGGAAGCGAGGACGAAAAATAACTTTTCCGCCGGTGACGTCACAGACTATTGGTGACGTCCAGTCAAGGGACGCTACTCTTCCGCTAATTTCATTCCCTATTAAGGCGAATCATTTGAGCCATCAACGATCGAATTCGGTTGGGTAATAAAGCCTGTAGGTGCGTGCAAATAATTCTGGCAACTGGGCGGCCAGATGACGAGTCCCAATGTCAAATGACCTATCATTATGAGTAACATCATTATGCCCCATCAGATTTTAAAAAATAAATAATCATTTCTGTCAACGGGTGAGATAATTTCCCTTACTTTTAAAAAGGTTTGCAACTTACTCGTATTTCAATCTGTAAAAAATAGTTTTATAATTTTTTAGATATGCTAGTAAGTCTGTGCTCGTTAGCAAAAATTTAACATGGGCTGTACGGACTATTTTAAAACCTCAACCCTATCTATTCTTTTTAAAAAAATAGGGTTGGGGATCAACATTATTCCATACAACCAAGGTTAAATATTTATCATCGAGCACAGAATAGCTGGCAAATCTAAATATAATAAAACTTTTTTTTCAAACTGATATATTATTGGTAATTTGCAAACCTTTTAAAATTAAATGTAATTTTATCACCCGTTGACTCAAAACTGATGCTAAGAAAATCTGCTGGACCGTAATGATTGGGCCTTAATTGGCCTTCGGTCATTTAAAGAGAAAGGAATTGTGTATTCCCTACACTAGCCTACAAAATACACGTGTGTATTCCCTACACTAGTATACAATATAAACGTGTGTATTCCCTACACTAGTATACAATATAAACGTGCGTATTCCCTACATTTAGAGATGAATCAACGCGGGTGAACTCATTACATTCTATCTATCGCATGGTTAGAATACTTTGCCGACAAAAAAAAAACCCCAACCCCCCCCCCCCAAAAAAAAAAAATTAAAAATTAAAAAAAAATAAAAACAAAACAAAAAAAACCCCAACAAAATCTTTGGCTCCTAAACAACCCCGACATAATACCATTTCAGCGAGTGACAAAACATTTACCAATCTTCCTAGGTACTTACTTTTGGCCCTCGCTCCATAGCGAGAGCATAGGCCATTCATCAAGGAATCCTCTCCATCTTGTCAGGAATTTTCGCCTACCTTTTTTTTTCTTTTTGCTCCTTTCCAACTTGTCCCATGCTGCTTAAAGTAAGTCTTCCGGTTCCAAACACCTTCGATGTTGGAATCCACGGTGGCCTCGACCCCTTCTGGATTCAGTGTCAGCACAACCTGACCTGGCTGGTTCTGCTATTTTGGTTCACCAATAGCAGCTATGGCCAATTCTTCACCATTTCATCATTTTCCTTTGCGGTTGTATTTTCTCTTGTCCAGGACACAACCCACAGAAATTTCCTTGATCTGGATCGTCACACCATTTGATTTTAAAGATGCGCTAGAAGAATAGATTTATACAAGATTTTCAACGAGCTTCTCTTTTTGCGACTATAGATGTGGTCTAGTGGTATGATCCTCGCCTTCGGATTAGAAGGTCCTGAGTTCGAGTCCCGCTCTGAGCGGCGGATAGTTGAGCCCTTGGAAAAAAAAGCTCTTTACTCATATTAGTCTTTCACCCTACTCATGTGTAAAATGATTACCTGGCCATTAACAGTGTTGTCTTTGTTGGAAGAAAATTGTAATACTGCCTAACAGGCTTCATGTCCCGTCCTACATTTTAAGTGTTGCTGTTGGCGAGGGACCCCTTGTGGAGCGCTTTGAGTACGTTTACCGGATATTGCGCTATTGAAGATTATACATTCCTCTTCGCTTTATGTCACGATAGTTGTGGTGCTTACGCGTTGTCAGTGCGATGAATTGATTCTTTCCATTCTTTTCATGGCCGAGCTCGTATGTGCACGACTGTATTGTTATGGCAAAAGGCAATAGGAAAAAATAATATTTAAAATTACATCTTCTTGGCTTATGTCCATTGCTGGAGGAAGTTATTTATGAAACCATGAGAGCCCCCTCAACGATACCGAAATATTTTTCTCAAATATCAGTTATCTTTTTCGATTTTTATTTTAAAATACAAACTGGAATGAAGAAATAATTATAAACACCATACTATGCCATTATTCTATCCATAGTAACGCGTCATGATATCAAGTTTACAATAATAGTCTGTGACGTCATATTATCAACAGTTACATTTCACAAAAAACAAAAATTAATTTCTCAAAAAAGAAGTATCATTTAAACGTTTTTGAAGATGTCATTGATTTAAATCGAAATCGACGAGGAGCAAGAATAAAAAGTGTCTTACAATTTTGTGTTTTGGAATTCGAAATTCGTTCCCAACGCGCACTCGCAAGCTCGTGCAGCGGTCGGGAACACGTCGGGAATTCCAAAAATGCAAGAGTGAAAGAATTGTATCATACGAGCACATTCAGGAAACCAAATAACACACCTATATATTAATAAACACCCCAACCATCCGCCCACAATACTAACAATACTAAAAAGATATATTGAATCGTGTTTGATACAAATATGGTACGAAAAGTGCTCGACATGTAGCAAAATAGGTAACACACAGTCCTGAAGATGGCTGATTAGGCCTGAAACATTGATGTAGACTGACTCAAACATTGTGGAAAATATTAAATAATATATATAATATATATATATATATATATATATATATATATATATATATATAAAAAAAAAAAAAAATAATAATAATAATAATAATAATAATAATAATAATAATAATAATAATAATAATAATAATAATAATAATAATAATAATAATAATAATAATAATAATAATAATAATAATAATAATAATAATAATAATAATAATAATAATAATAATAATAATAATAATAATAATAATAATAATAAAAATAATAATCATAATCATAATCATAATAATAATAATAATAATCATAATAATAATAATAATAATGATAAATAATAATAATAATAATAATAATAATAATAATAATATATATATATATATATATATATATATATATATATATATATATACATATATGTTGTTCAATGAATTGATATATCGTATAGAAAGATCTATAATATACTTACAACAACACGTTATAAATTGTTGTAAACGATCCACTGAGTTCTATACCGGCGAAGACCATGACCAACAGACACTGCCGACGTACGGATATCTCATCCTTTATGGAGCTCTTCTCGCTTTCTTTTGGGGTTAAGTTTAACCCTTGACCTGCCGGCCTCAAATGATCTCGTCTGCCAAATCTTCTCTGGTCCAGGTGCTGAGCGATGACAGACGCATGGAACGACTCGGATATCGACTGGGTCAGGTAAATAGACATCTTTGTAGATACACCTTGACCTATCACTGTAAGTAGCTGTAGTCTTCGTTCCTGAAAAAAATAAAATTAAAGGACTGTAGAATCCTATAAATGCCTTGAATATGAAGAATAATAAGTGCCGAAAACGCTTGCTAACACGTCTTCATTGTGTTGCTAGAGCTCACATCGTGACTTTTAAATTACTTATTCTTTTATGAGTATTATGTGCTGTGTTTTAATAGGTTTACAATGTATAATCTCCTACAAACTGTGGAGTGATCCTCGACAATATTGGAGGTTTCCAAAGAAGAAGAAAAAGAAGAAGAAGAAGAAGAAGAAGAAGAAGAAGAAGAAGAAGAAGAAGAAGAAGAAGAAGAAGAAGAAGAAGAAGAAGAAGAAGAAGACGATAATTCATCCTCATTCTTTTCCGTCCCGTAATCATAAGAATCTACCTATGCGTCCTGCTAATACAACAGTTATGCCACCTTATCATTCAATATATCCCCTATTTGTGACCCTTCGTCTCAAAACGGTATTATGTCGGAACGAACCATATGCTTAAAAGCCGAATTAAATGTTAAACTGGTCAAAAATATAAATTGTTGGCATTGGCACCCTAAAATATGGTGTCCATTCTCCTCAATAAAACATACAAACTCAACACAAGTCTGATATTTCTGGCTATAAATTCAATTTTCAATATCTTAGCCATCCCGACTTAATACCGTTTTGAGGCAAAGGGTCACATTTATTATCGCTCCTCCAAAAGGACTGGTTACATATACACTTCCAAGGATTTTGGAACCGGTAGAGTAGAAGGTATGACGGTCACAGCTTTTCTCACCTATACTATACCCGATGATTGTATCCTCAATACCAAGGCGTTTGATCCGTAGTTTTTCATGATGATATTATTATTATATGCGTGTATAAATCGCGAACAGGTTTTTATGTTCTTTTAAAATAGGTTAACTCTCTCCTTACCAGCTATTTTTTTTACGATAACTACTATGTTACTCGTGTGCATCTTGTGTGAGTGTGTCTATGTCAATATTGTATTGTTATAAATGTGTAACCAAATGACAAATTGCCACTTTTTTGGGGTCAATAAAGATATATTATTATTATTATTATTATTATTATTGTTATTATTATTTACAGAATTTTACCCCAAAACTTCATACTCACCCAACACAAAAATATATTTTTTCAAACAGAATAGTAACGAGTATATTCTATATTTTGTTCAGAAACATGAGCTCTGCAATACAGTGTCGAGTTTTTATAGCTATAACTATAACAAAGAAATAAGAATAAGAATATTGTTGGCTGCATCGTAACGAATGTGACGATTTTCCTATGGGTGTTAAGGAGAGGGTTAAAATAGGTTAATACGCTTGACTTAATGAAATGTATAATATTATCATATCGAGAACAGACCGGTATCATCCAGCCAGGGCTTATTCCAATGACTTGTTACATACACGCCGTGGTAAATCGATCACAAAGGTTAAAAATAAAATAAAATAATTTATAGTAGACTCTAAGACTTAAATAGACAATAGGAATAGTACGAATTTACATATTATATCTACATCTATATTATGGGCGTGGCGAATTAATCTAATTCATTTCAAAGAAAGGCAACTTTTGACTGTCTCATCACAAAAAAGAACAAAAAAAAAAAAAAGAAAAAAAAAAAAGGGGGGGGGGGGGGGGGGGGGGGGGGAGTGGAAAATGAACGCTCCGTTGAAAAAAAAAGAAAAAAAAAGAAAGAGAATAAGTCCAAGTTTAGAAAGCTTTTTCCGAAAGAAAAAAAAAAAGATATGTAAAACTTGAATAGACCAACGAGATGGAATGTAGAGAAATTATAGCGAAGTTTATATTCCGTCTCACTACTCCAATCATATTTACATATCTTTTTAAACAATATAATGTTTCTTCTATACTAGATACTCGAAATTTTATGTAGCGCTAAATCCACCAAACGTGATCGAAACGCATTAGAAGGGGTCCCAAGCCAACAGCAACACTTAACATAATGTAGAACGAGACCTGATGCCTGTTGTGCGATTTTACATTTTTTTTTCTGATAGAGGCAACGATTTAACTGCGTGGTACTCTTTTTACACCTGAGTACGGTGAGATAATGTGAATAAAGAGCCTTTTCCAAGGACGATGCGCTCAAGGGGGTGGGAGGGGGGGGGGGGAGCTCGAACCCATGACTTTCCGATCCGAAGGCGAGTGTCAACCACTAGACCACAGAATAACCAAACAGCTATTTGAACCTATCTAGAGTATAAGCATGCTCAAAACGCCTTACAAAGGGTCTCTGGCTAATAATATCACTTTAAACGCAGACATGACGCCTGTTAGGTGATATCACATTTTCTTCCCTACAGAGACAACGCTGTTTAATGGCCAGGTACTCATTTTACACCCGATTATGACCAATTCTCAATAATAGTATATGTGGTCTTGTGGTATGATACTCGCTTTCGGGACGGAAGGTCCTGGGTTCGAGCCTCGCTCGGCGCATAGTTGAGTCGTTGGATAAAGGCTCTTCACTCACATTCTCTCACTGTACTGAGGTGTAAAATGAGTACCTGGCCGTTAACAGCGTTGTCTCTGTCCAAAATAAAAAAAAAATATCGCCTAACAGGCGTCATGTTTCGTTCTACATGTTACGTGTTGCTGTTGGTCATGGACCTCTTGTAAAGCGCTTTGAGCAAATTGAGCGGATATTGCGCTATATAAAAAGCTCATTTTTTATTACGTTACGCACATCTATTAGTGCAACTATTAGCAAGCCTGATAGCCGAACACAATCAATGGTTTTATTTCACATTGTTGTACTCGACAATATTTTACGTTGGTTTGAGAGCATTTCCATTTCTATGATGAGACCTGCAACTAGGTACATGTCAGCCCGACTAGTTGATGATAAGCTGCGTCCAAGTACTGAATTTGAAAAAGATAAATTTTGTTTTCAAGAATTTAATATGTTTAAAAAACAATGACGTGGACTTATTTATTATTATTATTATTATTATTATTATTATTATTATTATTATTATTATTATATATTATTATTATTATTATTATTATTATTATTATTATTATTATTATTATTATTATTATTATTATTATTATTATTATTATTATTATTATTATTATTATTATTATTATTATTATTATTATTATTATTATTATATTATTATTATTATTATTATTATTATTATTATTATTATTATTATTATTATTATTATTATTATTATTATTATTATTATTATTATTATTATTATTATTATTTTAAAAAATTATTATTATTACTATTTTGTTGCTCAAATCAACTCGAATCAAAACCCAACTGTAACATACATAAGTTAACAGAACATAAATTAGACATCTTATATAAGTTTATTTAGATATCTCCTATACTTACCTCTGTCGAAGCAGTTATTGCTAAGAAATAGTATTACTAAGAAATAGAATATTCCAATACATCGTTATCTGTCATCAATAGGAACTTTGCTTTTCCCCAAGACATAAACAAACTGAGCTAGACGGCTTAAGCATGCCGTTTACTTAAAATATAATAATAATATCTGATTGAGTTTTGCACGCGATATTTTTCACACGAACTAGATAGGGCTCATGATTTGAGTTAAAATAAAATGTGACATCACCCCTCAAAATGGTACCCTCCCTCCCCCCCCCCTTACCCCTACCCCCCACCCCCTACTTACCCCAATCCCAACCCTCTGTGTCCATGCTTTTTGTTGATCAACGACGCGAGAAATTATATTATTTATTATTAAGTATGCTATCAAAGAATTCAGCTATCTAGGTATTTCCATGCGTTCTACAGCGTTGTATGAATGGTTTGTGTGGAATAATATTATTATCATCATCGAGAGGCATTCAACCCAACCACAGTGTATGCCTATCCAGGTTTTTGTAACGTGAACCGGTCTCGGTCCGCGATTGCTTATTTGCAGGTCTGATAACCCGAATTGTTGTACCGTCATATGGGTTAACTTTTGCCTCAAGGGATAACTTTGCCTCTATAGATTTGGACGAGTTAGATTATATTTAGTATTTTGACAGTTATTTGTTTTTGATTAAAACTGGTCTTCTCACAAGGGAAATAACTGCAGCAAGCATGAGAATACCCAAAATGCTCCAAATCGATATATATATATATATATATATATATAATATAGATAGTTCGAAGATGAGGTCACTCGGGTCTTTGTTACTGTTTTTTGCCATCCGCGTTTATGAGTAATGCTCACTGAACTGTATTAACCTCACTATAAACGTTCATGGATACACACAGTTTTGTGTGTTGGTCCGTTTTACTACCGGATGGCAATGTTATGAGCTTCTTAGCCAAGCGCATACTATCTATATATCCAGCGGGGCGTTGCCTCCCTTGAGACAAAGTAACATCATCTGACGGTAATGGAAATACTCTTAAACCAACGCTAAATAATCTCCTTGACAACATTAAAACAAACCCATAATGGGGTCTTATCAGAATTGTTCACGTCGGTCTGGGCGCTTGCCTATCGCAGTATGGATTCCGTCGCATATAATAGACCCAGTTATCTACCAATCGAAGGGCCAGAAAAAAACCCAACAAAAACAACAAAACTGACGAAACGATTAAATTGATCAGAGAGGATATTCATAAAGTGTCGGTAAACCCTGCTACTGCTGCTGCTGCTGATGATGATGATGATGATGATGATAATAATAATGATGATGATGATGATGATGATGATGATGATGATGATAATAATAATAATAACAATGATAACAATGATACCATATATATATATATATATATATATATATATATATATATATATATATATATATATATATATCTGTCTCCTCTATCTCCCTCTCTCTCTCTCTCCTCTCTCTCTCTCTCTCATATATATATATATATATATATATATATATATATATATATATATATAGCCAGCGGGGCGTTCCATGATATAACAAAGACAACGATATTTACAAGCTCACCGTACTTTCCCATAAGTACTTAATGGATTGAATCGAACCATAACCGCTTTGAGAATCGAATACACTATTGGACGAGTTGAATTCGGCACAATCCAGTTTATACTACAGTAACCAAAACATCAGTATGGACTTAAATTGAAATATAAATTGAGCTCTTATATAGCGCAATATCCACTAAATGTGACCCTCCGTCTCAAAACGGTATTATGTCGGGATGATTCAGACCCCAAGAAGTGAATTTAGAGATAGAATGATGAGAAATTGGAGCTTAGAAGTTTTTGCAATGCAAGAAATAGTCTTTATACTCCAGCATAACGTACAGAAATTAAA
Organism: Berghia stephanieae; assembly: GCF_034508935.2. Lineage (NCBI taxonomy): Eukaryota > Metazoa > Mollusca > Gastropoda > Nudibranchia > Aeolidiidae > Berghia > Berghia stephanieae. The sequence continues at coordinate 56,253,400 of NC_088366.1, read as the reverse complement.
CCCAAGTTGGATATTTGTGGTTATGAAATCAATTTCCCTTACCGAGTGGATCCCGACATAATACCGCTTTGATACGGTGGGTCACAAATGTGCTCAAAGCGCTTTACAAGGGGTCCCTGGTCAACAGCAACATTTAACATGTAGGACGAGACATGACGCCTGTTAGGCGATATTACAGTTTTTCGGACAAAGACAACGCTGTTAACGGCCACGTACTCATTTTACACCTGAGTGTGGTGAGAGAATGTGAGTAAAGAGCCTTTTCCAAGGACTCAACTATGCGCCGAGCGAGGCTCGAACCCAGGACCTTCGGATCCGAAAGCGAGTGTCATACCACTAGACCACATAGCCGCTTCACTTATTGTTGAAACGATTTTATTTTTCAGAAACTTTAATGTGCCAGATTTTATGATTGAGTCTTAGGGCTATACAAACCACCGATCAATGGATTCCTTAACACTAAAGATATAGATAACGATGTATTGTGCGTATATCTTCAAAGAAGTATGGGCGATGCAATCATAAATGGCTTCTTGATTTGATTAAAACAGAGAGATGGAGAGACAATGGGGTCGAAATTATTTCCATCACTCCATCCCTTTAACTACGTATCGTTGACAGTTTGCCAAAATGCATTGTATTCCATGCTTTGACTAAATGTGACCCACCGACCCTAAACGGTGTTATGTCGGGATGACTTGGGTGCAAAAAAATTGAATTTATTGACAAAAACATGAAACTTGGGGTTTGTTTCGATTTGTTATGTTACAATGCAGAAACTCAAAAATTGGTATTTACTATCAATTTAATTCTAAAGTCACTTTTCGGGGTCCAATTCATTCCGACATAATACCGTTTCGAGACGAAGGGTAACAAATTGTAATTGCTGCAATATTAATATCTCAACTTCAGCGATAGAAGCCATTAACGCATATCAAAAGCCTTCACACATGAATGCATTATCTTGTTACTATTCCAACTCCCGACAGCCTAAAACCAGTCATCTCTGGCTGGATCCAAGAAGGTCTTATTTGAATTGCATTGATATTCGTTACGGGTGTGGGTGTTTATGTGTGTGTGTGTGGGGGCGGGGGGGGGGGGGGCGTCCCGATAGCTCAGTTGGTAGAGCACTCGCTTCACACGACGCAAAGGGACCAAGATCGATCCCGGGTGCAGTCGAGATTTTTTCCTGACCCCCCTCTCTCTCTCTCCCCCCCCCCCCCCCCCGCCCCGCCTGTCCACCCAACAGTGAATGGGTAGCTGAGTCTGTTAGATTTTGCGGAGAGTACTTTGCGATAGACTTGCATCCTATCCAAAGGATAGCAAGCAATTGCTATTGTCCGTTTCACTCTATAGAAACCGGGATAAACTCCGGCTCTGAAGGACTTCTTTCCTTTTCATACTGGGTCTTTTCAAAAAAATGTTTTTCTTCTCTTATAGCTATTTTTTTCGATATACAAAACCATATCTATCTACTGCGTAAAGATTTAATTATATCATTTTCACGAATTCACTGTTAAATGTTTTTTGCAGCTCCCCTCTCTCGTTCATTCCTAATAAAAAGGGTCGATGACTTACGTAAAGAATTGATGGAATTTAGTTGGTCACAATTTATAATGTTATCATTAATCATAATAGTTATGCTCTAATGCCTACTAATATGCTCTAATATCTCAAGGAAAGACCCAGGCATCATTAACATTCATAGTGTCGTCATCTTCAAAGCTTTTTCTATTGACCTATAAAAGTTATGCACATAAAGTGGCTGAACGAAGAAGATAGAAGCGTTGAGGAGAATGAGGAGGAGGAGGAGAGGGGGGTGGGGGTGGGGGGGGGGGGAGGAGGAGGAGGAGGAGAAGAAGAAGAAGATGATGATGGTGGTGGTGATGAAGAAGAAGAAGAAGAAGAAGAAGAAGAAGAAGAAGAAGAAGAAGAAGAAGAAGAAGAAGAAGAAGAAGAAGAAGAGGAAGAAGAAGAAGAAGTAATAGGTTTTGTTGTTGTTATAGTAGTAGAAGTGGTAGTAGTAGTAGTAGTAGTAGTAGTAGTAGTAGTAGTAGTAGTAGTAGTAGTAGTAGTAGTAGTAGTAGTAGTAGTAGTAGTAGTAGTAGTAGTAGTAGTAGTAGTAGTAGTAGTAGTAATAGTAATAGTAGTAGTAATAGTAGTAGTCGTAGTGGTGGTAATAGTAGTAGTAGTAATAGTAGTAGTAGTAGGTGTTTTTGTTGTAGTAGTAGCAGTAGCAGTTGTATTAGTAGTAATAGTAGTAGTAACAGTAGTAGTAGTATTAGTAGTGTCTTTGGAATCAGAGACAAAGCTCTAGAATGGTTTTCCATTGAACCTTCCTCTGGCCCCACTGTTCTCAATGGCCCCCAGAACCAGCCAGTCACCATTTATGGTGTGGGAGCCCCGACAACGGCCAAGGGTCAGTCTAGAAACGGTCAATTCACGCCTCCCGCCAGCGAACCCACTCGCTTGATGGACAATGTTGGAGCTATGCGCGGCTATGTAGTCTAGTGGTATGACACTCGCTTTCGGATCGGAAGGTCCTGGGTTCGAGCCTCGCGTTCGGCGCCTAGTTGAGTCTTTGGAGAAGGCTCTTTACTCACATTCTCTCACCGTACTCAGGTGTAAAACGAGTACCTGGCCGTTAACAGCGTTGTCTTTGTCCAAACAAAAATTTGTAATATTGCCTAATAGTCATGTCCCGTTCTAAATGTTACGTGTTGCTGTTGGCCATGGACCCCTTGTAAAGCGCTTTGAGCACGTTTAGTGGATATTGCGCTATATAAAAGCTCAAGTTTTTTTTAAAGCTCAAGCTATCCCTCCCAGTAGGAACCAAAACAACTATCGGCCGGTGGTTTGTGCCCCTCCCTCCCTCTCTCTCTCTCCCCCCTCCCCTCCATCCAAATGAGCAGTGCAGAAGAATTGGTCTTAAAGGAAAGGTCTCAAGTTCATTCCACTTCACATTTAATTGATATTGCGCTATTTAAAAGCTCACGACAGATCGCTGTTGACGGCCAGGTACTCATTTTTCACCCGAGTACGATGAGAGAATGTGAGTAAAGAGCCTTTTCCCGGCCGTCAACAGCGCTATGTCGGGGAAAAAAAATTATGATATCACCTAACACAATGTGGTCTTGTGTTATGACACTCGCCTTTGGATCGGCAGGTCCTATTTTCGAGTTTCGCCCCGGGTGGCGCATAGTTGAGTCCTTGGAAAAGGCTGCTCACATTCTTCATCGTATTTAGGTGTAAAATGAGTAGCTGGACTTTAACAGCGTTGTCTCTGTCGAAACACAGTACAATATCGCTAAACAGGCGACATGTCTCTTTCTACATATAACGTGTCGCTGTTGATCTTGCAAACCTTTTTGAGCACGTTTAGTGGATATTGGGCTATATGAAAGCTCACCTATTGTTTTCAAGAACTGGCCGCATACAATTTCAAATGAGGACATGAGAGCTAAAACGTAGTTGGAGTATCTTGGAGAGTCCCGTCATAAGGAGAAGATGGCAATGGTTTGTGTATGCATATCTGTCGCAGATCTGAAGATGGCAATGGTTTGTGTATGCATATCTGTCGCAGATCTGAAGATGGCAATGGTTTGTGTATGCATATCTGTCGCAGATGAGAAGATGGCAATGGTTTGTGTATGCATATCTGTCGCAGATGAGAAGATGGCAATGGTTTGTGTATGCATATCTGTCGCAGATGAGAAGATGGCAATGGTTTGTGTATGCATATCTGTCGCAGATTGAAGATGGCAATGGTTTGTGTATGCATATCTGTCGCAGATGAGAAGATGGCAATGGTTTGTGTATGCATATCTGTCGCAGATGAGAAGATGGCAATGGTTTGTGTATGCATATCTGTCGCAGATGAGAAGATGGCAATGGTTTGTGTATGCATATCTGTCGCAGATGAGAAGATGGCAATGGTTTGTGTATGCATATCTGTCGCAGATGAGAAGATGGCAATGGTTTGTGTATGCATATCTGTCGCAGATGAGAAGATGGCAATGGTTTGTGTATGCATATCTGTCGCAGATCTGAAGATGGCAATGGTTTGTGTATGCATATCTGTCGCAGATGAGAAGATGGCAATGGTTTGTGTATGCATATCTGTCGCAGATGAAGATGGCAATGGTTTGTGTATGCATATCTGTCGCAGATGAGAAGATGGCAATGGTTTGTGTATGCATATCTGTCGCAGATCTGAAGATGGCAATGGTTTGTGTATGCATATCTGTCGCAGATGAGAAGATGGCAATGGTTTGTGTATGCATATCTGTCGCAGATCTGAAGATGGAATTGGTTTGTGTATGCATATCTGTCGCAGATGAGAAGATGGCAATGGTTTGTGTATGCATATCTGTCGCAGATCTGAAGATGGCAATGGTTTGTGTATGCATATCTGTCGCAGATGAGAAGATGGCAATGGTTTGTGTATGCATATCTGTCGCAGATCTGAAGATGGCAATTGGTTTGTGTATGCATATCTGTCGCAGATTAGAAGATGGCAATGGTTTGTGTATGCATATCTGTCGCAGATCTGAAGATGGCAATGGTTTGTGTATGCATATCTGTCGCAGATGAGAAGATGGCAATGGTTTGTGTATGCATATCTGTCGCAGATCTGAAGATGGCAATGGTTTGTGTATGCATATCTGTCGCAGATCTGAAGATGGCAATGGTTTGTGTATGCATATCTGTCGCAGATCTGAAGATGGCAATGGTTTGTGTATGCATATCTGTCGCAGATCTGAAGATGGCAATGGTTTGTGTATGCATATCTGTCGCAGATGAAGATGGCAATGGTTTGTGTATGCATATCTGTCGCAGATCTGAAGATGGCAATGGTTTGTGTATGCATATCTGTCGCAGATCTGAAGATGGCAATGGTTTGTGTATGCATATCTGTCGCAGATCTGAAGATGGCAATGGTTTGTGTATGCATATCTGTCGCAGATCTGAAGATGGCAATGGTTTGTGTATGCATATCTGTCGCAGATCTGAAGATGGCAATGGTTTGTGTATGCATATCTGTCGCAGATCTGAAGATGGCAATGGTTTGTGTATGCATATCTGTCGCAGATCTGAAGATGGCAATGGTTTGTGTATGCATATCTGTCGCAGATCTGAAGATGGCAATGGTTTGTGTATGCATATCTGTCGCAGATCTGAAGATGGCAATGGTTTGTGTATGCATATCTGTCGCAGATCTGAAGATGGCAATGGTTTGTGTATGCATATCTGTCGCAGATCTGAAGATGGCAATGGTTTGTGTATGCATATCTGTCGCAGATCTGAGAGATGGCAATGGTTTGTGTATGCATATCTGTCGCAGATCTGAAGGTGGCAATGGTTTGTGTATGCATATCTGTCGCAGATGAAGATGGCAATGGTTTGTGTATGCATATCTGTCGCAGTTCTGAAGATGGCAATGGTTTGTGTATGCATATCTGTCGCAGATCTGAAGATGGCAATGGTTTGTGTATGCATATCTGTCGCAGATCTGAAGATGGCAATGGTTTGTGTATGCATATCTGTCGCAGATCTGAAGATGGCAATGGTTTGTGTATGCATATCTGTCGCAGATGAGAAGATGGCAATGGTTTGTGTATGCATATCTGTCGCAGATGAAGATGGCAATGGTTTGTGTATGCATATCTGTCGCAGATCTGAAGATGGCAATGGTTTGTGTATGCATATCTGTCGCAGATCTGAAGATGGCAATGGTTTGTGTATGCATATCTGTCGCAGATCTGAAGATGGCAATGGTTTGTGTATGCATATCTGTCGCAGATCTGAAGATGGCAATGGTTTGTGTATGCATATCTGTCGCAGATTGAAGATGGCAATGGTTTGTGTATGCATATCTGTCGCAGATCTGAAGATGGCAATGGTTTGTGTATGCATATCTGTCGCAGATCTGAAGATGGCAATGGTTTGTGTATGCATATCTGTCGCAGATCTGAAGATGGCAATGGTTTGTGTATGCATATCTGTCACAGATGAGAAGATGGCAATGGTTTGTGTATGCATATCTGTCGCAGATCTGAAGATGGCAATGGTTTGTGTATGCATATCTGTCGCAGATCTGAAGATGGCAATGGTTTGTGTATGCATATCTGTCGCAGATCTGAAGATGGCAATGGTTTGTGTATGCATATCTGTCGCAGATCTGAAGATGGCAATGGTTTGTGTATGCATATCTGTCGCAGATGAGAAGATGGCAATGGTTTGTGTATGCATATCTGTCGCAGATCTGAAGATGGCAATGGTTTGTGTATGCATATCTGTCGCAGATCTGAAGATGGCAATGGTTTGTGTATGCATATCTGTCGCAGATCTGAAGATGGCAATGGTTTGTGTATGCATATCTGTCGCAGATCTGAAGATGGCAATGGTTTGTGTATGCATATCTGTCGCAGATCTGAAGATGGCAATGGTTTGTGTATGCATATCTGTCGCAGATCTGAAGATGGCAATGGTTTGTGTATGCATATCTGTCGCAGATGAGAAGATGGCAATGGTTTGTGTATGCATATCTGTCGCAGATCTGAAGATGGCAATGGTTTGTGTATGCATATCTGTCGCAGATCTGAAGATGGCAATGGTTTGTGTATGCATATCTGTCGCAGATGAGAAGATGGCAATGGTTTGTGTATGCATATCTGTCGCAGATCTGAAGATGGCAATGGTTTGTGTATGCATATCTGTCGCAGATCTGAAGATGGCAATGGTTTGTGTATGCATATCTGTCGCAAATGAGAAGATGGCAATGGTTTGTGTATGCATATCTGTCGCAGATCTGAAGATGGCAATGGTTTGTGTATGCATATCTGTCGCAGATCTGAAGAAACATCGACAAGAACAGCTTTTACGATGGACACCCCAAGCAAAAAATGGAATCCAGGCCGCCCTAAGCAGACGTGGAGACTCATCGTGAAGAGGGACCTAAAGCAGGGAGGTCTGTCCCTCGAGGTGGCCCCAAGAACAGCAGCTGACAGAACCAGGTGGACGTCTTTTGCATCGCCTCAAGTGCCAGCAGGCCCGGAGAGGATTGAGTGAACCAGATAACAGAAAGCAAATTTAAAGTCAAAACCCACCGCCTCAAAGCGGCATTAAATCGTGGTCATCATATTGCTTAGCATTGAATTTATAATCACATGTAACATAAGTTTTGAGTCAAGTTTATGTTTTATTGAGGATGCGTGCTGCAGTTTCCTGAAATGATTTCACATTTCTTGTAATCTTAACATTATAATCCCATTAACAATTTTTCACATCGTCAGTACACCGTTATGGGGACGACGGATACACATGACCAGATTTATGAAGCATTAGTTTTTGCCTTTTAACAAACCAAACTATTGTTCTTTATAAAACATCACAAAACGCAAGCTATATATATATATATATATATATATATATATATATATATATATATATATATATATATATATATATATATATATATATATATAACTTTGTGCTCAATTTTGCAAAAATCGATTCTCCGATGATACGAATTTTCAACAGTTTACACAAATTCAGTAAATTATACATCAAAAGAAAACTAGTTTTGTCTGGTTTCCAAATATGTATATATTATTGTATTTGAACCAATCAGTGTCAAACTATTGACGCAAACGAACTGTCTGGTTTCTTTGGTAAAAGAATAAATATATATTTAGAAACACTAACAAAAAAAACATCCACAAAACTCAGCGAACATATTTGGAAATTAAAAGACAACAAACTAGACCACAAAATTTCATGGAAAATTATATCTAAAGCAACAGGATACACAGCAACATCAAAACCATGTAGCTTATGCCTGGAAGAGAAATATGCTATAATCAAACACCCTCATGAAGCCACACTCAACACGAAAAATGAGATGTACAATACTTGTCCACATCGACGGAAGTACTTATTAATCAACTACAAACCGGAACCACTTCAACAAGTAACAACACACAACAAACCAAACTCATGTAACACACAGTCCGGACGATGGCTGAAAAGGCCTGAAACATCGATGTAAACTAACTCCAACATTTATCTAGTAATTATTTTCTTTCTTTTTAAAAAAAATAACGTAAGAAGATAATAATAAACAGGATTTTTATAGCTCATAACCATGGCGATGATGTTGTGCTCTATGCGCTTGTCGTAGTCCTTCAGAGCCACGAGGTCCACGAAAACAGGAGTTTAGCCCGGTTTTCTATAGCGTGAAACGGACGATAGCGATTGCTTGCTACTCTTTCGGTTGGACGCTGGTCTAACGTTAAGTACTTTCCACAATGATCTAACAAACCCAATTACCCAATCACTGCTGGGTGAACAGAATGGTCAGACAGAAATCTCTCTCGACTTCAGCCAGGTTCGATCTCGGTCCCTTTGCGTGTAAAGTGAATGCTTTAACAACTTTTAATAACTGAGATATCGAGACTCCCCCCCTCCCCCCCCCCTACCATCCCGTTTGAAATATGTATATACAGTAAATAACATAATCAGTCGGATGTTGAAAAGGTTTGAACTTAGATATTGCCAAGTGTAGTTAGAAGGTCAATTTTTATCCAAAATCAGTTCTTGTCATAAATGATTAAATCAACTCTTTTTGTACATCTTCGGGAAATATCAAAGCTTAATTTCACCACTAAATATTTTTACAGCTAGTCAAGTTGAAAAATTATGAAATTTGAGAAATGTTGCTGGATACCTTTCCCATACATCTGACCATAACTTCATGAAAAATCACCCGATTTACTTCAAATAAAGATT
>NC_088366.1:56207110-56239610 GCF_034508935.2 Berghia stephanieae | reverse complement strand
TCTTATCAAAAGTGACAAATCAGGAGGCAGACATTGATGTAAGATATAAAGATCTGGGGAGAAAATGTATATGAAAAAGTACCAGACAACGCAAAAAAGAAGAATACAAGAACCTAAAATTAAAAAAAAAAAACCCAAAGAAAAAGAAACACTAAAAAAAAAAGAAAAGAAAAAAAAACACCCCCCCTCCCAAAATTAAAAAAAAAAACAAAACGCAAAAAAAAAAAAAAAAACAAAAAACCCAACCCCCCCCCCCCCCCCACCCCAAATAAAACATTCCTCCCAATTACCGGTCAGAAACAGGTTGATTTTTTATGGCGATTTTTTTCATTTATTTATCTTTCTGCGGCAATGCGGTCTAGTAGTATGACTCTCGCCTTCGGATAGGAAGGTCCAGGGTTCAAGACCTGCTCTGAGTCTTTTGAAAAAGCTATTTACTAACATCCTCTCACCGTAGTCAGATGTAAAATTAGTACCTAGCCGTTAACAGCGTTGTATCTGTCGGGGGAAAAAAGTAATATCTCCTAACAGGCGCCATGCCATGTCTCCTCCTACTTGTTGAGTGTTGCTTTTGGCTGGGGACCCCTTGTAAAACGCTTTGTACACGTTTAGTGAATATTGCGCTATATAAATGCTCTAGTTTTTTGTTTTTTTAAAAAAGATTTTTGTCTGGCACTGTTTCATACACACTTTTTCATATCTTTTTTGTTCTTGCACTCTACAGTTTTCCTAGAGAACAATCATAATAACAATGGATGCACAACTACAAGAATTTGACGCCATTTTCCCACAACTTGTTGACTAACTGACGTCACCGAGTGACCAGACCAGTCCGGAGCCACCTGAAACATTACTTCATTTACGAAAGGTAATTAAAAAATAATTTAAAAAATACCCCCCCCCCCCCAAAAAAAAAGAAACAACACAAAAAACTTTAGATTTTATATAGTGCAATATCCACTAATTGTACACAAAGCGCTTTACAGGGGGTCCCTGATCAACAGCAAAACTTTTTTGTTCCACATCCACTTTCAAAGGTTATCAGGGGCTTTTGTCTGTCCTACCACCAATATGCTGATGACACCCAGTTCTTTGGATCTGAATGTACCAAAAACTTACAAAATGTCATAAGTACATGTGAAAAATGCGTTCTGGGTGTAAGGGATTGGATGGGTAGGAACAGGCTGAGGTTGAATGACGACAAAACGGAAGTGATGTATGTATGTAGGGAACAGAAGATTTTGGAACGAGAAGAAATTGAAAGTAGGAGAGGTGTCCTGTCATCTGCATTTTTTTTTGCCAAATTGGGACCTAAAATTTGCCAAAATGTGCCCAAAAACCCCCCAAAATTTGCCAAGAAATTTGCCAAAAAGACCAAAATTTGCCCAAAAATTTGCCGAGGAGAACTAAGCGTTTCAGTTAACATTAACACGCGATACAGAATATATATATATATATATATATATATATATATATATATATATATATATATATATATATATAAGACAATTTATTACATTTAAGGAGGCTACATTCATTAATTTACACAATGTAAAGCGATGTATGCGCCCAAACTTTCAGACAATCACACAGAGTAGCTTCCCTTGGTTTGGACCCTTGGTTTGGACCCAGGCAAAGCTGCAACATTTCTCAAGTTTTGCACTTTTTTTTCGTTATTTTGTTTTCGCTTCTTTTTCCCAAAAAAATTTGCCACGCGATTTGCCAATTTTCCCAAAATTTGCCACGATTTGCCAATTTTGGGAAATTTGGCAAAAATTGCGGATCGCCCTGATATTTGCGGCCGCAAAAAATGCAGATGACAGGGTGTCACTATATATTGTTGACAGGGTCAAAAATCTTGGAGCAATCTTAGATTTCGAACTGTCGATGACCACCTTCAAATTAAGACAATGATCCAATCATTGATGCGTCAGTTAAAAAAAAATGGATCTCTTCGACAGTTCCTTTCTGAGGATGTCACCAAGAAACTTGTCGTTTTTCTTTTATTTCCAAAGCTGGATTACTGTAATGCTCTGTTGTTTCGTGTCTCGGAAAATAAGCTCAGGCGGCTGCAGACGTTCCAAAATAATGCTACCAGATTGGTCTTTCGAACACGGAGGTTTGACTCTGCCACACCTCTCCTTCGAAGATTACAGTGGCTGCCTGTTGAGAAAATGATCGAATTTAAAGAATGTGCCCTAGTTTATCGTTGTCTGGAAAACACTGCCCCTCCCTACCTCACAGAACTCCTAGAGAAATATTCGACAACCCGACCTTTGTGTTCCTCCAATGACACCACCCGTTTGGCTGCCCCACGCATTCATACAAATGCGGAAACAAGGTCCTTTTCTCATTTTGGTCCGTCTGTATGGAACACCATTCCACAGAACATCCGAGAATCCAAATCATTGTCTGTGTTCAAGAAATCCTTAAAAACATTTCGTTTTTGATGTTATGTACTCTCTATATTGTTTTGCGTTGATGTAGGTATTTTAAAGCACCAAGAGCCTCATTGTTGAGGGTACCGTGCGCTCTATAAGAGTCCATTATTATTATTATAATCATCATCATCATCATCATCATTACAATAATAATAATAATAAATAATAATAATAATAATAATAATAATAATAATAATAATAATAATAATAATAATAATAATAAATAATAATTATTATTATTATTATTATTATTATATCAATTGACCACATAGCTGCACAGCTCAGGCTTATATGAATTATTTATAGATAGTATGCGGTTAAACAGCTGATCGGAGTGGAAGTTTACTTCCGGGTGGCAGAAAGCAATGGAAGACAATGGCGTAGAATAGTAAAATATTAGTTTCTGTCGATAATCTTCCGTATTTTTCTGGTTCTAGACATAAATATATTTTTTAAAAATTTCCCGTTAATGATGTAGACCCCTATGCCATTTGTGAACACGACTGGTGCCATAATCTTTAGGAACTACAGCCAGTCTCATCGTTTGATGTAGCGAACTACCTCGTCACGACCACAAGTTTCTGTCTACACGGTCTACACATTTCACGGTAAGTCTGTATTATTTAATCGTTTCCCTATGCTATACCTATACTATGTTACACCATCTACGGCTAATTGTAAGATTTATTCTCAAAAAATCACAGAAGACAGATATGTCGAACCTGACACGGAAATATTAATATGATATGACCTGCTTCACGAGTCGTGATCATCTTAGTGTCTTAGTCTAAGTCTTAGTCTTCGAGTCTTAGTAAGTTTAGTCTAAGTCAGTCTAAGTAGTGGATCAATGAGTCTGTGTGGTTACATTCAAATTTCAACTATTTTGCCTTTAAGGTGATGAATTCCTCCGAATTCACCAAAGATTATAAATAATAATTTAAATTAAAAACACCAGGGCAGGCAATGACTATGAAATCAATGTGATCCCGAGTCCAAATCTAAACTGATATAATACAGTAACAAAACATCATGCCCATAAGACTGTTTTAAAAGCCCCACCCCATTCCAAGGGACTGAGCTTGATCCCGAGTGAATTTATTTTTCTCATCCCACTCCCCTTATCAATCCAGCAGTGATTGGGTAGCTGAGTCTGTTAGATCTAGCGGAAAGTACTTTGACATAGACTAGAGTCCTATCTAAAGGGTAGCAATTGCTATGGTCCGTTTCGCGCTTTTCAAACCAGGTTAAACTTCGGCTCCATTGAATGACTACTTTTTTATTCGATATTTTACTCAATCCCCAAACTATATAATTTTTAGCCCCACGGCTGATGTTGAGTTATGGAATTGTGTCTCTCTGAATAATTCTAATAACCTTTCAGATGAGTACTCCACATTTCACAGCAAATTTAATTCACTGTTGTTAACTAAGTGTGATAACAACAGTTTTTATCCTCTCGTTTCAATTAATAATATTACCACCATTGCCACATTTTTTTTCAGGCTTACAGGGGACTGACTACTTAAAATCAGGCCTACAATGGATGGGTGATGGATGTAAAATGGGTTAAGCCTCCTAGCTGTGGGAAAGTGGTACTAGTTGCTAAGGTAACCCCCCCCCCCCGTTTTCATCTCACTTCTATGATTATTATTACTGTTATTACATATTATTATTTTGATTTCTACATTTATTTATATTACTCCATGCAGCATTGATAATAAGATATAGAGGTTTTTAACATATGGCTATATTCATTACAATGAATTTTCTTGAACTAGAATATGAATAACTTAAAAAAAAAAAAGAAATAAGAAACTTCTTTAATAGGTTCAAGTTCTACTATAGGAGACTCAGTCGAGTCCTTGGAAAAGCCTCTTTACTCACATTTGCTCAGTCAGTGTGTTCGGACATAAACGTTTAAATGGTTATGCGACTCATGGCAGTCCCGTTAACTCAGTTGGTAGAGCACCCATTTCACAATCATAGAGACCGAGATATATCCTAGATGAAGTTAAGACCCCACCCCCTCCCCTTTCTTTTTTTTTGTACACCCAGCAGTAATTTGGCAATAGAAAAGCGCCCTATTCGAAGGGTAACAAGTTATTATTTTCACATTATAGAAACTGGGATGAAATCTGGCTCTATAGACTGGTTCTGATGGACTACTTTCGGTGCTTGCGACACTATTAGGTCATTTTCAGCACAATTAAAAGCTGTTGCGAAATACGTAGTAAGAAAAATGGGCTTGGATCAAATACGGAGCAGAAGTAGATCAAAATTATTAATGTGCTTAGTTTTGAGATCGCCTAACAGTTCAATCCAGAGACGGAATACACTCAAATGTTTATGTTTGATTTAAGGGTTTTACTGCACTTGCGACGCATTTCAGCACCAGTAAAAAGGAATAAAATGGGATTGTAAAAATTTCCAGATTTACAATTAAAAGCACACAAGAAAAGTAAGACAAAGAGGAACAAATGTAGATTCCAAGAGAATGCTATCAGTGTACTAAGTCTGATAACACCCAAAAGTCTCATCCTGACACAAGCACAGGTCCCCCCTAAGAGGAATACACTCAAACGTTCGCGTATTATTTTTTTATTATATTATATTAAGTTACGTTATGCCTTTTGCGCCGCGATATCATAAGATATCGTCGCCTAGGCATTCCACGAAGGAATATAGATAACTCATCAAACAAGATGTCTGATGTCAACGGGAATCACCCATGTTGTCCAAGTGAGCAAATTGGGGGTTAATAATCTTGCTCAAGGAAAAAAAAACGAAAGTGCCTGAAGCGGGGCTCGAACCTGGGTCATCCGGATCACAGTGCAATGCCTTAACCACCCGGCCACTTCGCCCCCCATATTATATATACACACATATATATAATATAATAAAAAAATTTACGCGAACTGATTTACAAGACAAAAAAAATTTTTTTCCCAAAACCAACAATATTCATTTGACTGTTTCCCTCTCAGCCAATGACTCCGGCAGTCGAAAGGACAAAACCAAGTAATCTCATTCCAAGACAAGGACATAAAGAAACTTGGAAAACAATATAAGGGATAGAGGACATAGCATGACCTCTTGCCACCATGGGAAGTCAAAGACCCCACCCAGTCTATTGTTTATAAAATGTTAATTATAAATTTACAAAATAAATTTACTTCCATTTGTCACCCTCTCATCTAAGGACGGGAAAAAAGCATGTAATCTTATTCCAAAACAAAGATAGAAAGCTACCTGAAAAAGGAATACAGACATAGGGGGGTGAAGAAAGCAATAATGACCTTGCCCACAATGGAAGGTCAATGACCCCACACCCAGGGTAGAAAAATGAGAACTCAGTCAAGCATTCACCATCAAATTGCAAAAGCAACGGATAAAACAAATTTTTAAAAAAGTCATTACAGTACTTTATTTTCTTTATTGTGCTCCAACTTCATAAATATACAATGGATTTCTATTTATTTGCCAATTCAAAAATATTATTAGGTTTTGAATATTATTGCAGAACATATAATAATGGTAACAGAAGTAATACTACTACTACTAGTAGTTATACTCCAACTAGTACAATTTTTTCACAAACATTTCGGGCAAAAGTAAAAATTTAACAGATGTATTAGTCTAATGAAAAGAATGAAAAGGATTACAAAGGTATATAAAATCAAGCATTATTGGAAAAGAATGAATAAAAAGTCTGACTGCTTTCTTTTCGTTTCAGGTTCGCCATTCCCAAAAATTGGGTTATAGTGGACTCTGTGTGTCGACAAGTGCTTTCTGCTCAGCATCAAGATGGGAACCTGAAATGTCTGTCTTCACAATCCTGTAAAAGAAATACCAAGATTAAGTTAATATATAGAGCAAATACCGTAGTACATTATTGAACTACCACCTCTGGCGTCTATCGTGTCACTGGGAATTTTAATTTTAATATGTTTGAAAACAAAGAAAACTTAAGCCCCATTTCCTCAAATACGCAAGTCATTCATTTTACAGGTCAAAATAATTTTTTTTAAAGTTTTTCTTTGACTTCAATTTCAAATGCCAATAGTGCCTGAACCTTATGATGAATTCCAAAATGGTTTGGCATATTTATGTGGAAATCTATTCTTTTAAAAAAATAGAGTTGTGGATCACCATTGCTCCGTACAGCAAATGTTAAATATTTATCATCGAGCACAAAATTACTGGCAAACCTAAAAATTCTAAAACTATTTATTTACAAACTCTACAAGTAACACGCAAATATTTTAAAAACTAAATGTAATTCTATCACCTGTGGAATCAAACTATGTAAGCTCAGAAAATCTGCTGTACTGTAATGTTCGGGCAATTATTGGCCTTCGCCAAAAAAAGAAACAAAAATAAGAACTGTATTTCCTACACCAGTATACAAAAAACACACATATGTTTTCTCTACACGGGAAATTCCATTGAGTGTTACAAGCGCTGCACCTAACCATCAACTTCTTGTAGATACTGCTAGCTATAACCAATAAAAATGGACAAACTTAGCCCATAATATTTTACATTTCTGGGAATGTTTGTTTTTTCTTTTATGCCATATAATTTATTATTTTTTAAATTTAATTTGTTGCCAGCGTGTGTATTTTGTACATACATAGGGAATACATGCTTCTGTAAAAAAACGTTTGATTGGTCATTCTGCTGATTTGTGCAGATTGCCTTTTACCACAATGAAATGACAATTGGCTTGTAAAAATAACATGTAGACTATAATATTAATATATTCGTTTAGCTTAAGCGGCATAATTTAAATTTAAGGTTAATAAAACATTTCCTCCCAGATCTTAATAATTGAGGAATAAATCAATATGGGTGAACTCATTTAATTCTATCTATCTCATCATAAGAACACTTTGTCACTACGTTGTGTGGCCTTGAGCAAGTCACCTCAGCCCTAGCTCAGTTTGTGGCGCTGTGTTGCGGCAATGCCTGGGTTATTTCAGTCTCCCTTTAGAATAGACTCCAAAGACAAATTTTCCCTAGAGGTGAATAAAGAGAATCTATATTTTTAAAATTTGTTACGCTACAGTCAAAGACAAAAAACCTTCAGAATTTTCTAATTGTGTATGAACTATCCTAAAAGGCAACCTATCCATAGCATAGAAGGACATGCTCACAATAGTATTAATTTCATTGTCCTCAAATTTAATGGATCTTCCTCTTTTATTAATTGTCATTGCCCATTCATTAAATAAAACAAAATTAATCAACATAATAAAGACAAAGCTTTTGATTCAAATGAAGTGATGTTTTTTGTTCAGTTATTTATTATCTCTGAAGTTAAAAGTCTTAAAACTCAACCATGTAAGCTTTTGTACAGTCTGGTTATTTGAAAAAAAACTTCTCTTGATGTCAGTTCTTGCACCAACAATTTGGACAAACTTTGACTTCATTACTGGCTCACCGGACAGGCATTCCTTACATACCTTATGAGCAAATGAAGTCACTTTATATGTGCTCTATTCCCCTTTGTCTTATTACTTTCCTCATAGTCATAGATTTGTGTCTTAAATTTGCAATATGAAATATGATTTTGTGTCCTTTGTCTATTGTTATGTGCATAGATCTACAATCTTTTCACTCTCTATTCAACTTCCTTTCAACTGGCAATGCAATGACCTTAAAGTGTAATGAACGGCACAAACGTTGCTAACCTCACTTTTTACCCCCCCCCCCCAAAAAAAAAAAATTGCTTGATTTGGACCTATTAAATTTTCTGAGAGCGAGATCTGCTTTTATATAGCGCATGCAATATCCACCCAAAGCACTCTACAAGATGTCCCAAGCCAACAGAAACATTAACATTAACATGTAGGAAGAGATATCATGCCTACATAAATATTGTTTTAAACAGATACAATCAATACACTTACATTTACATGGTCAATGATTGAGCTAGTTTCTCCAATTGTTGATTGTTCCACTAGAGCCGTTGCTGCCTGCAGTCATTGCGTTTGTTCCTATCTTTAAGACATGAGTAATGGTCTGTTTTTTTTTCTCTGCCCCATGTCCAAGCTTTAACGTTGGAACCCAATCAGGATCAGTTTCATCCAGCAGTGATGCTGGCCTTCCTGTAAAGGCAAAAAATTGATTGTTGAAATATATTACGTCATTTCTTGCCTATTACAATCTGGTCCTGGTCCTTGTGTGGCTATGTGGTCTAGTGGTATGACACTCGATTTTGGATCGGAAGGTCAAGGGTTCGAGCCTCGCGCTCGGCGCATAGTTGAGTCCTTGGAAAAGGCTCTTTATTCACATGCTCTCACCGTACTCAGGTGTAAAATGAATACCTGGTCGTTTACAGCGTTTTCTTTGTCCGAAAAATTGTAGCGTCCCCTAAAAGGCGTCATGTCCCGTTCTACATGTTAAATGTTGCTGTTGACCAGGACCCCTTGTAAAGCGCTTTGAGCACATTTAGTGGATATTGCGCTATAATATAAAGCTCAATTTTTTAATTATTTTTTTTTTACAATCCTTAAGCTTTCCGTTAAATTTACATCAAGCTTTGTCAAATTAGAACAAGGGTAGAACAATTATATAGTGCAATTTCCATTAAATGAAAATTTGTTCAAAGCGCTTTGCAATGGGTTTATAGCCAACAGCAAGACTTTACATGCAGGTCGAGACATGACGCTTGTTAGGCGATATTACATTTTTTCCGGAAAGAGACAATGCTGTTTAACAGGCCTGCATCTGCCCCCTGAAAAACTTGCCTGAAAATCCTCGAGCCGAAGCTTTTTCAATAACATGAGCAAAAATCCCCATTTCCCAGAATATTTTCTTAGAATTTTACCAATTCAATAGGCTGTTAAACAAAATGAAAAAGTATTTTAATTAATTTTTTGTTCCGGCAGGGCGAAATTGCCAGAAATGCCGGCAAATTTACAGGCCTATGTTAAAAGCCAGTTACCCAATTTATGCCTGAGTATGGTGAGAGAATGTGAATAAAGTTCCTTTCCCAATGACTCAACTGCTCAGAACGGGTCTGGAACCCTAATCCTTCCAAAATGACGGTGATAACTATACCACATAGCTGCAATGAAAGTATCGGGATCCCAAAGGACAATTTTTTTAAATTGAAATTATTTTATTATTATTATTGTCATATTTGGGGAAAATTCCATATGAAGGCCCTAATTCAATGACTATAAGAAACATTATAACTAATAATCCTCACCTTGAGTTAAAATTAATTTCTAACTATGAAAATTATGAAAAGTTATTTTAGTGGATTGATAGAGGTCAATTGTTTCTTTCTTTGGATTAAAATTTAAATAATAATAATAATAATAATAATATTTATTTTTGTCAGTAAAAAAATAACCATTACTATCATTATAAACTGACACTGGCAATCACTAAGCAGCGTGTTAAACTTCTGTCAAAAACTAGCATTTACATGTCCAACAGCGGTGTAGAAAAGCAGTTTGTTTGTGTTACTTTACAATACACCACCGACGGAGGAACGGAAAAAAAAAACTTAAGAAAAACGCAACCTTACTTTTAATATTTCTTCCAATGGAGAACATGTTTTAAAAATGCACAATAAAATAATCTTGACAAAGCATAAGTTATAAACTGGAACATTATAATTCTAAAATGAATGACCAGAACAACAGTGAAAGACTTCCTCATCTCATAAAAGCCAAAGCTTGAAAACGAAAGTAGCCCTATCACTATCGGTAATGAGGCATTTGGTTTTGATTTTGATTTAGAGTAAGTTGCACGAGAAATGCATGAAATATTCATGGTCCTATCTGATAACTAAACACAACAAATAAAAGATCATCCATCCGGACCGTGTATGGACCAAAAAAATTAAAATGATTCCTTCTAGACCGCCTACAGACTACAGATTACATCTGAGTCTGAGATGAGTCAGATGATTTCTCCAACTTCGGAGTTTCGCATAGAAAAGTCACATCGGTGAAAAATCTCTCCGTAGATTTTGTTAGACCACCGAGTTTGAAATTTTTGATTTGATTTCTCTTCCATGAAAAAGAAAAAAACACATATTTACTAAATCATAAACTTGCAACGTCAGAAATTAAGGCAAGGACCTTGGTCGGTTGCCACCAACTCCGTGACATGCTATGGCCCACAATGGCTACATGATGATGTTGGAGCGAAGTAAACTTGCTTTGTTCACAATAATTAAAATTAATTCATATCGTATATATAATATTTAAGATTTTAATTTATCCATCAATTCTTACCTTTAACAAAATGATCATTGCAAACTCGATGGCTGCAAGTTAGATTTGAGTTTGAGCCATCGCCAAATCCCTTTCTTCTGATCGCTGCCATAACCGCTGTACTGTCTCCGCTGGGTTAAAATTTATTATTTTTGGGTCCTTCGTCTTCCTAATGGATGGGAACCTGAACATTTTGACTCCATCTCGACCCTGTCTTCTAGTGCACCCGATGATTATGCAGTTATTTGGCATTTTTTCACGTTTAAAAAATTGGACAAGAGCTTGTTTCACATCAATGTTTACAAGCCAGCCAAGTTCTTTTGCCATCCGGAACTAAAGTAGGTCATTGCGTGACGTCATCAGCATTCTATCTATAGGATTTATGCCTCCTATTAAGCGACATCTATAGGGAATGAGATTAGCGGAAGAGTAGCGTCCCTTGATTGGACGTCACCTGCGGAGAAGTTATTAGAGAGAGAACGTCATGTTGGTTATGCGCATGCGTCTCGTCCTCTCTTCCAGTGAAAGCGGCATGAGACACTTCACCGAAAGCGAGGACGAGAGAGACGCATGCGCAAAACCATTTTGACGTTTTCTCTGTAAGGTGATGTCCAATCAAGGGACGCTACTCTTCCGCTAATCTCATTCCCTATATTGGTTCATGTAGCAGTAGACGATCCTCCCTTTTAATTTCTTCTTGTTGTTTCAGGTTCTGGAATACAATGTACCTTTTGGTAAAAGAAACAGAGGAATGGGCGTTGTGACGTCACACAGACGACTCGAGAAAAATGCATCAGAAGACGATTTAAATACAGCACGTATCGTTGGGTGGTGTGTTGAAATCGTAAGTACGCAGAACTTAGGTACCACCTGACGCACGCACACTCGCAGAGAGAGAGAGAGAGAGAGAGAGAGAGAGAGGGAGAGAGAGAGAGAGAGAGAGAGAGAGAGAGAGGGAGAGAGAAAGAGAGAGAGAGAAAAAAAAAGAAAGAAAGAAAGAGAGAGAGAGAGAGAATCAGAGAGCGAGAAAGAGAGAGAGAGAGAGAGAGAGAGAGAGAGGGAGAGAGAAAGAAAGAGAGAAAAAAAGAGAGAGAGAGAGAAAGAGAAAGAAGAGAAGAGAAAGAAGAGAAGAAGAGAGAGAGAAAGAGAGAGAGAGAAGAAGAGAGAGAGAAAAGAGAGAGAAAGAAAGAGAGAGAGAGAGAGAGAGAGAGAGAGAGAGAGAGAGAGAGAGAGAGAGAGAGAGAGAGAGAGAAACACATATTGTGGAAATTCCCAATAACTCTTGTCAATTTTTCTCTCCTTTTCTGTCTGCCTGCCACGCCCACGCGTCCTTTTTCGTCACTACCACCTTTCAAATGCAATAATATTATGTATGAGTTTAAATTGAGCTTTATATAGCGCAATATCCACTAAATGTGCTCAAAGCGCTTTTCAAGGGGTCACTGGTCAACAGCAACATTTAACATGTAGGACGGGACATCCCTCCTGTTAGGCGATATTACAATTTTTTTCGGACAAAGACAACGCTGTTAACGGCCAGGTACTCATTTTACACATGGGTACGGTGAGAGAATGTGAGTAAAGAGCCTTTTCCAAGGACTCAACTATGCGCCGAGCGTGAGGCTCGAATCCAGGATCTTCCGATCCGAAAGCGAGTGTCATACCACTGGACCACATAGCCGCACGTTACATTGCAAATTAGTACAGCACCTATAAGGTGCTATGCTACATCAGCATAAAAGTGTCACGGTCACAGGGAATCCACATATCGGGACCAAGCACGTCTGTTCCTGGCTAGAGTCACAATTTCGTCATTGTACATAGACGACCGCAGCGGCTGGAGATATGCGGTGATGGAGGGAGTGAAGAGGGGTGAGGAGAGGAGAAAGAAGAAGTTTGAGAGGAGAGCAAGGAGGAAAGAGAGGCAGAAGATCCAAATACCAAACACACAGTCAAACTACGTGTGCAACAACTGCGGTAGAGACTGCCATGCAAGGATTGGTCTGCTGAGTAACACCCGTCGTTGCTCTCAACAAAACTGATGAGACTAAAAGCCATACAGGGCGCAAACCATCGTCTCTTGAGACGGAAGGATGCCTACCTACCTACCTACCTACCTACCTGCATAGAATCCAGCCCATGTAGTAGAGTGCCTGCTGGTCTAGTTGTCTAGCTCTTCAAGTGGGTGATAAAGGTTCTAAACGATAATATGGCAACAGCAAAAATGGTGGGTAACTCCAGAAAAATCAATCGACTCGTCAAAGTACTTGGGGGGGGGGGGGGGGGGGGGGATCAAACCAAACATCCCCAATGCCATCGTATGGTAAACCTATAGATAGTATGCGCTTGGCTTAGAAGCTCATAACATTGCCATCCGGAAGTATAACGGATCAAAACACAAAACTGTGTGTATCCATGAACGTTTATAGTCGGGTTAAAACAGTTCAGTGAGCATTACTTAGAAACGCGGATGGTAAAAAACAATAACAAAGACCTGAGTGACGTCATCTTTGAACTAACTATAGTCTGCTCGGAAAACTCCTCTCTGAATGGAATACTTTCCTTAGCAACAAATTTGCAATAGCATTAAATCATTTTCAATATCCAAATAGGTCAGAAAAGTCATGACGTCATATCCTTCTCACTTCCGGTTAAAAAATTATTGGATGTTTTGTAACCAATCCTCCAGAGTGAATACTAACAATGAATAGGTTACATATTAAATCATGAGGTATTTTGTGCATTTGCCTAATAATGTATACATTGTCGCCATAGATTCTCAACTTTGTGTTTATACATTTTTATGCATGCCACGTCTGTAAACGAATTACATTTTTTTGGATGAATAAGGTATATATTATATTATTATTATATTATTATTATTATTATTATTAATTATTATTATATTATTATTATTAATTATTATTATTATATTATTATTAATATTATTTAAATATATTAATTATTATTATTATTATTATTATTATTATTATTATTATTATATATTATTATTATTATTATTATTATTTTAGTAGCAGGATGTATTGGCAGATTCTAAGAATTACGTAAAAGAGCGATGAGTCTGGAACTAGTCTTTTGATATCCCACTTTTGTTCACTATTAACTTTCTCCTTATCGATAATTTTCAGTATTTCCCCCAAAATGACAGGTTTAACCAGCAGAAAAATTGTTTTCTTTTTTTAAACTCAAACAATCTCTCAACAAAACAACTCTATGTTCTTATTATTTACTTACTTACTTACTTAGACCGCCCCTTGGGGCGCCCAGCATGAGCCACAAGTCTTCACCATTCTTCCTGTCCTCCATAAGTGTACGCAGCTCCCGGGTGTTGTCCATTCCTGTGTCATCTAGCAGACAGTCAATGTATGTTTTATTCTGCCTGCCTCTGCTTCCGGTTCTCTCAGGTGGTTCCCATAGCACAAGACTGCTTGCAATCTCCTCCTTGTGTCTCCAGCAGTGCCTCTCAAGTCTCAGTCTTCTATTTTTATTATTTAAACAAAGATCATTGTAATGTACAAATTAAATCTGAATAAGAAAAAAATGTATATTGCGTTGTAACAAATGTGACGATTTTGCTGTAGGAGGTAGGGAGAGAGTTAACCCGCTATATTTTTTTTCCACTTTTTCTTTTTCCAGTTCGAGTCATATATTCTCATAGTAGATGATATCATGGATGAATCTGAGACGAGAAGAGGTCACCCATGTTGGTATAAACAGGTAAAAAATCGTATAATAGTGTCGATTTAATTTGTGGGGTAGTGATATACACCATCATTCAGGTTGTGACATGTTGCAGGGTCCCTGGTCCGACTCCTGATATGGGCGGCACGATATTGAGTTCTAGGAGAAGGTCCTTTGTTTACATTCTCCAACCTCATTCACGTGTACAGTGAATTATCGTCATCGCAATTATTATTATTATTATTATTATTATTATTATTATTATTATTATTATTATTATTATATTATTATTATTATTATTATATATTATCATCATTACTACCACTACAACAACAACAACTACTACTACTACTACTACTACTACTACTACTACTACTACTACAACTACTACAACAACTACTACTAATATTATTACTACTACTACTCTACTACTACTACTACTACTACTACTACTACTACTACTACTACTACTACTACTACTACTACTTCTACTACTACTACTACTACTACTACTATCTACTACTACTACTACTACTACTACTACTACTACTACTACAACAACTACTACTAAATATTATTACTACTACTACTACTACTACTAACTACTAAATACTAACTACTACTACTACTACTACTACAACTACTACTACTACTACTACTACTACTACTACTACTATTACTACTACTATTCTACTACTACTACTACTACTACTACTACTACTACTACTACTACTACTACTACTACTACTACTACTACTACTACTACTACTACTACTACTACAACTACTACTAATATTATTACTACTACTACTCTACTTCTACTACTACTACTACTACTACTACTACTACTACTACTACTACTACTACTACTACTACTACTACTACTATTACTACTACTACTACTACACTACTAACTACTACTACTACTATACTACTACTACTACTACTACTACTACTACTACTACTATAACTACTACTATACTACTACTACTACTACTACTATACTACTACTACTATACTACATACTAATACTACATACTACTACTACTACTACTACTACTACTACTACTAACTACTACTACTACTACTACTACTACTACTACTACTACTACTACTACTACTACTAACTACTATACTACTACTACTACTACTACTACTACTACTACTATACTACTACTACTAATACTACTAACTACTACCTACTACTACTACTACTACTACTACTACTACTACTACTACTACTACTACTACACTACTATACAAAACTACTACTACTACTACTACTACCTAACTACTACATACTACTACTAAACTACTATACTACTACTACTACACTACACTACTACTATACTACTACTAACTACTACTAACTATACTACTACTACTACTACTACTACTACTACTACTACTACTACTACTATTACTACTACTACTACTACTACTACTACTACTACTACTACTAGTGTTATTTCATTCCATACATGCACGTATTGATGTTGTATTTACTTGTTTTTGATTTCTTCCCACGATCAGGTTGGCATGATAGCCATAAATGATGCTTTCCTCCTAGAATCTTGCGTTTACAAACTTTTGAAGAAATCTATCGGCAACAAGGATTTTTACCTGAATATAATGAATCTTTTTCTGCAGGTATACAAAGATAAAGAATAACTGTAGCTTTGTACTAACCGCTTGCTATTTGTCAATCTATCTGTATTTCTTTATATCTATCCATTTATTCATCCGTAAATTAATCTATGTATACATCTATCATTTTGTCTGTCTATCAATCTATCTATCAATAAATCTATCAATCTATCTATCATTTTGTCTGTCTATCAATCTATCTATCAATATATCTATCTATCTATCTATGTATCTATGTATCTATCTATGTATCTATATATCTACCTATCATCAATTATCTATCTATCTATCTATCTATCTATCTATCTATCTATCTATCTATCTATCTATATCTATCAATCTATCAATCAATCTATCTATCACTATATCTACCTATCTATCTATCTATCTATATCAATCAATCTATCTATCAATCTATCAATATATCTATCTATCTATCTATATATCTATCTATCTTTCTATCTATCTATGCATCTATATATCTACCAATACATCTATCTATCTACCTATCTATCTATCTATCTATCTATCTATTTATCTATCTATCTATCTATCTATCTATCTATCTATCTATCTATCTATCTATCTATCATCTTTCTAGACCGAAGGGCAAGAGCTCAGGTGGTCGCTGGTTCGGATAAGTAAGTAAGTATCTATCTGTCTATCTATCTATATATCTATCTATCTATCTAGTTACCTAGCTATCTATCGATCTATCGAATATTCATTATCTATCTTATCTATCTATCTATTACTATCTATCTATCTATCTATCTACTACTATCTATATCTATCTATCTATCTATCTATCTATTATCTATTTATCTATTTACCAACCTGAAATTTGAAAACAGATATCAGGCTTTGAGCAACCAAATGGTCAAACATCATACCACTGCAACCTTCACCACCATCGCCACCACCACCACCACCACCACCACCACCACCACCACCACCACCACCACCACAACCAACAACAACACAAGCGACAACGACAACATAATCAATACAACTACACAAATAACAACCACCACAGCAACTGCCACCATCAACAATTGCAGCAAAAACAACAACCTTAACTGTGTGGCTTTGTGGTCTAGTCGTATGACACTCGCTTTTGGATCGGAAGGTCCTTGGTTCGAGCCTCGCTCAATGTACAGTTGTGTCCTTGGAGAAGGCTCTTTGGTCACAATCTCTAAACTATACTCAGGTGTAAAATGAGTACCTGGCCGTTATTTCATTTTCTTTGTCGGTGAAAAAAATTGTAATATCGCCGAACAGGCTTCGTGTCTCGTTTTATATGTTTCCTGTTGCTGTTGGTCAGGGGCCCTTTGTAAAGCGCTCTGAGCACGTTTAGTGGATATTGCGCTATATAAAAGCTCGAGTTTTTAGGAATTAATAGAAAGTTAACGATTATGCTCCAAATCTACAACGATCAACGAACGACTAGGAAGAAAACGACGATCTATCCTCAAACTCTGAGGACAGATCTTCGTTTTCTTCCTCGTTGTAAAGCGTTTGAGCACATTTAGTGGATATTGCGCTATATAAAGCTCAATTTTTTTGTTCGTCGATCGTCGTTGGTTGGGAACGTAGTCGTTAACTCGCTATTTATTCACAGTCTCCGTTTTATTTTCAGGCTGCCTTCCACACGACTCTGGGTCAGGGGCTGGATGTATCCACGTCAAATTCTAAGAAAGATACAGGTGTGGACTTTGCCATCTTCACAAGGGCTCGATATGATGACATAGTCAATTGGAAAGTGGGATCTACTCCATCTACGTACCTATAGCTTTAGCAATGTATATGGTAAATATAATAAGATTAGAGGATGATGATGATGATGATGATGATGGAGATGATGATGTTGATGATGATGATGATGGGTGGTGGTGCTGGTGCTGGTAGTGGTGGCGGTGATGATGGTGGTGGTGGTGGTGACCTATATGGTAAATCTTTTAAGATAAGATGATGATGATGATGATGTGATGATGATGATGATGACTGTGATGATGATGATGATGATGGAGATGTATAGATGATGATGATGATGATGATGACAATGATGATAATGGTGGGGATGGTTGTGGTGGTGGTGATGGTGGTAGTGGTTGTGGTGGTGGTGACCTATATGGTAAATCTTTTAAGATAAGAGGATGATGATGATGATGATGATGATGATGATGTGATGAGATGATGATGATGATGATGATAATGATGAGGATGAGATGATGATGATGATGATGATGATGATGATGATGATGATGATGATGATGATGATGATGATGATGATGACAATAATGATAATGGTGGTTTCTGTGGTGGTGGTGAAGCTGATGGAAGTATAAAAAGACAGTGAATATTCCTCATAGATCGGGAGTAAACTCCAGTCCGGAGATGGGTGCTTTTGAATTCAAGGATGAGTAGAAACTCCAAAATAGCAGCCACTAGAAAAGTCACAGGTTTGAGTTATTGTGACAAGAAGAGGGTAATTCTTATCGATCGATATGATAGATTTTAGGTTTCTGCTCCAAATAAAAAAAAAGTTTATTTGTTGTTGTGGTTGTTTAGTATAGTAGTAGTAGTAGTAGTAGTAGTAGTAGTAAGTAAGTAGTAGTAGTAGTATAGTATATAGTAGTAGTAGTAGTAGTAGTAGTAGTAGTAGTAGTAGTAGTAGTAGTATAGTATAGTAGTAGTAGTATAGTTAGTAGTTAGTAGTAGTAGTAGTAGTAGTAGTAGTAGTAGTAGTAGTAATAGTAGTAGTAGTAGTAGTAGTAGTAGTAGTAGTAGTAGTAGTAATAGTAGTAGTATAGATAGTATAGTAGTAGTAGTATAGTAGTAGTAGTAGTAGTAGTAGCAGCATTAGTAGTAGTTGTTGTTATTGTTGTTTTGATATTTAGAGTGTATATTGATGCATTATATACGATGTGTACATATATCCACGTCTGATCTACGAACCCATTTATGGGCCTAGTGTAACATTCTTGTAATGGACAATATTTTGCGTCATTTAAAATATTTTTTTTTCTGAGACTTCCATTACAACAATCAGCCCGTAAGGAATTTGTTATAAATAACGTTTATATAGAAAGGTGCGCAAGTAACTTAGTAACGTAATAAATGGAAGAGCACCAAAACAACGTTTATATAGAAAAGTGCGCAAATAACTTAGTAACGTAATAAATGGAAGAGCACCAAAACAACGTATATATAGAAAGGTGCTCAAGTAACTTAGTAACGTAATAAACGGAAGAGCACCAAAAAAACATTTATATAGAAAGGTGCGCAAGTAACAATAATTTAGATAAAAAGGTGCGCAAGTAACTTAGTAATGTAATAAACGGAAGAGCACCAAAATAACGTTTATATAGAAAGGTGCACAAACATCTAGATACAACACACTTTGATTGATACCTAATGCTAATAAACCATTCATGACTTCGTTCCGCTGAAAAGAGCTCACCTTCTGGCTTATTCGCTTAAAAAATAAACAAATAAAATAAACTTCCCTTTATTCATCCCCAAGGGGAAATGTGTCTTTAGGGCTTATCCCAAGGGAAGACTGGAATAACCCAGGTGCCAGCCGTAGTGCAGCGCCGCAAAGTGAGCTAGGGTGAGGTGACTTGTTCAAGGTCTCACAACCAGGCGGGTAGTCGAACTCGGTTCCTTTTTGGGTACAACGCAAAGACCGTACCGCTGAGCCACGCTGCCCCTTGATAATCCGGCAAGCCATAATGAATGAACCTAGATTTCTCTTAGTCTGCCCCAGGGCACACATAATCTTGGTCTACTTTTGTGAAAAGTTGTCAGACCTTGGAAAATAGAAGCTTTTCTCGTTTTGCACTGACCGAGATGGAGACAAAACAAAGTGGATTCCGCGTGGACGAAGGCCTCGTCGTCGGAATTAACTCGTGATTCGAGAAATTGTTTCTTTTTTTGACCCAACTCGCATCGGCGGGGGGGGGGGGGGGGGGGGGGGGGGGGGTGGGGGGTCGATGTGACCAAGGTGACAGTAAGGGGCAACTTGACTCTAATATAAGTATTATTGGGGAATGACATATTACTGTGATACAGAGTACGGCAGAAAACCTGTTGAGGTTGTGTTGGCGTGTGAGTTTAAGTCTTCTGTCCAATATATAAAAAGACTGTTTTTCAATGTATTTCAATGTAAGAGGGGAAAACGATAAGGATAGCAAGCAATGCGCTTCAACAGTCGTGACGTCACTTCCCTCGTAATGACGCATAATAACTTAGTAACCGTCTCTAAACTATTGGAACAATGGCGGGCGTCCTTATGAAGTATTTCTCCGACGAGCATAAAAGCGTATCCAGTGGGGGAAAAAACATTATAAATCTGATCATGTTTTGAATTGTACACATCTAATCACAAGACATATGAAAAGTTCTAGCCAGCATGAAGAATAAAAAGTACCGATTTTCTTTGTTTAGAACCATGATGGCCGCCGTTGCTGGGCGACGTGACATCAGACTATTGAATCCAATTGCTATTGTCCGTTTCACGCTCTAGAAACCGGGATACGCCCCGGCTCCATCAGCCCCAAGGCTCTTAATGACTACTTTATACATAGACTTATCAACTACACTATTTTTAATTTTACTCAACGCAAAACAACAGGCTGGTATTTATGATAAACGGACGCATTCAGAGACAAAAAGGATATTCACAAAGATGGGCTATTACTATCAAGTTCAGGTAAGGTTGTGAGGTATCTATATTATACAGTATACGCTGGATACTAGCGTGCCGAATTCTAGCACGCTCTACATATATATATATAATATATATATATATATATATATATATATATATATTATATATATATATATAGTTCACATTTTAAAATTGTGTCACCCCAACGTCCACTAAGCGTGCTCAAAGCGCTTTACAATTTTTAATGTTTACATTGTATGCTATTTGGTTCTGTATTTTTACATTACTTTTTTATTTATTTATTTTTATTTATTTATATATTTATTTCTTCATTTGCGGTTATGTAGTCTTGTGGTATGACGCCCGCTGTCGGATCGGATGGACCTGGGGTTCGAGCCTCGCTCAGCGCATAGTTGAGTCCTTGGAAAAGGCTCTTTACTCACACTCTCTCACCGTACTCATGTGCAAAATGAGTACATGGCCGTTAACAGCGTTGTCTCTGTTGAAAGAAAAATTAATAATCTCGCCCAACTGGCGTCATGTCTCGTTCTACATGTTACGTGTTGCTGTTGGTCAGGGACCCTTTGTAAAGCGTTTTGAGCACGTTTAGTGGATATTGCTTTATATAAAAGTTCACGTTTTTCCCCCCCATTTTATATCCTATCAAGTATCTATGTAAATTAATACTCCTTTTGTAGCCACCCTCATTTCTTTGTTATCAAGACGGTCTTTATTTTTATCACACAGACACGTCTGTACACAAATTTCCTTTTTTTGGGATGAATAAAATTATTATTAATATTATTATTATTATTATTATTATTATTATTATTATTATTATTATTATTATTATTATTATTATTATTATTATTATTATTATTATTATTATTATTATTATTATTATCATTATTATTTGTATATTATTATTATAATTATTATCATCATCATCATCATCATCATCATCATCATTATCATCATCATCATCATCATCATCATCATTTTATCATTATTATCATTATTATATATTATTATATTATTATTATTATTATTATTATTATTATATTATTATTATTATTATTATTATTATTATTATTATTATTATTATATTATTATTATTATTATTATTATTATTATTATTATTATTGTTATTATTATTATTAAGCATATTTTGATTCTTTAAAAACAAGTCTTCCTGGCAACACAAATACATACATAAGTATTTTGATGGGCTAAACTAACCATTGTTTTACAGTTTAATTCGCAGAAAGTTATTAAAACACCTGGCATATTTTGGTAATCAACACAAATTCCATCTGGTATCTATCTTTCGAAACGAGAAGCCAAAGTTAACATGGTTGCAATGGACAATTTTTTGTGTCACTTTTTTTTCTAGATTTCCATGACAACAATGAGCCCTTAAGGAATTGGGTTATCAGACCTGCAAATAAGTGCAGGTTGCACCATGTCGAATGTGCTCGCAAAAGAAATTCTATACCATTTCTAACACATTCTTTTATTTTTTTTTTTAAATTAGGGTTGGGGGTAAGGACTGTTCCGTACAGCCCAAGTTAAAGTTTTGCCAACAAGTACAGAATTATTGTCAGATCTGAAAATTATAAACATTTTAAACAGATTTTTACAGTTTGATATTTTAAGGTTGTTCTATCACCCTTGGATATCTAGAATATCTCCAAAAGCATAATTAAATGATGGGTCCTTGATTTGACCTTGGCACCCTGTTGCCAGATTCATTTGCGCTCACCAACAGACTTTATTACTGTTTTATCGTCTCTATCTATGTTTATTTCCACAATGCAGAAGGTTGTATAATAAATTAAAATAGATGAGTGGTTGTTCGATGTAGCATTTTTCAAAATATAGATCCATGCGTTCCCTTGTCCACAACGCGTAGTATCTATATGTATATTTTCTGATAATAGTCTAGGATCGTAGCCATCGTTAACTTATAACCTGACCCTAGAACCACAGCCATCTTAAATTTATAGCTTGACACTGACCAAAAAAGGATGTCAAAAGACAAGTCTTTGGCCACAAAAGAAAACAAATCGTGAGTTGTATTGAATAGTTCAACGAAGGGAATCACTTGTTTCCTTGAGCTCTACTAACGACAACGCACTAAACGGTGCAAAAACCTTAAAATTACGTCAAACTGAAAGTCCTAGAGGGTTCTATCTAGTGTCTGGCTATGAGTTAACGATGGCTACGCTAGAACCCAATTGGACTTGTACTTTAACGTCATTTTAAAGGTATGTACACCTCCTAGTTAGTTGTCGTTAGTGTAGTAACCAAGAAAATACGTGATCCCATTGGTTGTAGTTTTGAATACAACTCACAATTTGTTTTCATTTGAGGCCAAAGACTTGTCTTTTGACATAATTTTTTGAACATTGTCAGGCTAAGTTTACGAAAGCTATGCTAGGATCGTAGCCATCGTTAACATATAGATAGTATGCAGATGACGTCACTCAGGCCTTTGTTATTGTTTTTGCCATCCGCGTTTGTGAGTTGTTCTCACTAAACCAGACTATAAAAGTTCATGGTTACACAGAGTTTGTGTGTTGGTCCGTTATACTTCCGGATGGCAATGTTGTGAACTCCTTGGCCAAGCGCATTCTATCTATAGCCTGACGCAAGAACCCTCTAGGACTGGCAGTTTGACGTCAATTTTTAAGTTTGTGTAGCGTCTAGTGAGTTATCGGTAGTAGTGCTCATGGAAACAAGTGGTCCCATTGGTTGAACTATTGAAAACAACTAACGATTTGTTTTCTTTTGTGGCAAAAGACTGGCATTTTGACGTCATTTTTTGGTCAGTGTCAGGCTATAAGTTAACGATGGCTACGGCCAGGCTATATGTTTACGAAAGCTATGCTATGATACGCCATTTTTATTTATATGCAGGATGACTTTTTAGACTGTTACGGTGACTCCAATCTGACCGGCAAGAGAGGAACGGATATACAAAATGGAAAATGCACTTGGTTCATTGTCACAGCATTGGAAATCGCATCGGATCAACAGCTGGCGGTGTTGAAGGTACACGAAATCATCGGCTATGTGGTTTAGTGGTATAACACTCGTTTTCGGATCGGGAGGTCCTGGGTTCGAGCCTCGGACGGCGCATAGTTGAGTCCTCGGAAAAGGCTATTTACTCACATTCTCTCACCGTACTCAGGTGTAAACACGAGTACATAGCTGTTAACAGGGTTGTCTATGTCTGAAAAAATTGTAATATCGCCGAATAGGCGTCATGTCTGGTTCTACATGTTACGTGTTACTGTTGGTCAGGGACCCCCTGTAAAGCGCTTTGAGCCAGTTTAGTGGATATTGTGGTCTATAAAAGCTCAAGTTTAAAAAATCCTTTCATTTTACAAATATGTGACCCATAATCTCAAAGCGGTAATAAGTTGGGAATGAGCGAGGCGCTGAATTGGAGTTTATAGCAAAAAGAAAAAAAAGAAATTAGGAAGGTCCTGGTCATGAACAAGTTATCAAGTTGTGTGTGTTGGTCCGTTATACTTCCGGATGGCAATGTCGTGAGCTTCTTAGAAAACGCATACTATCTACAGAAGTATAGATAGAACGAAGATGACGTCACTCAAGCCTTTGTTATTGTATTTTGCCATCCGCGTTTGTGAGTGATTCTCATTAAACTGTATCAACCACACTATAAAAGTTCAAAGTTACACACAGTTTTGTGTGTTGGTCCATTATACTCCCGGATGGCAATGTTGTGAGCTTCTTAGCTCAGCGCACGCATACTATCTATAGATGGTATGAAGTTGGCGTAACTCAGGTATTTGTTTTTGTTTTTTCCATCCGCGTTTATGAGTGATTCTCACTTAACTGTATTACCCAGACTATAAAAGTTCATGGTTGCACATAATTTTGTGTGTTGGTCCGTTATACTTCCGGATGGCAATGTTGTGAGCTTTTTAGCCAAGAGCATACTATCAAGAGCGGATATATATAGTATGCGCTTAGCTAAGAAGTTCACAACATTGCCATCCGGAAGTATAACGGACCAACACACAAAACTATGTGCAACGTGAAACATTTATGGTCTGGTTACTATACAGTTTAAAGAGAATTACTAGCAATGACTATGAAAAATGTTTTTTTCTCTTTTTGAGGAAAATTTTTGTCTCAAATCAAAGCCCTATCTCCACTGAGTAAAAATGTTTTTGAATTTTGAAAATCCATTCATAAATAAACAAGTTATGCTGTTTCAAAGGTGTAATTTATTTGGTTGACCCGCAAAGAGGAAAAAAACGCGAAAATATGGGACGCTTTTTCGGCATTTTTTTTTCGACCTTTGGTTGTATCTTGCGTAATAAGTGAATTAAAAGATTGAAACTTGAAGAGCAAATTAGGATGGTGTTTTGTTAAATACGGGAAAAGTACTCGTCATATTCATATGAAATTTTACAACCAAAAAGAAGAAATGTTCATGTATTACCTTGTCAGCGACAAAACCTCCACGCCCGGTAGTTTTAGAAATATTTTACTCCAAAGAGTAAAAATCTATTTTTAACGGTCTTCTGGTAATCGAACGAGTTTTGTCGCTTGACAAAATGTAAAATGACCTTTTTTCTAACTGTGTGCCAACTTTCAGTCATATTCATCGATAAACAGCGTCGTAATTAATTTTTTAAAATAGCATATACGAAACGGCTTCGTCCCATATTTTGACGCGAATGCGGGCACTTCGTAAGCGAAAAAGAGGCCCAAAGATTTGTGCGGGATAGTCATTGCTAGAATTACTCATAAATGCGGATGGCAAAAAATAAAAACAACAAAAAAAAACATGTCAAAGACATGAGTGACTTCATCTTCGTTCTATCTTTACTTTTGTTTAAAGGGAGAAAACTGAGGCACAGCTGCAACAGAAAGTTAAGAATGAGTTGTCGTTAACAGTACTCAAGAAAACAAATAAATGATCTCATTGTTTGAACACTTTCAGACAGCTTTTCTTCTGGTGGTCGTCGGCTGGCGTTGTGTCGTGTTTTTGGTCAGGTTTTGAGTTCAAAGCCGTGTGTCCGTTATTTAAATTACGCGGTAGAATTTTGACCAATCAAATCATGGAATTTGTGACACACCTTCAAAGATGGTCGGGCAAGTATGATTGGGGGTTGGTTATAAACAATGACGTGAACGAAATGGACTTCCTTCTGATCATTGTTGTTATTTTTAGAGATACTATGCACTTGGCAAAGAAACTCACAACATTGACATCCTGGTCTAAACGGATCAACACACAAAACTGTGTGTAATCTTGAACGTTTATAGTCTGGTTAATATAATTTCGTGAGAGTTACTCATAAACGTGATTGCAAAAAAAAAAAAAACAAAAAACAAACAAACAAAAAAACAAAAACAAAACACAACAAAAACCTCAGTGACGTCATCATCATTCTTGACAAACGCACATCTATACCGCCAAATGGGGGACTGATGAGTTATCACACGATTTTCACGATCATGTTATAAAAGTTTAAGTTAGCACATGGTTTACTGTGTTGGTTTTACACTGCAGTCCGTTTAAAATAAACTCCCCGGAACCAGAAAAGAAGTTTATCTTATCCGAGGTTTAGCTTATCCAAAACCCAAGGGCAACAACCCTTCCGCACCACAAACATTTATTTAATCTATTAGTTATCCCCCTTTAATAAATGCTTCCTGAAAGAGCCCGGATTCCTGTTCAATTTGACTAATGTAAGCAAAGAGTGACTCTTTTTTTTTACTATTATTTGTCGTTGGTCATCTTTCCCATGCAACAGGCATGCAATGATCTAAATGCTTGGAAAATGTAGAGTGAGAATGAATTAAAATGGGCGAGTTGAGACGGTATCATCACTCGTCTCTAGTCTAAGCTAATTAACCAGTAGATTTTTGACCAATCAAAGCATGAAATTTGTGACACACCTTCACACGTGCTCGGACAAACAAAGTTGGTTGTTTATAAACAGTAACGTGAATGAAATCGACCTCTCTCTGATCATTGTTATTGTTTTTATAGATAGTATGCGCTTGGCTAAGAAGCTCATAACATTGCCATCCGGAAGTAGAACGGATCAACACACAAAACTGTGTGTATCCATGAACGTTTATAGTCGGGTTAATAAAGTTCAGTGAGCATTACTCATAAACGCGGATGGCAAAAAACAATAACAAAGACCTGAGTGACGTCATCTTCGAACTATCTATACCACCAAATGGGAGACTAATAATCACAAGCTTTTCTCGATCAGATTATGAACGTTTAAATTTACACATAATTTTTTGTGTTAGTTCTATTGATCAAGCTGTAGAACAGCGGGTATAATATTATACCATTTGATAGTAAAACCTGTGGCGTTTGCTGTGTCTACCAATCACTGCTATTGTTTACATTATGACGATTTTCCGAGAGGCGTGGTTATCTACCTGTCTATTGCGCGATGAGTGTCAATCTTATTCTGGCAATCCCTTGAATATAGCCTTGTGAGGGATAATGGGAGCGATCTATATTCATGTTTTCGTCCAACCAAGTCATCAATCACATGATGTGTTGC
Organism: Berghia stephanieae; assembly: GCF_034508935.2. Lineage (NCBI taxonomy): Eukaryota > Metazoa > Mollusca > Gastropoda > Nudibranchia > Aeolidiidae > Berghia > Berghia stephanieae. The sequence continues at coordinate 56,212,342 of NC_088366.1, read as the reverse complement.
TGTTCAACGATTGGATATATATATCTTCAGAAATGTAAACACGCTGCTTTATTTATGAAACCTGTAAACACACCCATGTGTCAAGCTAAACAAAATGACTTATCGTGATGTTCGATATTTCAAAAACTGTGAACACTTTTCACTATGTGGTTCATTGTGAGCACATATTCCAATGTGACCAATGACCTGGAGGACATGGACAGGTAATATAGATCATGCCCATTGTGTGAATGTGTTTGTGTGAGAGGGGGGGGGGGGGTGATACCAGTTCACAGTGGAGATGTGTATGACCTTGATGCTGTGCATTTAGCCAAATAGCTCATCCCCGCTAGCCAACACACAAAACTATGTGTAACCTTAGACGTCTGATTGATATCATTTAGTCGGAGCTACTCATAAAATGGCAGGCTAAAAACAATGACAAAGAGCTGAGCTGAGGGACGTCAATTTCGTTCCTTTTATAGCCATTTCCCGGGGGGGGGGGGGGGGTTCGATTCATTTCGATTGTGTCCTAGTGTATTTAAATGGTTCGTGCCATAAAGGACTACAGATAGTATGCGCTTGGCTAATAAGTTCACAGCATTGCCATCCGGAAGTATAACGGACCAACACACAAAACTTTGTGTAACCATGATCGTTTTAGTCAGTTTAATATAGTTTAGTGAGAATTACTCATAAACGTGGATGGCAACAAACAATAACAAAGACGTGAGTGACGTCAACTTCGAACTATTTATTAACCTTCAAGGATACACATAGTTGCGTCGCACGTCATCAATAGCTGCTGTAAAGCAAAATGAGCAAAAGTTTTTAGCCGGTGTCTTTAGCATTGAGTACACTTGGAAACGCTAATCTATCGCAAAGTAATTTCCGACAGATTATACAGACCCAGCTACTCATTTTCACTAATGGGTTGACAGACGGGGACAGAAAGGCTGGATTCCACTTCGGGTCGATGCGGTCCATTTATGTGTGACGCGAGTGCTCTATGTGCGGCTATGTGCTCTTGTGGTATGACACTCGCTTTCAGATCGGAAGGTCCTGGGTTCGAGCTTCGCTCGGCGCATAGTTGAGTCCTTGGAGAAGGCTCTTTACTCACATTCTCTCACCGCTCTCAGGTGTAAAATGAGTACTCGGCCGTTAACAGCGTTTTCTCTGAAAAAATTATAACATCGCCTAACAGGCGTCATGTCCCGTCGTAAATGTTAAATGTTTCTGCTGGCCAGGGACCCATTGTAAAGCGCTTTGAGCACATTTAGGGGATATTGCGCTATATAAAAGCTCAATTTTTAAGCACACAGATCTATCAACTGAGCAATCACCCCCCCCCCCCTGACTCCTGACCGTAGCCTTCCTAAACCCTCTCCTTATCACCTCCATAAACATTGTCACATTTGTTGTTACGACACAATATATATATTTTTCATATTCAGATTAATTTTGTACATCGCAAACTTTGTAGAATGATCCTTTTTTAAATTAATTAGAACACAAATTTGCTTTGTAGAGAGATTGTTTGAGTTTTAAAAATCAATTTTTCTGCTGGGTAAGCCTGCCATTTTGGAAAAATACTGAAAATGATCGGTAAGGAAAGAGTTGACTTATAGATAGTTCGAAGATGACGTCACTCATGTCTTTGTTATTGTTTTTTGGCCACCCGCGTTGATGAGTAATGCTCACTGAACTGTATTAATCCGATTATAAACGTTCATGGATACACACCGTTTTGTGTGTTGGTCCGTTATACTCCGGATGGCAATGTTATGAGCTTCTTAGCCAAGCGCATACTATCTATAGCCTGACACCAAGACTTGTCTTTTGACGTCATTTATAGATCAGTGCACACCTAGTGAGTCGTTAATAGTGCTCTAGTAAATAAATTAACTCATTGATTGAACTATTGAATGCGAATAACGATTTGCTTCATTTTGCAGTCATAAACGTGTCTTTTGACTCAATGTTTTGGTATAGTTCCTCAGAGCCATCGGCTATCCCGGTTTCAATAATGTGAAACGAAAGCAATTGCTTGCTATCCTTCGGATGGGACGCTAGTCGTTCGCAAAGTATGTGCTTTCAACCAGAATCAGAATGTACAGACACAACTTCTACATTGATATTGGGTGACCTATGGGGGCCAACGTCTTGACTGCGTTGGGACCAATTCCGGTCCTTTTGTGAGTGAAAAACGAGCTCTACCTATTGATCTATAAGGAACCCCCTCCCCCTCCCCTCCGCCCCCCCCCCTCCATCCCAACCTCGCAAAATTATAAATCGAATATGTATTCACTTAGTGAATTCCTTAGATGAGTTCTTGTGTTCTTCCACCAGGATAATTACGGACGCTGGGACGAAACTTGTGTACATGAAGTGAAAAACGTTTATCAAGACCTTGGCCTCCGTGATTTGTATAGGCAATATGAAGAAATCAGCTTCCAGGAGTTGGATGCCATCATCAAAACATTGCCTGAAAGTTTTGTCTTTCCCAGGGAGATATTCTATGATTACATCAAAAAGATTTATAAACGTATTAAATAAAGTAATGTTAATAAAAGGAAGAAAAAAAAAACGTGAGCTTTTATATAGCGTTATATCCGCTAAATGTGATTAAGATTTGGAAAAAATGTGGATGAAATATTGCCAGACAACGCAAGAAAGGAACATTTATAGTACATGGAAATAATAAACACATTTTCAGATCTTTATTTTACATCAGTGCCTGTTCCCTTTGTCATTTAAATACTGCCATTCTAAAAAAGTGCATTGATGTAATTTTAACACCATTTACATGTATTGTCAGTGGCGGTTCTAGCCTATTTATAGTGGTCGGGCAAAGATGAGTCGGTCATATATATATATATATATATATATATATATATATATATATATATATATATATATATATATATATATATATATTTTTTTTTTTTTTTTTTTGTTGTGTTGTTTTTTTTTTTTTTTTTTTTGTTTTGTCTTGTTTGTTTGTTTGTTTTGTTCGCCTTAAAAAAAAATTATTTCAACCACAAATAATCACATTCACAATGCAATGACAATACCAGTAGATTTTAATTATTCCAAACGTAATCAAAAATGAATCACGAAAGAGAATACAACAAAAAATTAAAGCGAAGAGACATAATGCGACAACACCTTCACAATACAAGTCCATCTCGTTCACTCGAAAAATTAAAGAGATGCTTTAATCCCTCAACTGCGAGATTAATATTTCTGTTACATTACTGGTTTTCAGTAGTACGTAGTAACTGTAAAGTTTTTATCGAGAAGCAACAACAGCGATATGACTCGAGTTTCATTCAGAGCTCAAATTGCATAATTTTACTGCTCTCTTGGTGGTTAGAATGATTGTGCCGGTGGTGGTAGTGGTTGGAATAGTGGTAGCGGTGGTGGTGGTGGAGGAGGAGGAGGAGGAGGAGGAAGAGGAGACGGTGAGGGAGGATGTAATTATGGTAGTGGTTTTGATTGTGCTGTTGGTTAGAATGATAGTTGTGGAGACGATGACGGAAATTATATGATGATGTTGATATTGTTTTTATTTCTATTGTAGTACTTGATGTTAATGTTGTTGTTGTTGTTGTTGTTAATGATGATGATGATTATGATGACAACGACGATGTCGTCGACAATGATGATTACAATACGATATTACAAAGTTTATTCAATCTTAGGCTTTCGCCAATAAATCATAAAATTTGATGACAACATACATGAAAGTGGAAAAAAAAATGATAAATGGAACCAAACAATAAACTGATACCATTAATAACCACACAAAAAAAAAAACAAAAAAAAAAAAACAAAAAAAAAATCGTAATACCACCAATACGTACAATAATAATAATAATAATAATAATAATAATAATAATAATAATAATAATAATATAATTATTATTATTATTATTATTATTATTATTATTATTATTATTATTATTATTATTATTATTATTATTTATTATTATAAATAATAATAATAATAATAATAATAATAATAATAATAATAATATAATAATAATAATAATAATAATAATAATAATAATAATAATAACAAATGATAATAATAACAATAATAATACGAGTATTACCATCATCATTACTACCACCACCAACATAATTACGTTTCCAATCAGTTTTTCTCGTTTTTTAAAATTTGATACCTATAATAGACGAAAATTCCGGTGATTTTGTTAAAGGGTAGTTAAAATATCTACGATTTTATTAACCCTGAAAACTACGATTTTTTTTTTCCTATTTCAAGTAGGCAGGTCTGCTATTAAGTATGAGTTCCATAGTCAAAAAAAAAAAAAAGACAAACAAAAACAAAGTTTATTTAATCTTAGGCTTTCGCCAATAATTCATACAATACAATTAAGACAAAATATTGCTACTAATCTCTCCTCATGCATTCGTTAGACTATAACAATAACGACCGTGCTATCTTTACTCCTTACCCAACCAACCCCTAGCTTCCCGCCTCTTCATCACGAACTATCTTATGTATGTATTAGCTTTAGGACGGGCAAGTACGGAATCTGCCCACCCTTCCTTTAAACGTATCTATTTCCTCTTAGAATTCAACTCTTTCTTTTCTCAGAAGAGTATTTCTCGTATACTAATTCAATTGTTGAGAAAACCAAAATGGTGGTTGTATTTTATATATTTATTTAGTCGTGACCTTTGAATAAAAGTGTTTTGTTTTATTAGAGGAAATGCAATAGAAAATTACATTGTTTTGCAAAAATATTTAGTATGGCAATAAAAATACAGCGGTAATTACTTTAAGAATTTGAAGAAAAAAAAAAAAGAACAAATTAATTTGTTTAAAAAAAAAAAAATCAAATAAGAAAACAATTTAAATAAATGAGTTTTGAGAAGCACTAAAGAAAACGAGAAAAAAATAAATTTAAATGGTTAAACAAATATATAAAAACAACACAAGTTAATACTAAATTGATATATTAGTAAATTAATAAATTAAATTCAATACTGGAATCTTCCCAATGTCATTACATCAATGGTACCAGCACAAGTAAGGCAATAAATTAGAAAAAGTACGTTTGCCAAAATCTGCATTTAGTTTATAAGGTGGGCTCATTTGAATTAGCCCGACCTAGTACTAGAGAGGCCAGACAGCAAACTCGGAGTTCAGCGTCAGGCGACGTGACGATGGGATGACGATGTGGGCGGAGTGGAGTGGTTGGGGAGAGGGGGGGGGGGGGG
>NC_088366.1:56195853-56207010 GCF_034508935.2 Berghia stephanieae | reverse complement strand
ATCTTTCTCCAACATTTAAATTATATTTCATAGATTTAGGTAAATATAACAATACGACAACACTTGTAAACAAGCTCTCCATAACATTCATGCACTCTGGCACTCTCTCAGATTGTTTACTCCCTTTAGAAATTAAAATAAATTATCTTAGTTTAAAATATGGAAATCAAAATTTTAAAACCCACAAAAAAAAAAAGGTATAGGTTTTGAAAAACTGCAGCCAAGACATTTACATTTTTTATGATTCCACTAAGATATAAGGTTTTTAAATTGGGTAAAAGAGGGCTATTTGTATAAGGGTTGAATTTCTAACGTTTTGGCTTACATGTTGTTAGCGTTTTATGAAAATATCATACATTTTAGAGCAATTTACTTTTGGATGAATAAAAATTAATCTTATTTATGTTTTTTCTTTTTATATAAAGATAGAAAAATTTATTTTTGAAAGGAATTGTGTTCAGGAGATGACAGGAAATGTTAGAAGTCTTCTTATGAATTTAAGATAGCGTTGAAATTAAATTTCTCCTTTTCTTTCTCTAAGGTAGAAATTTTGTATTTGAAACCATTTTGTTTTCGATTTTGAAATCAAAATTATGCTCTTGATTCTTTTGCAGGTTTTGAAATTGTATGCATGGGAAGAATCTTTTCAGACTAAGATCAGTGGCATCCGACAAACAGAATTAACGACCTTAAAAAAGACGGCATACCTGGTTGCTCTCACTCTCTTCATTTTCACATGTGCCCCTTACGTTGTAAGTTCTTTTTTAAAATTTTCCTTTGTCACAAATAATAAGAGAGGGGGGCAGCGAAGAAGAGAAGGTGCATATTTGTTTGTGTGTGTGTGTGTGTGCTCATGCTCTCTACTTTTTCTGATTTAGATGCGAATACATTCATCTTTGAGGATCTATAGTTGATAGGTGGATTATTTTAAATGAGATATGCTTTGGATTTTGAGATCTTTTTTCTTTCTAGGACTTTTTGCATCCTAATGATGGTGACTTACATGTGCAAGGCCAATTATGTGCATCCTATGAAATACTCAATTCATCATTTGTGTAAAAATCAACTCATCTGGGAATCGGGAAATAATCAGAATTTTTTATTTTTTTTATTGCCAGTTTTGAAATTTCTTGGAAATACAGATTCACTGTAAGATATTCAAATTCGGTGTTTAGCATATTATTATTTTTTTTGAAGCTGTTATTTATTTTTGTTCAGACTTTTTACAATCTACAGCTTCTGGCATCTTTGTACCCATTATCAAACATTTTATGTTTCAGGTGCAATTGACTTCATTTGCTGTTTACATTGCTTCATCAAGCTCTGGCTACCTTGATCCCTCAACTGCTTTTGTCTCCATCTCTCTTTTTGGAATTCTTAGAATGCCAATGTCAGCTTTACCCATGATCATTCCTTTCATGATTCAGGTGTGAATATATTTTTTTAGTTCTGTCACTTAACTCTCTATAACTGAAAACAAGGATGTTAAGGTTTGATTAAGTGTTTTGAACAATAAATTGAAAAGTAATCCTGTAAGACCCATTGAGCTGGAGTTTATCCTGTTTTTTTTTATAATAGCATTAAACGGACAATGGCAATTGCTTGCTACCCTTTGGATAGGAAAAGAGTCTATAGCAAAGAACTTTCCACCAGATCTAACAGACTCAGCTACCCAAGTACTGCTGGATGGACATGGGCTTTAGAACAAAATCTTAACATCTTGGGGGGGCAGCGTGGCTCAGTGGTACGGTCTTTGCTTCTTACCCGAAAGGTACCGAGTTCAATCACCCGCCGCTGCGTTGCATGGCCTTAAGCAAGTCACCTCACCCTAGCTCACTTTATGGCACTGCTCTGCGGCTGACTCCTAGGTTATTCCAGTCTTCCCTTGGAATAGACCCTAAAGACAAATTTCCCCTTGGGGATGAGTAAAGAAAATTCTATTATATTTATTTTATTATCAGTCCATGTCCCTTGAAGCAAGTGCTCTACCATCTGAGCCATTGAGACTCTCCAATCAATGAACTAGGTTTCCACGTATTTCTCGCACAAAAAATGGAAACCTATTTATATCTGGACTTAATATTTTAAAAAGGCGACTGAATGGCTTCCTCCTCCATTTACTTGCACAAATTAGGATATTAAGAAGTGAAAAAAAAAACGAAAAAAACTTATTTTATTTTTTATTTTTGCATTTGATTTTTATTCTCAATACCATGGCAGTAAATGTTTTTTTTTTGGAGATGATTGCATTTATGGATATATTCCACTGTATATTATTGATTTTAGCTATCTAAACTTTGTGATGCGAACTTGATTTTACGATATAAAGTAGTCCTATATAAAAAAAAAGTTAAAGGTTACATTGAATTTTAATAGAATTTAAAAAAATTAATTAATTTTGTATTTTGTAGGCCAACGTTTCTATGAGCAGAGTGTCTAAATTCTTACAGAGTGATGACTTGGATCCAAATGTCGTAAAGAAAGAACCAAGTAGTGGTAAATTGATATTAACTTTTGTTGATTTTTTTTTAAATTAGTTAATTAATTTCATATTTGTAAAGGATATTCCATGACTGGTAACATTAAAAATGAAAATAATTTAAACATTGTGAAACGTATTGAGCATGGGAAATGATCACGATTAGGTACTAGAGTTGTTTAAGTAAAAGGCCTTATAACAGCACAAACAATTTCACATAAGATTATTGCTCTCTAGAATTTTAATGTCAAATAATTAGAGGGATAATTATTTAAACATACTTTTTGAGCCTACATGCCAGTGCTTAGTGACCGAAGACAAGCTTAATAAGAACTAATATTATTACTAAGAAAAAGAGGAAGAAATTCAATTTAGGTTTTTGATCATTTCATTGACAGATTCTGCCATCAGAATTGACAACGGTACTTTTACTTGGGATAAGGCAATTGCCCTGCCCACTCTTAGGAAGTAAGTTTGCTTTGCTGTGCTTTTTTGTTCTGTCATTCACCCTCATTATCATCACTGTCATAATCACTACCATCGTCATAACCACCATCACCACCACTGCCACTACCATCGTCACACCATCATCATCATCATCATCATCATCATCATCATCATCATCATCATCATCATCATCATCATCATCATCATCGTGCGTCTATGTGGTCTAGTGGTATGGCATTCGCTTTCGGATCGGAAGGTCCTGGGTTCGAGCCTCGCGCTCGGCGCATAGTTGAGTTCTTGGAAAAGTCTCTTTACTCACATTCTCTCACCGTACTCAAGTGTAAAATGAGTACCTGGCCGTTACAACAAGATATGAAGTGAATAGAAAAGTGCCAGAAGACAATAGAGAATAAAAAAATTTTTCGCGGCGGTGGTGGGGTTTGAACCTGCGACCTTATTGGTACGACAACTCCGCCTGGCAGGTGAGAGCGTGGCTCTACCGTGTGAGCTATCCACGAACACAAAAATATTCGTTTCAAACCCAAAGTCATTTCTAGATCCCTCTCTCACCCACTTCTTGAGATCGCCGATTCGTTCGCCACCATCGCGAAGTAATTTTGACCAGCAGTTAAGCTTAATAGCCAATATTCTCATCACAAACATATAACATAGAAACGATTGAGACATTGAGTATGCTCCGGTGTATGGGGTGAATTTTTAATTCAGAAAAGTGAGTGGAGCAGGCACTTATGTTGGTAACAACAAGATATGAAGTGAGTAGAAAAGTGCCAGAAGACAATAGAGAATAAAAATTTTTTTGTCGTACCAATAAGGTCGCAGGTTCAAACCCCACCACCGCCGCGAAAAATTTTTTTATTCTCTATTGTCTTCTGTGAAGGTAACGGTCATCAACAGCACATAGTTATTATTACTATAATAATTATTAATATCATCATCATCATCATCATCATCATCATCATCATCATCATCATCATCATCATCATCATCCTCATCCTCACTTTTTCCTCTTCTCTCTCTTCTCTTCTTCTTCTTCTTTCTTCTTCTTCTCTTCTTTCTTCTTCCTTCTTCTTCTTCCTTCTTCTTCTCTTTTTCTTCTTCTTCTTCTTCTTCTCTTCTTCTTCTTCTCTCTTCTTCTTCTTCTTCTCTTCTTCTTCTTCTTCTTCTTCTTCTTCTTCTTCTCTTCTTCCTTCTCTTCTTCCTTTCTTCTTTCTTCTTCTTCTCTTCTTCTTCTTCTTCTTCTTCTCTTCTTCTTTCTTCTTCTTCTTCTTCTTTCTTCTTCTTCTTCTTCTCTTCTTCTTCTTTCTTCTTCTTCTTCTTCTTCTTCTTCTTCTTCTTCTTTCTTCTTCTTCTTCTTCCTTCTTCTTCTTCTTCTTCTTCTTCTTCTCTTCTTTCTTCTTCTTCTTCTTCTTCTTCTTCTTCTTTCTTCTTCTTCTTCTTTTTCTTCTTCTTCCTTCTTCTTCTTCTCTTCTTCTTCTCTTCTTCTTCTTCTTCTTCTTCTCTTCTTCTTCTTCTCTTCTTCTTCTTCTTCTTCTTCTTCTTCTTCTTCTTCTTCTTCTTCTTCTCTTCTTCTTCTTCTTCTTCTTCTTCTTCTTCTTCTTCTTCTTCTTCTTCTTCTTCTTCTTCTTCTTCTTCTTCTTTCTTCTTCTCTTCTTTTCTTCTTCTTCTTCTTCTTCTTCTTCTTCTTCTTCTTCTTCTTCTTCTTCTTCTTCTTCTTCTTCTTCTTTCTTCTTTCTTCTTCTTCTTCTTCTTCTCTTCTTCTTCTTCTTCTTTCTCTTCTTCTTCTTCTTCTCTTCTTTCTTCTTCTTCTTCTCTTCTTCTTCTTCTTCTTCTTCCTTCCTTCTTCTTCTTCTTCTTCTTCTTCTTCTCTTCTTCTTCCTTCTTCTTCTTCTTCTTCTTCTTCTTCTCCTTCTTCTTCTTCTTCTTCTCTTCTTCTTCCTTCTCCTTCTCTTCTCTCTTCTCCTTCTCCTTCTCCTTCTCTTCTCTTCTTCCTTCTCTTCTCCTTCTCTTCTCTCTTCTCCTTCTCTTCTTCCTTCTCCTTCTCTCCTTCTCCTTCTCCTTCTCCTTCTCCTTCTCTTCTTCTTCCTTCTCCTTCTCTTCTCTTCTCCTTCTCTCTCCTTCTCCTTCTCCTTCTCCTTCTCTTCTCTTCTCCTTCTCTTCTCCTCTTCTTCTTCTTCTTCTCCTTCTCCTCCTTCTTCTCCTTCTCCTCCTTCTTCTCCTTCTCCTTCTCCTTCTCCTTCTCCTTCCTCCTTCTCCTTCTCCTTCTCCTTCTCCTTCTCCTTCTCTTCTCTTCTCCTTCTCCTTCTCCTTCTTCCTTCTCCTTCTCCTTCTCCTTCCTCCTTCTCCTTCTCCTTCTCCTTCTCCTTCTCCTTCTCCTTCTCCTTCTCCTTCTCCTCTTCTCCTTCTCCTTCTCCTTCTCCTTCTCCTTCTCCTTCTCCTTCTCCTTCTCCTTCTTCCTTCTCCTTCTCCTTCTTCTCCTTCTCCTTCTCCTTCTCCTTCCTTCTCCTTCTCTTCTCCTTCTCTTCTCCTTCTTCCTTCTTCCTTTCCTTCTCTTCCTTCTCCTTCTCTTCTCCTTCTCCTTCTCCTTCTCCTTTCTCTCTTCTCCTTTCCTCTCTTCTCCTTCTCCTTCTCCTTCTCTTCCTTCTCCTTCTCCTTCTCCTTCTTCCTTCTCCTTCTTCTCCTTCTCTTCTCCTTCCTTCTCTTCTCCTTCTTTCCTTCTCCTTCTCCTTCTTCCTTCTTCCCTTTCTCCTTTCCTTTCCTTTCCTTCCTTCTTCCTTTCCTTTTCCTTTTTCCTTTTCCTTTTCCTTTTCCTTTTCCTTTTCCTTTTCCTTTTCCTTTTCCTTTTCCTTTTCCTTTTCCTTTTCCTTTTCCTTTTCCTTTTCCTTTTCCTTTTCCTTTTCCTTTTCCTTTTCCTTTTCCTTTTCCTTTTCCTTTTCCTTTTCCTTTTCCTTTTTCTTTTTCCTTTCTTTTCCTTTTCCTTTTCCTTTTCCTTTTCTTCCTTTTCCTTTCCTTTTCCTTTTCTTTTTTTTTTTCTTTTCTTTTCTTTTCTTTTTCTTTTCTTTTCTTTTTCTTTTCTTTTTCTTTTCTTCTTTTTCTTCTTCTTTTTCTTCTTCTTTTTTCTTCTTCTTTTTCTTCTTCTTTTTCTTTCTTTTTCTTCTTCTTTTTCTTCTTCTTTTTTCTTCTTTTTTCTTCTTCTTTCTTCTTCTTCTTCTTCCTCTCATCTTCTTCTTCTTCTTCTTCTTCTTCTTCTTCTTCTTCTTCTTCTTCTTCTTCTTCTTATTATTATTATTAATTTAAAAAAAATAATTATTTTATAAAATCTATAGACACTATTGTATCGAAATTTATTATTATCTAATCCAAAATAATCTTCCTTTTGTACAGAATAACATTGCTTATGTCCCACAAGAAGCCTGGATCCAGAATGCAACAGTACGGGACAACATACTGTTTGGCACACGTTACTCATCCTCCAACTACCAACGAGCTATTGATGCCTGTTCCCTGAAGTCGGACCTTGATATTCTACCTGCAAAAGATGAAACAGAAATTGGAGAAAAAGTAAATGGATGACCCTTTTTTAAAAATATGTGTATTTTAATTTACTTTAAAAAAGCCCCCAAAAAACTAACTATTTGAGAACCCATATTATTTGCAGGAAGTAGAGGCTATTAAAAAAAAATATTTAAAATATTGAGCTTTTTTTATAGCGCAATATCCATTAAATGTGCTCAAAGCGCTTTACTAACAGCAACATTTAACATTTAGGATAGGACATGACACCTGTTAGGTGATGTTACAATTTTTTTCGGACAGACAACGCTCAGTGGTCAGGTACTCATTTTACACCTGAGTACGGTGAGAGAATGTGTGTAAAGAGCCTTCTCCAAGGACTCAACTATGCGCTGAGTGAGGCTCGAACCCAGGACCTTCCAATCCGAAAGCGAGTGTCATACCACTAGACCACATAGCTATTATGAACAGGCACTCATCTATTGTGATTATTATTATAGCCTACTACTGTATTGTGTACATTAACATAGAGCGAGATGAATCCTTTGAACTATCAACGATCAAAATCGATCCAGTCGTGAAGTCTGTAGGTGCACGCAAATGAATCTGGAAACAAGTAGCCAGATAGCAAACCACAACATCAAAAGATAAATAATTATGCCCAGCAGATTTTATAAATAATTATATGATTCAACAGGTGATAGAATTTTGCAAGTCACTGGTAGGTATATCAATCTGTTAAAAATATTTTTATAATTTTTAGATTTGCTTGTTGGCAAAAATTTATCATGGGCTGTAAGGTACAATTTTGACCCCACAATCCTTTTTTTTTTTAAAGAATAGATTCGGGCTGACTACATTAAATGAAATTTAAGATATTCCTCGGATTATGCGATCTGTGATTTCACTCTTAATAATAATAATAATAATAATAATAATAATAATAATAATAATAATAATAATAATAATAATAATAATAATAATAATAATAATAATAATAATATATAATAATGATAATAATAAATGACATTTGTATAACACCCCCCCCCCCTTACCCCGATTTCAACAGGCTCTAGGCACTTTACAATAAATATATTTAGATACAATAAAAAAATATGAACATAGCATCTTAATGATTGTCTTGCTCAAAAACTGGTTTAATGACATTTAATGATACATATACAATACTTATTGAAAGATTCAAACCATATCACTTTTTTTCTGCTGCAATAATTAAAAAATAAATTCTGTCTAAATTCAAGTTTCAACACCTTATTCTCGTATCTAGCATGATGCCAATTCACCAGTCAATAAAAGATGTGTTGGAAAGATCATAAATAAAAAAAATAAAAAAATTGAATACATTAAAACACATTAAAAAGTAACAAGCAATGATTTCCTTCTTTATAATCTCACATTTATCTCAGGGCATCAACCTGTCGGGAGGACAAAAACAGCGCGTATCTCTTGCTAGAGCGGTGTACAGCAATGCTGACACATATTTACTAGATGATCCTCTCAGTGCAGTTGATTCTCATGTTGGAAAACACATCTTTAAAGAAGTCATCGGACATAGTGGATTGTTGAACAGCAAGGTGAGAGGAAACGAATTTTCTCATTCAGTTTTCGATTGTATAAGATCTATTTATCAATGATTTGAAAATGTTGAAAATTAACTTTAAAATCCTATTTATAAAATAGTGATTGAAAATCTGTGACATTTTTTTTTTTTGTCACAGGTAAAAACGATGTCCATTTGATACAAATGACGACAAAGCAACCAGTCCAGTTTTGAAATCCTCATGGGAATAGAATGCCTTTTCTAGACCATACTCTTAAAATGTCTTTCAAATCCATAAATGTACACATATGTACATTAGAGTCAATACGGAATTATAGCAATCTACAGTGTGAACTTATTTTTGGAGCTTTCATATAAGGACGTTTGACTTTTGTGACCCTTCGCCTCAAAACGGTATTAAGTCGGGTTGGTTAAGATGTTGAATATTGAATTTATAACCAGAAATATCAGACTTTTGTTGAGTTTGTATGTTTTATTGAGGAGAATTGATACCATATTTTAAGGTGCTAATGCCAACAATTTATATTTTTGACCAGTTTAACATTTAATTCGGCTTTTAAGCATCTGGTTCGTTCCGACATAATACCGTTTTGAGACGATGGGTCACATTTTTCATTTTCTTGTATTTTTCTCTCTGCTTTGTCTGGAACCATTAATTATATCAGGTCAAACCTGATGCTTCAAAATTAGTTTAACTCACTCAACCCTAACAACGACTATATCCGTAGTTTACCCGGGTTACTTTTACTCCATGCCTATTTATTACATTTTTATGAGACAAAAATAATAGGCGTAGAATCAAAGCTAATGTTTTTAGTTTTTGCATGTTAATGGTAGTTGAATAAAACTATCCATGTACATGCTCATTTTCAATACTTTTTCTTCCAATTTTGAAAAGTAGCAAAAATCTCTAGGATTGAGTGAGTTAAACCTGGACTCATACACTTTAAGTTGAAATAATTGACATGTTAGAGGAGAGTGAGATTTGTCTCTGAAACTCCAAAAGCCTAACTATTCCAATTCTGAATACAATGACTAGCCTATAACTATGAACTCAGTTTTCTTCTAGTTTTTTTCCAACACAGTAACAAATTGACACTGAGGTTTGCTTGTGGTAAATATTAGATATAAAAGTTTTTCTGATGTTGTGTGGCTCAGTTGTACAGTGCCATGAAAGTCAAGCAATAGTAGGTGTGGTCAATGGCTTGATGGATGACAGTGATCATGAAAAATGTTGGTCCCGATGTGTCTTTAGGTAAGGCACTTTACACATTACACCACTTGACTAAGGTGTAACTAAGTACCTGGCTATAGGCAGTGGCAGATACTGTAAAAGTGTTAGTACAAAAAGGACGCCTAACAAGTGACTAGTACTGTATGAATTGGAAATAAAGTTCCTTATAGGCTTGCTGGGTGAATAAATGAAACATTGTGACGCACATTGAACATGGTAAATCTGTGGAAATGCTCTAGATAAATGTTCATATTGATTTTTTATACTCAAGATTCTTATTCGTGTGGCTCTGTGGTCTTGTGGTATGACACTTGGATCAGAAGGTCCTGGGTTCGAGCCTTGCTCAGCACATAATTGAGTCCTTGGAGAAGGCTCTTTACTCGCATTCTCTCAACGTACTCAGTTGTAAAATGAGTACCTGGTCGTTAACAGCATTGTCTTTGTCCGAAAAAAATTGTAATATCGCCTAACAGGCGTCATGTCCCGTCCTAAATGTTAAATGGTGCTGTTGGCCAGAGACCCCTTGTAAAGGGCTTTGTCAATGTTTAGTGGATATTGCGCTATGTAAAAGATCAATTTTTAAAAAAATATTTTTTTTCTCCAGACTAGAATTCTAGTGACACACGGCATCCACTGGTTACCCATGGTAGATCACATCATTGTTCTAGAAAATGGACACATCTCAGAGGAGGGATCATATGAGGAACTTATGTCTCACGAAGGCTCCTTTGCCAACTTTCTTAAAGATTTTTTTACCAAAGAAGTTCAGTCTGACGCAGAGGATGGGGTTAGTGACGACCCCGATGGTGAGTCAAACTAAAAAAAAAACAAAAAAAACTAAAAGTACTTAAATTTTCATGTTTTTATGGTCTTTTACATTTGTTTTGATTTCATTTTTTGCCCTTTTATTTTTGGTGCCTGAAAGGGGGGTTTTTAAAAAGGTCTTTTCTTTTTGATTTATTCTTTAGGGTTTTTGTGAGGTAGTGGGTTTTTAAATTTGGCCCGGGTGACCACCCCCAAATGTTTTGTGGCCCCCATTTCTTTTTCCCCCCAGATGTACGGTTGGGAAAAGGGGAATAATTGGGCGGGGCCCTTTAAGCAAGACCCGTTTTTTTAGTATATAAAAAAATATAAAAAATTTTTTTACCCGTTTTTTTTTTGGATAATAAAAACGTGAAAATTGAATTAAACTTCAAAATTTTTTTTCAAAAAGAACAATGAAAGTTTCGGGGTTTCCCCTTTTTAACAAGAGGGGGGGATTTAACCCCCACAGATGAAAGAGATGAAAGTGGTAGTGGTGTAGTTTGTTTAAAAAAATATCCGGGTTTTTTGAAAAGGGGGAAACCCCAAACGTTTATGATCTGTTTTTGTAATTAAAATTTTTTTAATTTAACTTCAATTATTATTTTTTGAGCTTCCCCAGGAGAAATTTACACTTTTTGGGGGTTTAAACCAAATGGGAGAGCATCCTTTTTCCCAAAAGGGGGAACTGGGGGTTGTCTGATGGGGTTTTGGGGTGGGTCGAGCAAATTTTTTTGGTTTTCCCCCCAGGGGATTGGATAGTGGGTTTTTTTGATTTTGGAAAATTTTAATAGGGTTGGGGGAAGCAATTTTATAATCCATTTAAAAAATTGAAATAAAGGTTCTATGACTTTTGTGTTTTTCTCTCTTGTTATTTTTGATTGGATTCCAAACTATTTTGAAAAAAAGGAAGTAAAGATGTTGGAAACATTTGAATAATTTCCCTTTTTGTTTTGTTCCCTTTTTTTATGCCCGTTTAAAAAGATTTAGAGCTTGATTTAGCACTGTTTATTCAGGGGCCATGGAGTTTAGTGCATTTAACAAATGTAGTATGCTGAAAATATTTTCTAAACAAAAAGTAGC
>NC_088366.1:56177996-56195755 GCF_034508935.2 Berghia stephanieae | reverse complement strand
TCTATCTATCTATCTATCATCTTTCTAGACCGAAGGGCAAGAGCTCAGGTGGTCGCTGGTTCGGATAAGTAAGTAAGTATCTATCTGTCTATCTATCTATATATCTATCTATCTATCTAGTTACCTAGCTATCTATCGATCTATCGATATATTCATTTATCTATCTACCTATCTATCTATCTATCTATCTATCTATCTATCTATCTATCTATCTATCTATCTATCTATCTATCTATCTATCTATCTATCTATCTATCTATCTATCTATCTATTTATCTATTTACCAACCTGAAATTTGAAAACAGATATCAGGCTTTGAGCAACCAACATGGTCAAACATCATACCACTGCAACCTTCACCACCATCGCCACCACCACCACCACCACCACCACCACCACCACCAACAACAACAGCGACAACGACAACATAATCAATACAACTACACAAATAACAACCACCACAGCAACTACCACCATCAACAATTGCAGCAAAAACAACAACCTTAACGTGCGGCTTTGTGGTCTAGTCGTATGACACTCGCTTTTGGATCGGAAGGTCCTTGGTTCGAGCCTCGCTCAATGTACAGTTGTGTCCTTGGAGAAGGCTCTTTGGTCACAATCTCTAAACTATACTCAGGTGTAAAATGAGTACCTGGCCGTTATTTCATTTTCTTTGTCGGTGAAAAAAATTGTAATATCGCCGAACAGGCTTCGTGTCTCGTTTTATATGTTTCCTGTTGCTGTTGGTCAGGGGCCCTTTGTAAAGCGCTCTGAGCACGTTTAGTGGATATTGCGCTATATAAAAGCTCGAGTTTTTAGGAATTAATAGAAAGTTAACGATTATGCTCCAAATCTACAACGATCAACGAACGACTAGGAAGAAAACGACGATCTATCCTCAAACTCTGAGGACAGATCTTCGTTTTCTTCCTCGTTGTAAAGCGTTTTGAGCACATTTAGTGGATATTGCGCTATATAAAGCTCAATTTTTTTTGTTCGTCGATCGTCGTTGGTTGGGAACGTAGACGTTAACTCGCTATTTATTCACAGTCTCCGTTTTATTTTCAGGCTGCCTTCCACACGACTCTGGGTCAGGGGCTGGATGTATCCACGTCAAATTCTAAGAAAGATACAGGTATGGACTTTGCCATCTTCACAAGGGCTCGATATGATGACATAGTCAATTGGAAAGTGGGGATCTACTCCATCTACGTACCTATAGCTTTAGCAATGTATATGGTAAATATAATAAGATTAGAGGATGATGATGATGATGATGATGGAGATGATGATGTTGATGATGATGATGATGGTGGTGGTGCTGGTGCTGGTAGTGGTGGCGGTGATGATGGTGGTGGTGGCGGTGGTGGTGGTGACCTATATGGTAAATCTTTTAAGATAAGATGATGATGATGATGGTGATGATGATGATGATGATGATGATGATGATGATGATGATGATGATGATGATGACAATGATGATAATGGTGGGGATGGTTGTGGTGGTGGTGATGGTGGTAGTGGTTGTGGTGGTGGTGACCTATATGGTAAATCTTTTAAGATAAGAGGATGGTGATGATGATGATGATGATGATGATGATGATGATGATGATAATGATGAGGATGATGATGATGATGATGATGATGATGATGATGATGATGATGATGATGATGATGATGATGATGATGACAATAATGATAATGGTGGTTTCTGTGGTGGTGGTGAAGCTGATGGAAGTATAAAAAGACAGTGAATATTCCTCATAGATCGGGAGTAAACTCCAGTCCGGAGATGGGTGCTTTTGAATTCAAGGATGAGTAGAAACTCCAAAATAGCAGCCACTAGAAAAGTCACAGGTTTGAGATATTGTGACAAGAAGAGGGTAATTCTCATCGATCGATATGATAGATTTTAGGTTTCTGCTCCAAATAAAAAAAAAGTTTATTTGTTGTTGTGGTTGTTTAGTAGTAGTAGTAGTAGTAGTAGTAGTAGTAGTAGTAGTAGTAGTAGTAATAGTAGTAGTAGTAGTAGTAGTAGTAGTAGTAGTAGTAGTAATAGTAGTAGTAGTAGTAGTAGTAGTAGTAGTAGTAGTAGTAATAGTAGTAGTAGTAGTAGTAGTAGTAGTAGTAGTAGTAGTAGTAGTAGTAGTAGTAGTAGTAGTAGTAGTAGTAGTAGCAGCAGCAGTAGTAGTAGTAGTTGTTGTTGTTGTTGTTGTTGTTGTTGTTGTTTTGATATTTAGAGTGTATATTGATGCATTATATACGATGTGTACATATATCCACGTCTGATCTACGAACCCATTTATGGGCCTAGTGTAACATTCTTGTAATGGACAATATTTTGCGTCATTTAAAATAATTTTTTTTTCTGAGACTTCCATTACAACAATGAGCCCGTAAGGAATTTGTTATAAATAACGATTATATAGAAAGGTGCGCAAGTAACTTAGTAACGTAATAAATGGAAGAGCACCAAAACAACGTTTATATAGAAAAGTGCGCAAATAACTTAGTAACGTAATAAATGGAAGAGCACCAAAACAACGTATATATAGAAAGGTGCTCAAGTAACTTAGTAACGTAATAAACGGAAGAGCACCAAAAAAACATTTATATAGAAAGGTGCGCAAGTAACAATAATTTAGCTAAAAAGGTGCGCAAGTAACTTAGTAATGTAATAAACGGAAGAGCACCAAAATAACGTTTATATAGAAAGGTGCACAAACATCTAGATACAACACACTTTGATTGATACCTAATGCTAATAAACCATTCATGACTTCGTTCCGCTGAAAAGATCTCACCTTCTGGCTTATTCGCTTAAAAAATAAAAAAATAAAATAAACTTCCCTTTATTCATCCCCAAGGGGAAATGTGTCTTTAGGGCTTATCCCAAGGGAAGACTGGAATAACCCAGGCGCCAGCCGTAGTGCAGCGCCGCAAAGTGAGCTAGGGTGAGGTGACTTGTTCAAGGTCACACAACCAGGCGGGTAGTCGAACTCGGTTCCTTTTTGGGTACAACGCAAAGACCGTACCGCTGAGCCACGCTGCCCCTTGATAATCCGGCAAGCGATAATGAATGAACCTAGATTTCACTTAGTCTGCCCCAGGGCACACATAGTCTTGGTCTACTTTTGTGAAAAGTTGTCAGACCTTGGAAAATAGAAGCTTTTCTCGGTTTTGCACTGACCGAGATGGAGACAAAACAAAGTGGATTCCGCGTGGAGTAAGGCCTCGTCGTCGGAATTAACTCGTGATTCGAGCAATTGTTTCTTTTTTTGACCCAAGGGAGCGTTCACATATTACGTCATCAGCTAGGGGGGGGAGGGGGGGGGGGTCTACCAAATGTTGACATGTGTTGACATGGGGAGGGGGGGGGGGGTCAGACCCAAGATGATGTCATCAAAACATAGGCAAATTAGGCCTATTTTATTAAATGCAAGCATTCCAAATAAATTAGCAAAAAGGTGAAAAATTAATTAAATGATGGAATCATCAAAACCGATTGAACTGCTCAAACTGCTTGCTACCATTCAGTTTTGATTCTGAAAAGTTTTCTTCATCAATCATTTGATTTGGTTGTGTCTAGTTTATTAAATATATTTTGGAGTTTTCATCTGAAGAATGAGTAATAGTATTAGTAATACACATCTCTATGCCACCACCTGTACCACTTGCTTCATGTGATGATGGTTTGAAGATAGGCAATAATGGAAGATTTGGAAGCCTATTTCAAAGTTTGTTCCTTTCAAAACAGCTAAAGATAAATTGCTATGATGAGTATTGCCCATCTCTCAAGAAACAAGATGGGAAAGGGGTATCACTTCTCAAAAGGCGAACTTGCCCTAAATGTTCATTGTATCACTCCTCGATCACAGCAATGAAAGACCATTCACAAAAATGCGGCATACAAGAAGAACAGCAAATGGGAGAAAGTGATGACGATGAAGATGAAATTGATGATACTATTTATAGTACATTGCCAGAGCTCCAAGGCAGAAACATTTTTGAATAAATTAATTTTATGTTTGGAAATTGAAACAGAAATTCATTCCACTAAAAGACTAATATGCTATAATAATTTGCCTCCTATACTATTTTAAATTACACTTTCTGAAATTTTTTTAATAGCACCTGCACCAAGTAGCCTAATTTAAATAATGTTTGTTAGATTTTATCTTTGCAAATTTAAATTTTATGTCCCCATTGTATCGTAAAACATAAATTATCAACAGTTTCTGAAATTAATAAAATGTCTGAATGTGTTTTATCAAACGTTGATAATCAATGTTTATGGTTTGAAAAATGAATAATAAATATTGTGAAATTAAAGTTATCTTTTAGTTTTTATTAAATTAGATGACGTCATCATCTGTTGGGGGAGGGGGGGGGGTCAGGTCAATGATGACAAGTGATGACTTGGGGGAGGGGGGGGTCTAAAAAGGGCAAATTTTTGATGACGTAATATGTGAACGCTCCCCAACTCGCATTGGCGGGGGGAGAGGGGGGGGGGGGTTGGGGGTCGATATGACCAATGTGACGGTAAGGGGCAACTTGACTCTAATATAAGTATTATTGGGGAATGACATATTACTGTGATACAGAGTACGGCAGAAAATCTGTTGAGGTTGTGTCGGCGTGTGAGTTTAAGTCTTCTGTCCAATATATAAAAAGACTGTTTTTCAATGTATTTCAATGTAAGAGGGGAAAACGATAAGGATAGCAAGCAATGCGCTTCAACAGTCGTGACGTCACTTCCCTCGTAATGACGCATGGTAACTTAGTAACCGTCTCTAAACTATCGGAACAATGGCGGGCGTCCTTATGAAATATTTCTCCGACGAGCATAAAAGCGTATCCAGTGGGGGAAAAAACATTATAAATCTGATCATGTTTTGAATTGTACACATCTAATCACAAGACATATGAAAAGTTCTAGCCAGCATGAAGAATAAAAAATACCGATTTTCTTTGTTTAGAACCATGATGGCCGCCGTTGCTGGGCGACGTGACATCAGACTATTGAATCCAATTGCTATTGTCCGTTTCACGCTCTAGAAACCGGGATACGCCCCGGCTCCATCAGCCCCAAGGCTCTTTATGACTACTTTATACATAGACTTATCAACTACACTATTTTTGATTTTACTCAACGCAAAACAACAGGCTGGTATTTATGATGAACGGACGCATTCAGAGACAAAAAGGATATTCACAAAGATGGGATATTACTATCAAGTTCAGGTAAGGTTGTGAGGTATCTATATTATACAGTATACGCTGGATACTAGCGTGCCGAATTCTAGCACGCTCTACATAATATATATATATATATATATATATATATATATATATATATAGTTCACATTTTAAAATTGTGTCACCCCAACGTCCACTAAGCGTGCTCAAAGCGCTTTACAATTTTAAATGTTTACATTGTATGCTATTTGGTTCTGTATTTTTACATTACTTTTTTATTTATTTATTTTTATTTATTTATATATTATTTCTTCATTTGCGGTTATGTAGTCTTGTGGTATGACGCCCGCTGTCGGATCGGATGGACCTGGGGTTCGAGCCTCGCTCAGCGCATAGTTGAGTCCTTGGAAAAGGCTCTTTACTCACACTCTCTCACCGTACTCATGTGCAAAATGAGTACATGGCCGTTAACAGCGTTGTCTCTGTTGAAAGAAAAATTAATAATCTCGCCCAACTGGCGTCATGTCTCGTTCTACATGTTACGTGTTGCTGTTGGTCAGGGACCCTTTGTAAAGCGTTTTGAGCACGTTTAGTGGATATTGCTCTATATAAAAGTTCACGTTTTTCCCTCATTTTATATCCTATCAAGTATCTATGTAAATTAATACTCCTTTTGTAGCCACCCTAATTTATTTGTTATCAAGACGGTCTTTATTTTTATCACACAGACACGTCTGTACACAAATTTCCTTTTTTGGGATGAATAAAATTATTATTATTAATATTATTATCATCATTATTATCATTATTATTATTATTATTATTATTATTATTATTATTATTATTATTATTATTATTATTATTATTATTATCATTATTATTTGTATTATTATTATTATAATTATCATCATCATCATCATCATCATCATCATCATCATCATTATTATCATTATTATTATTATTATATTATTATTATTATTATTATTATTATTATTATTATTATATTATTATTATTATTATTATTATTATTATTATTATTATTATTATTATTATTATTATCATTATTTATTATTATTATTATTATTATTATTATTATTATTATTATTATTATTATTATTATCATTATTATTATTATTATTATTATTATTATTATTATTATTATTATTATTATTATTGTTATTATTATTATTAAGCATATTTTGATTCTTTAAAAACAAGTCTTCATGGCAACACAAATACATATATAAGTATTTTGATGGGCTAAACTAACCATTGTTTTACAGTTTAATTCGCAGAAAGTTATTAAAACACCTGGCATATTTTGGTAATCAACACAAATTCAATCTGGTATCTATCTTTCGAAACGAGAAGCCAAAGTTTAACATGGTTGCAATGGACAATTTTTTTGTGTCACTTTTTTTCTAGATTTCCATGACAACAATGAGCCCTTAAGGAATTGGGTTATCAGACCTGCAAATAAGTGCAGGTTGCACCATGTCGAATGTGCTCGCAAAAGAAATTCTATACCATTTCTAACACATTCTTTTATTTTTTTTTTAAATTAGGGTTGGGGTAAGGACTGTTCCGTACAGCCCAAGTTAAAGTTTTGCCAACAAGTACAGAATTATTGTCAGATCTGAAAATTATAAACATTTTAAACAGATTTTTACAGTTTGATATTTTAAGGTTGTTCTATCACCCTTGGATATCTAGAATATCTCCAAAAGCATAATTAAATGATGGGTCCTTGATTTGACCTTGGCACCCTGTTGCCAGATTCATTTGCGCTCACCAACATACTTTATTACTGTTACCCGACAGATTTTATCGTCTCTATCTATGTTTATTTTCACAATGCAGAAGGTTGTATAATAAATTAAAATAGATGAGTGGTTGTTCGATATAGCATTTTTCAAAATATAGATCCATGCGTTCCCTTGTCCACAACGCGTAGTATCTATATGTATATTTTCTGATAATAGTCTAGGATCGTAGCCATCGTTAACTTATAACCTGACCCTAGAACCACAGCCATCTTAAATTTATAGCTTGACACTGACCAAAAAAGGATGTCAAAAGACAAGTCTTTGGCCACAAAAGAAAACAAATCGTGAGTTGTATTGAATAGTTCAACGAAGGGAATCACTTGTTTCCTTGAGCTCTACTAACGACAACGCACTAAACGGTGCAAAAACCTTAAAATTACGTCAAACTGAAAGTCCTAGAGGGTTCTATCTAGTGTCAGGCTATGAGTTAACGATGGCTACGCTAGAACCCAATTGGACTTGTACTTTAACGTCATGTTAAAGGTATGTACACCTCCTAGTTAGTTGTCGTTAGTGTAGTAACCAAGAAAATACGTGATCCCATTGGTTGTAGTTTTGAATACAACTCACAATTTGTTTTCATTTGAGGCCAAAGACTTGTCTTTTGACATCATTTTTTGAACATTGTCAGGCTAAGTTTACGAAAGCTATGCTAGGATCGTAGCCATCGTTAACATATAGCCTGACGCAAGAACCCTCTAGGACTGGCAGTTTGACGTCAATTTTTAAGTTTGTGTAGCGTCTAGTGAGTTGTCGTTAGTAGTGCTCATGGAAACAAGTGGTCCCATTGGTTGAACTATTGAAAACAACTAACGATTTGTTTTTTTTTGTGGCAAAAGACTGGCATTTTGACGTCATTTTTTGGTCAGTGTCAGGCTATAAGTTAACGATGGCTACGGCCAGGCTATAAGTTTACGAAAGCTATGCTATGATACGCCATTTTTATTTATATGCAGGATGACTTTTTAGACTGTTACGGTGACACCAATCTGACCGGCAAGAGAGGAACGGATATACAAAATGGAAAATGCACTTGGTTCATTGTCACAGCATTGGAAATCGCATCGGATCAACAGCTGGCGGTGTTGAAGGTACACGAAATCATCGGCTATGTGGTTTAGTGATATGACACTCGCTTTCGGATAGGAAAGTCCTGGGTTCGAGCCTCGCACGGCGCATAGTTCAGTCCTCGGAAAAGGCTCTTTACTCACATTCTCTCACCGTACTTCGGTGTAAACACGAGTACGTGGCCGTTAACAGCGTTGTCTATGTCTGAAAAAATTGTAATATCGCCGAATAGGCGTCATGTCTCGCTCTACATGTTACTTGTTACTGTTGGTCAGGGACCCCCTGTAAAGCGCTTAAGTGGATATTGTGGTATATAAAAGCTCAAGTTTAAAAAATCCTTTCATTTTACAAATATGTGACCCATAATCTCAAAGCGGTAATAAGTTGGGAATGAGCGAGGCGCTAAATTGGAGTTTATAGCAAAAAGAAAAAAAGAAATTAGGAAGGTCCTGGTTATGAACAAGTTATCAAGTTGTGTGTGTTGGTCCGTTATACTTCCGGATGGCAATGTCGTGAGCTTCTTAGAAAACGCATACTATCTACAGAAGTATAGATAGAACGAAGATGACGTCACTCAAGCCTTTGTTATTGTATTTTGCCATCCGCGTTTGTGAGTGATTCTCACTAAACTGTATCAACCACACTATAAAAGTTCATGGATACACACAGTTTTGTGTGTTGGTCCATTATACGCCCGGATGGCAATGTTATGAGCTTCTTAGCTAAGCGCATGCATAATATCTTTTGATGGTATGAAGTTGGCGTTACTCAGGTATTTGTTTTTGCTTTTTCCATCCGCGTTTATGAGTGATTCTCACTAAGCTGTATTACCCAGACTATAAAAGTTCATGGTTGCACATAATTTTGTGTGTTGGTCCGTTATACTTCCGGATGGCAATGTTGTGAACTTTTTAGCCAAGAGCATACTATCTATAGCGGATATATATATAGTATGCGCTTAGCTAAGAAGTTCACAACATTGCCATCCGGAAGTATAACGGACCAACACACAAAACTATGTGCAAAGCATAGAATTAAACGAATGAGAATACGTACGAAGCCTAAAAAGTGTCCACCAATGAAAGCATTCAGCGCCATTTTGTTGTTGGCTGATAATGTAGTAATTACCATTCATTCGGTATATATGTCAACATAACGACACAAGAAAAACAACAAACAATATCAAAATCCACAATAAAATGTTTCAGAACTGTTGCGTATATTTATGGCACAACGAAGCTGTCAAAAAATGAAGTTAGAGAATGTGTGAAATCATGTATTATAATTACCTGTAATGTGTTTTCCAACCACCACATCATCTACTACTACAACCACCACCACAATATCATCACTAACACTACTACTACAACCACCAGCCCCACATCATTATCACTACCACTACTACTACACCACCACCAGCACATCATCATCACTACCACTACTACAATCACCACAACCACATCGTCATCACTACCACTACTACTGCAACCACCACCACCATATCATCATCATTACCACTACTACCACAACCACCACCACCACTACTAATACAACCACCACCACATCACTACCTCAACTACTACAACCACCACCACAATAGCATCTCTACCACTACTACTACAACCACCACAACCACATCGTCATCACGACCACTACTACTACAACCACCACCATATCATTACCATTACCACTACTACTACAACCACTACTACCACCATATCATTACCATTACCACTACAACTGCAACCACCACTACCACCATATCATCACCATTACAACTACTACTACAACCACCACAACCACATCATCATCACTACCACTACTACTACAACCACCACCACATCATCATCACTATCACTACTACTACAACTACAACCACCACCACATTATCATCACTACCACTACTACTACTGCAACCACCACCACCATATCATCATCATTGAAATATTTTTTTTTAAATTGAGCTTTATATAGTGCAATATCTACTAAATGTGCTCAAAGCGCTTTACAAGGGGTCCCCGGTCAACATTTAACATGTAGGAAGGGACATGACGCCTGTTAGGCGATATTACAATTTTTCGGACAAAGACAACTCTGTTAACGGTCAGGTACTCATTTTACACCTGAGTACGGTGAGAGAATGTGAGTAAAGAGCCTTTTCCAAGGACTCAACTATGCGCCGAGCGCGAGGCTCGAACCCAGGACCTTCAGATCCGGAAGCGAGTGTCATACTACTAGACCACATAGTCGCATCATTACCACTACTACTACAAACACCACCACCACATCATCACCACGACCACTACTACTACAACCACCACCACATCATCATCACTACCACTACTACTACAACTACAATCATCACCACCACCACATCATCATCACTATTACTACTACAACTACAACCACCACCAACACCACATCACCTCACTAACACTCATTACTACAATCACTACCATTAGGTTTTGGATCTTTACTTCATTTGGAATAAGGAAACTTCGGAATTGTATTTGGCATTGTGTTTATATATCATAATATAATTCTAATCAGTTATCTATTTAGAACTAGATACTATACAATATGTATGCCAAATACCACCCCGATTCCCCTTTCTTGTGTGCGGGAATTCCTCTTTCGGCATTGAAATTGAGTGTGAGAGAGTCGTCACTACACACATAAACAACAGAAACAATTTAAAAACAAGACTATGACACGCAACCACTCACACACGAGGCTATACTATTTATCCTTTTCTCTATATAGAATAGGACAAGACAAACAATAGCTTGACTCTCGCTACATTTCGCATTGATGTTTGTCGTCTCACAAGTTCAACTCTCGGTCGACCTGTTAATATTCCTTTTTGCCTCGGACGTAATCATTAATAGAATGTTGTGTGGTTTTGACCGTGAAGAAAACCTTAAGAAGTCACATTTATATCATTTTAGAGAGATCGTTTTGAATAATTTTGAGTTAAACGAGCGAGCAGCAACTTGTTTTCATGAACGGCCAATCAGCGCTTGTTTACTATAGTAACGCGATTCCCAGCCAACATCAAAATGGCGAATATTTTTCTCATCGAGGCCGCTGGTTGGTTAGCCAATAAGAGCACCGTACGGTTTCCATTGGGTAAATTCCTTGGTGCAAAGTTAAACGTTTATGGTCTGGTTACTATACAGTTTAGTGAGAATTACTCATAAATGCGGATGGCAAAAAAAAAAAACAAAAAAAACAAACACACATGTCAAAGACATGAGTGACTTCATCTTCGTTCTATCTATACTTTTGTTTTAAGGGAGAAAACTGAGGCACAGCTGCATTAGAAAGTTAAGAATGAGTTGTCGTTAACAGTACTCAAGAAAACAAATCAATGATCTCATTGGTTGAACACTTTCAGACAGCTTTTCTTCTGGTGGTCGTCGGCTGGCGTTGTGTCGTGTTTTTGGTCAGGTTTTGAGTTCAAAGCCGTGTGTCCGTTATTTAAATTACGCGGTAGAATTTTGACCAATCAAATCATGGAATTTGTGACACACCTTCAAAGATGGTCGGGCAAGTATGATTGGGGGTTGTTTATAAACAATGACGTGAACGAAATGGACTTCCTTCTGATCATTGTTGTTATTTTTATAGATACTATGCACTTGGCAAAGAAACTCACAACATTGACATCCTGGTCTAAACGGATCAACACACGAAACTGTGTGTAATCTTGAACGTTTATAGTCTGGTTAATATAATTTCGAGAGAGTTACTAATAAACGTGATTGCAAAAAAAACAAAAAAAAAAAAACAAAAAAGACAAAAAAAAACAAACAAACAAAACACAACAAAAACCTCAGTGACGTCATCATCATTCTTGACAAACGCACATCTATACCGCCAAATAGGGGACTGATGAGTTATCACACGATTTTCACGATCATGTTATAAAAGTTTAAATTAGCACATGGTTTACTGTGTTGGTTTTACACTGCAGTCCATGTAAAATAAACTCCCCGGAACCAGAAAAGAAGTTTATCTTATCCGAGGTTTAGCTTATCCAAAACCCAAGGGCAACAACCCTTCCGCACCACAAACATTTATTTAATCTATTAGTTATCCCCCTTTAATAAATGCTTCCCGAAAGAGCCTGGATTCCTGTTCAATTTGACTAATGTAAGCAAAGAGTGACTCTTTTTTTACTATTATTTGTCGTTGGTAATCTTTCCAATGCAACAGGCATGCAATGATCTAAATGCTTGGAAAATGTAGAGTGAGAATGAATTAAAATGGGCGAGTTGAGACGGTATCATCACTCGTCTCCAGTCTAAGCTAATTAACCAGTAGATTTTTGACCAATCAAAGCATGAAATTTGTGACACACCTTCACACGTGCTCGGACAAACAAAGTTGGTTGTTTATAAACAGTAACGTGAATGAAATCGACCTCTCTCTGATCATTGTTATTGTTTTTATAGATAGTATGCGCTTGGCTAAGAAGCTCATAACATTGCCATCCGGAAGTAGAACGGATCAACACACAAAACTGTGTGTATCCATGAACGTTTATAGTCGGGTTAATAAAGTTCAGTGAGCATTACTCATAAACGCGGATGGCAAAAAACAATAACAAAGACCTGAGTGACGTCATCTTCGAACTATCTATACCACCAAATGGGAGACTAATAATCACAAGCTTTTCTCGATCAGATTATGAACGTTTAAATTTACACATAATTTTTTGTGTTAGTTCTATTGATCAAGCTGTAGAACAGCGGGTATAATATTATACCATTTGATAGTAAAACCTGTGGCGTTTGCTGTGTCTACCAATCACTGCTATTGTTTACATTATGACGATTTTCCGAGAGGCGTGGTTATCTACCTGTCTATTGCGCGATGAGTGTCAATCTTATTCTGGCAATCCCTTGAATATAGCCTTGTGAGGGATAATGGGAGCGATCTATATTCATGTTTTCGTCCAACCAAGTCATCAATCACATGATGTGTTGCTGTTCAACGATTGGATATATATATCTTCAGAAATGTAAACACGCTGCTTTATTTATGAAACCTGTAAACACACCCATGTGTCAAGCTAAACAAAATGACTTATCGTGATGTTCGATATTTCAAAAACTGTGAACACTTTTCACTATGTGGTTCATTGTGAGCACATATTCCAATGTGACCAATGACCTGGAGGACATGGACAGGTAATATAGATCATGCCCATTGTGTGAATGTGTTTGTGTGAGAGGGGGGGGGGGGGGGGTGATACCAGTTCACAGTGGAGATGTGTATGACCTTGATGCTGTGCATTTAGCCAAATAGCTCATCCCCGCTAGCCAACACACAAAACTATGTGTAACCTTAGACGTCTGATTGATATCATTTAGTCGGAGCTACTCATAAAATGGCAGGCTAAAAACAATGACAAAGAGCTGAGCTGAGGGACGTCAATTTCGTTCCTTTTATAGCCATTTCCCGGGGGGGGGGGGGGGTTCGATTCATTTCGATTGTGTCCTAGTGTATTTAAATGGTTCGTGCCATAAAGGACTACAGATAGTATGCGCTTGGCTAATAAGTTCACAGCATTGCCATCCGGAAGTATAACGGACCAACACACAAAACTTTGTGTAACCATGATCGTTTTAGTCAGTTTAATATAGTTTAGTGAGAATTACTCATAAACGTGGATGGCAACAAACAATAACAAAGACGTGAGTGACGTCAACTTCGAACTATTTATTAACCTTCAAGGATACACATAGTTGCGTCGCACGTCATCAATAGCTGCTGTAAAGCAAAATGAGCAAAAGTTTTTAGCCGGTGTCTTTAGCATTGAGTACACTTGGAAACGCTAATCTATCGCAAAGTAATTTCCGACAGATTATACAGACCCAGCTACTCATTTTCACTAATGGGTTGACAGACGGGGACAGAAAGGCTGGATTCCACTTCGGGTCGATGCGGTCCATTTATGTGTGACGCGAGTGCTCTATGTGCGGCTATGTGCTCTTGTGGTATGACACTCGCTTTCAGATCGGAAGGTCCTGGGTTCGAGCTTCGCTCGGCGCATAGTTGAGTCCTTGGAGAAGGCTCTTTACTCACATTCTCTCACCGCTCTCAGGTGTAAAATGAGTACTCGGCCGTTAACAGCGTTTTCTCTGAAAAAATTATAACATCGCCTAACAGGCGTCATGTCCCGTCGTAAATGTTAAATGTTTCTGCTGGCCAGGGACCCATTGTAAAGCGCTTTGAGCACATTTAGGGGATATTGCGCTATATAAAAGCTCAATTTTTAAGCACACAGATCTATCAACTGAGCAATCACCCCCCCCCCCCCCTGACTCCTGACCGTAGCCTTCCTAAACCCTCTCCTTACCACCTCCATAAACATTGTCATATTTGTTGTTACGACACAATATATATATTTTTCATATTCAGATTAATTTTGTACATCGCAAACTTTGTAGAATGATCCTTTTTTAAATTAATTAGAACACAAATTTGCTTTGTAGAGAGATTGTTTGAGTTTTAAAAATCAATTTTTCTGCTGGGTAAGCCTGCCATTTTGGAAAAATACTGAAAATGATCGGTAAGGAAAGAGTTGACTTATAGATAGTTCGAAGATGACGTCACTCATGTCTTTGTTATTGTTTTTTGGCCACCCGCGTTGATGAGTAATGCTCACTGAACTGTATTAATCCGATTATAAACGTTCATGGATACACACCGTTTTGTGTGTTGGTCCGTTATACTCCGGATGGCAATGTTATGAGCTTCTTAGCCAAGCGCATACTATCTATAGCCTGACACCAAGACTTGTCTTTTGACGTCATTTATAGATCAGTGCACACCTAGTGAGTCGTTAATAGTGCTCTAGTAAATAAATTAACTCATTGATTGAACTATTGAATGCGAATAACGATTTGCTTCATTTTGCAGTCATAAACGTGTCTTTTGACTCAATGTTTTGGTATAGTTCCTCAGAGCCATAGGCTATCCCGGTTTCAATAATGTGAAACGAAAGCAATTGCTTGCTATCCTTCGGATGGAACGCTAGTCGTTCGCAAAGTATGTGTTTTCAACCAGAATGTACAGACACAACTTCTACATTGATACTGGGTGACCTATGGGGGCCAACAAGTCTTGACTGCGTCGGGACCAATTCCGGTCCTTTTGTGAGTGAAAAACGAGCTCTACCTATTGATCTATAAGGAACCCCCCCTCCCCCCCTCCCCCTCCCCCCCCCCCCTCCATCCCAACCTCGCAAAATTATAATTCGAATATGTATTCACTTAGTGAATTCCTTAGACGAGTTCTTGTGTTCTTCCACCAGGATAATTACGGACGCTGGGACGAAACTTGTGTACATGAAGTGAAAAACGTTTATCAAGACCTTGGCCTCCGTGATTTGTATAGGCAATATGAGGAAAGCAGCTTCCGGGAGTTGGATGCCATCATCAAAGCATTGCTTGAAAGTGTTGTCTTTCCCAGGGAGATATTCTATGATTACATCAACAAGATTTATAAACGTATTAAATAAAGTAATGTTAATAAAAGGAAGAAAAAAAACGTGAGCTTTTATCTAGCGTTATATCCGCTAAATGTGATTAAGATTTGAAAAAAATGTGGATGAAATATTGCCAGACAACGCAAGAAAGAAACATTTATAGTACATGAAAAAAATAAACACATTTTCAGATCTTTATTTTACATCAGTGCCTGTTCCCTTTGTCATTTAAATACTGCCATTCTAAAAAAGTGCATTGATGTAATTTTAACACCATTTACATGTATTGTTAATAATTCGTTGCAGTCAGGTGCTGTACCAGACATTTACAAAGTTGCTCATTTCAAACCCCTTTTGAAAAAACCTGATCTCGATAAAGAGAACTTAAAAAATTATCGCCCTGTCTCTAATCTTCCTTTTCTATCTAAGATCTTAGAAAAGCTTGTTTTGAAACAATTACTGTCTTATCTTAAAAATAATTGTCTTGAAGAAAAATTTCTGTCTGCTTATAGGCAACATCATTCGACGGAAACCGCACTTGTTAGGGTTGTTATTGATCTCCTCTCTGTTATAGACAATGGTTCATGTTCTTTGCTGAATTTGCTTGACCTATCGTCTGCTTTTGATACTATTGATCACAATCTTCTTCTCAAACGTCTTGAAATTACTTATGGCGTGTCTGGTGCAGCGCTTGATTGGTTTAGGTCATATTTGTATAATCGTAAACAGATTATTACGGTGGATGAATATAGATCTGAGGAAACCTTTCTTGATTGTGGGGTTCCCCAGGGTTCAGTACTTGGACCAGTTATTTTTGTTCTGTACGTTGGCCCTCTGTCTAAAATCATCAGAAGTTTCGGTCTGTCGTACCATCAATACGCTGATGAGACGCAATTGTACTGCGTTTCCAATACGAGAAATTTACAAGAAGTATCAGCCAATAGTAAAAATTGTATCCAAAGGTGTTAAGAAATGGATGGATGAGAACAGACTGAAACCGAATGACGATAAGACGGAGGTGCTGCATGTGGGGAACAGGAAGTGGAAAAGTGAAACAAATTTGAAGCTGGGGGATACCTCCATTCAAATTTTTGACAAAGTGAAAAACCTTGGCACATTCTTAGACTCTGGACTGTCGATGGAGCATCAGGTTAATAATTTGGTTAGATCTCTCTTTTTCCAACTAAAAAAGATTGCTTCCATTAGACGGTTCATATCTGAGGATGTGACCAAGCACCTTGTTGTGTCCCTCGTACTATCGGAATTGGATTATTGTAATGCTCTGTTGTTTGGCGTTTCGTAATACAATCTGAAACGTCTTCAGATTGTCCAAACAGCGCTGCCAGACTAGTATTCATGAAGCGTAGGTGCGACTCTGTCGGACCTATACTTCATGACCTGCATTGGCTGCCTGTTGAGAAAAGGATTAAATTCAAAGCTTGTGTTTTAGTGTATCGTTGTCTTGAAGGTACTGCCCCTTCCTACCTTTCGGAACTAATTGAAAGATATTCAAAACCCCGCCCCTTACGTTCGGCCAGTGATTCCACAAAACTAGTTGTCCCTCGAATTCGGAAAAATGCTGGAATGAGATCCTTTTCTCATTTCGGACCCTCTATTTGGAACGCCTTACCGCAGAGCATTCGTGAAAAAGAATCTTTGTCTATTTTTAAACGTTCGCTTAAAACATATCTGTTTCGATTTTAGTAGATGGTATGAGAAGCAAGATAGGTTTGGTTTGTGTTGTGTGTTGTGTTGTGTTGTGTGAGTGTGTGTGTGTGTGTGTAAGTGTGCTTGTGTGTGTAAATGATTATGTTTCAGCCAAAGTAATTTGTAATTTAAGCGCTTAGAGTCTGGTGTCTCGGAGTTATAGCGCTATATAAGTTTTCAGCATTATTATTATAAATGTGACCAAAACGCTGAAGTCCCTACACAACGTGAGACTGAGACCAACAATTAAAAAAAAAAGAAAATAGAAAAAGTCTTCTTCTACTTCGTTTTGGAGAAACCTCAACTTTGGGACCGAACTACAGATTAGTAAAAGAAGGAAAAGATAATTAAATTTGATGAAAGAATGTTGAACTTGTCATGTACTGAACTGCTGTGCTTGAGGTTATTATTGGATTTACAGCGGTACCAAACGATTGGAAAGATTAGGAAATATTTTCTAT
>NC_088366.1:56170496-56172996 GCF_034508935.2 Berghia stephanieae | reverse complement strand
AACAGCTCTGGGGTACATATCAATACTGATGGAGCTTGTAGTGAGAAAGAGAAAAGCTCTACTCTTATTCTTATGCAATTAAATGATGAAGTCACTTCAAAAAATGTGAAGGAGTTGTTTCTACTGAATCAGCCTCTAACTATAAGGAGCGACGATACACAAATTGGAGTGACGTGATTCGGCATTGGTTGGGTGTCATTTTAAAATGTACATCACCGACAATACCACCAAATGAAAGCTGTCTGGAAAACAGGAAGTGTTGAAATTTCTTGAAAAACATTCCATTTCGGAGGGTTGCAAAGACAAGGTCAAACTCATTAAAACGAAAGTATTCAATGAGAAGACAAAGTATAGAAATGGAAAATTTAAGAAGATGTAACTGAAGCAATGTTTCTAGCCCAAAAGTAATGATCATAATTTCTAGTTGTAAATCTAATGAATGACAATACAAATGGAATATTAAATTCAATACATTTTTTGCTCAATCTCACTTATGCTGTTTTCAATTAAAGATAGTCTCACATATTTTCTATGACAAATTATTTCTGTAAGTTTTGCCTATTTAATTTATTTTAATCATGATAGTTTATTATCGCTTGGTTTGGAATCAGTCACCTAGTCACATATATTGGTACAACCTAAACTTTCTGTTATTATAAAAAGCTGATAGACTATGATAGATCATTTTTAAAAAAAGAAAACCGAAGCAAGAGACGATGACCACAAGAGACAATTTTTGAATGTTTAAAATTGATTTTTCTAACTATATTCATAAAGCATTCTGATAGTCATGGAAAACAGTTTTTGAATTTAAGAAATCCAGTCATAAATAAGAAAATGAGAGCAAATTGTGGTTGAAGTAGTAGTGATGATGTGGTGTGGGTGGTTGTAGTAGTAGTAGTGATGATGTAGTGGTGGTTGTTGTTGTAGTATTGGTAGTGATGGTGATGTGGTAGTGGTGGTTGTAGTAGTAGTGGTGATGATAATGATGTGGTGGTGGTGGTTGAATTAGTAGTGGTAGTGATGATGATGTGGTGGTGGTGGTTGTAGTAGAAGTGGTCGTGATGAAAATCTGGTGGTGGTGGTTGTACTGTGTGTGTGTGAGTGAGAGAGAGAGATAGATAGATAGATAGAGAGAGAGAGAGAGCGAGAGAGAGAGACAGAGAGAGAGAGAGAGAGAGAGAGAGAGAGAGAGAATGCTAAAAGTGCATCTAGTGTTAAGAAGAGCAAAATGAACTTGAAAAACTAGTGAGGCTCAAGTTTGAGGTTAAATTATTTGTGATTAGCTATTATTGGCAAGTACAGGAAGGTGAACATGAAAATTAATCCAGTGAGCGCAATTTATGATGTGTGTGTGTGTGTGTGTGTGTGCGTATGTGTGTGTTTGTGTGAAGAGGGAGAGAGAGATAGAGAGAGAGAGAGCGAGAGAGAGAGAGAGAGAGAGAGAGAGAGAGAGAGAGAGAGAGAGAGAGAGAGAGAGAGAGAGAGAGATTTGAGCTTAATTTGTTTGAAATGTTTTTACGGCGCTTGCAACGCTGGTTGCAGTAGTATTGGTGGTGGTAGGGGTGGCGTTGTGGTGGTTATAATAGTAGTTGCAGGGATGGTGATGTGATGGTGGTATTAGAGATGATGATGTAATGGCTGTTGTAGTTGTGGTGGCATGGATGGTGATGTGGTAGTTGTTGTAATAGTGGTGGAAGGGATGGTGATGTGGTGATTGTTGCAGTTGTGGTGGGTCGGTGGTGTGGTTGTGTAGTAGTAGTAGTAGTAGTAGTAGTAGTAGTAGTAGTAGTAGTAGTAGTATAGTAGTAGTAAGTAGTAGTAGTAGAGTAGTGGTAGTAGTAGTAGTAGTGATGATGACGATGTAATAATGGCTGTAGTTGTAGTAGTAGTCGTGGTAGTGATGATGATGTGGTGGTGGTCGTGGTGGTGGTGGTTGAAGTTGTAGTAATGGCTGTGATTGTAGTAGTAGTGATGATGTGGTGTGGGTGGTTGTAGTAGTAGTATTGATGATGTAGTGGTGGTGGTTGTAGTAGTAATGGTGATGTTATGGTGGTGGTTGTAGTAGTAGAGGTAGTGATGATGTGGTGATAGTGGTGGTTGTAGTAGTAGTGGTCGTGATGAAAATGTAGTGGTGGTGGTTGTAGTGTGTGTATGTGTGTGTGTGTGTGTGTGTTTGAGAGAGAGAGAGAGAGAGAGAGAGAGAGAGAGAGAGAGAGAGAGAGAGAGAGAGAGAGAATATGTAGGAATGAAATATCTGTTCAATGTTATAGTTATCATTTAACGTTATGACAAGTGTAACTAAATGACAAATTGCCATATTTATGGACAATAAAGATCTATTATTTTTATGGTTTCGGGCTCGTCTAGATCAGTGTGACCGGATCCATGCGTCAGTCGCACATGATTTTTGCCCACACATGTGAAGTATTAGAAAACCGGCCGCCACCGGTACACCTTACTGCCTCTCTATTCTAATGTTCGTCTTGCTTATAATAGT
>NC_088366.1:56162996-56167996 GCF_034508935.2 Berghia stephanieae | reverse complement strand
GTGGCATGGATGGCGATGTGGTAGTTGTTGTAATAGTGGTGGAAGGGATGGTGATGTGGTGATTGTTGCAGTTGTGGTGGGTCGGTGGTGTGGTTGTAGTAGTAGTAGTAGTAGTAGTAGTAGTAGTAGTAGTAGTAGTAGTAGTAGTAGTAGTAGTGGTAGTAGTAGTAGTAGTGATGATGACGATGTAATAATGGCTGTAGTTGTAGTAGTAGTCGTGGTAGTGATGATGATGTGGTGGTGGTCGTGGTGGTGGTGGTTGAAGTTGTAGTAATGGCTGTGGTTGTAGTAGTAGTGATGATGTGGTGTGGGTGGTTGTAGTAGTAGTATTGATGATGTAGTGGTGGTGGTTGTAGTAGTAATGATGATGTTATGGTGGTGTTTGTAGTAGTAGAGGTAGTGATGATGTGTGTTTGAGAAAGAGAGAGAGAGAGAGAGAGAGAGAGAGAGAGAGAGAGAGAGAGAGAGAGAGAGAGAGAGAGAGAATATGTAGGAATGAAATATCTGTTCAATGTTATAGTTATCAAATAACGTTATGACAAGTGTAACTAAATGACAAATTGCCATATTTATGGACAATAAAGATCTATTATTTTTATGGTTTCGGGCTCGTCTAGATCAGTGTGACCGGATCCATGCGTCAGTCGCACATGATTTTTGCCCACACATGTGAAGTATTAGAAAACCGGTCGCCACCGGTACACCTTACTGCCTCTCTATTCTAATGTTCGTCTTGCTTATAATAGTGATTACTGCTCACTAGTTAATGATATCAATCGGACTATGGAAGTAACGAAATTGACGTCACTCAACTCTTTGTTAATTTAAGACAGCCATATTGTTAATTAGTTCTCACTAAATTTTATCAATCAGATTATAAACGTTTAAGGTTACTCGTAGTTTTTTTGTGTTGGTACGTCATTACCTGCTGGATAATGTGTGAATATTTTACCTAAACTCATAGCATTTATATAGTGCATTATCCACTAAACGTGGTCAACGCACTTTACAAGGGGTCTCTAGCCAACAGCAACACATGTAGGATGGGACATGACGCCTGTTATTGTTATTATCATTCATATTTCTATTATTATTATTCATTTTATTATTCATATGTGACCCTCCGCCTCGAAACGGTATTAAGTCAGATTTTTCAATTTTTTTTTTGGTACTCAATCATAGCTTATTTTATGCTTTAAAATTTTATACCAAATTATAAAATTCTGATTCTGCATTGCCGAGATACGACCGTTTGAAGTAGGGAGAGTGTAAAAATCATGTTTTGAGAAAATCGACTTTGATGTGAGGCACCATTTTCAAGCACAGTCAAATCAATGGGCAAAGTTAACTCCTTAGATACGGGCATTGGAAATTTGACGAGAATTGTGAAATTTGCAGAGACTTCAATTTTCAATTTGACTTACAGAAGTTTCAGGCACCACTCGGAGGAATTTCAATGCCGAACGAGGAATTTCCGCACACAAAAAAGGGCATTTGGATGGTATTTGGTACCGTGTTTAAATATTGTATAGATCTAAATAGATAACTGATTAGAATTATATCATGATATATAAACACATTGCTAAATACAGCCCCAGAGTTTCCTTATTTCAAATGAAGTAAAGCTCCAAATCCTAATGGTAGTGATTGTAGTAATGATGGTAGTGAGGATGATGAGAGAGAGAGAGAGAGAGAGAGAGAGAGAGAGAGAGAGAGAGAGAGAGAGAGAGAGAGAGAGAGAGAGCTTGGGAGCCATTTCGAGCAAACGATACTTGAAAATAAATATTATCCGGTCAAAATGGAAAATAATATGTTTTTTGGGCTGATTTATGCTGCAGGATTGTAACAGGCGGCCACCTACATTTTTGTCATGTGTTAACCCTATAAAAATCTTTCATTCACTTGTCTTTCAGAATACAGAGTGAGCTCCCGGACGCATCATCTAAACCTTTGAATTTGGAATCGGTGAATCCTTCAATTTCTTCTGTATCCACTTCAGTTAAATTCGTCATCATGAATTTCAAGGCTTTGATCTGTAAGTGTTTGACAAATGTTTTCATCATCATTACTTACTTACTTACTTACTTATCCGAACCAGCGACCACCTGAGCTCTAGCCCTTCGGTCTTGTGCCATGAGCTCAGGTGATCGCTGTAAGTGTTTGACAAATGTTTTCATTATTACAAAAACTTTTCATTGACTCCATCAAGAAGTGCTAATGTAACACAGGTATTTTCGTTACGTGGACACTGTTTGGCTCTATAAATTAATAAAGTTTTATTATACAGTTGGTTTTGAATTTTAGAAATTAAATAGACGAATATGAATATTTATTGCAA
This sequence comes from Berghia stephanieae, assembly GCF_034508935.2. Taxonomy (NCBI): domain Eukaryota; kingdom Metazoa; phylum Mollusca; class Gastropoda; order Nudibranchia; family Aeolidiidae; genus Berghia; species Berghia stephanieae. The sequence continues at coordinate 56,165,658 of NC_088366.1, read as the reverse complement.
TTTTTCGTCCTCAACCGCAAAATTTTTATTCTCAATTGTCTTCTGGCACTTTCCTACCCACTTCATTTTTTGTTGTTATTAACCAGTTAATTTGACCAGAAAACTCGTCTATCAAATATCGATCGATTTAAATGACCCCCATCTTGGCAAAAACTCTCAAAAGTGCGACTTTAACGAAAACATCTCGAAGTCCCAGATTTGACGGGTTTTTTTTTGCCAAAGTGAGGGTCATCTTGATCGATCGATAATTGAAGGACCGTTTTTCTGGCTTAAAATTTCAATACCTGTGTGTTTTTAGAGTACATTGTTGTTTCTATCAAAAAGAAATTACAATAACGCTTTACAGACTACACACCTCGCCCAACATGTTCAGTATTGCTGTTGGATTTTGACGCAACAAAAAATTCCTTGAGCTTTTAATCATCCTCATCATTATCACTACCACCACTACACCACCACCACATCATCATCACTACCACTACAACCACCACCACCACATCATCATCACTACCACTACAACAACCACCACCCCACCACCACCACATCATTATCACCACTACCACTACAACCACCAACACCACATCACCATCACTACCTCTACTACACCACCACCACATCATCATCACTACCACTGCTACAACAAGCACCACCACCACCTCATCATTAGCACTACCACTACTACTACAACCACCACCACAACATAATCACTACCACTGCTACTACAACCACCACCACCACATCATTATCACTACCAGTACTACAACAACCACCACCTCATCATTATCATCACAACCACAACTACTACAACCACCACCACCACATCATCATAACTACCACAACAACAACAATCACTATCACATCACCAACATCACTTCCACTACTACTACAACCACCAACACATCATCCTCACTTCCACCAGTACTACAATCACTACCATTAGGTTTTGGCGCTTGACTTTATTTAAAATAAGGAAACTTTGGGATTGTATTTGGCAATGTGTTTATATATCATAATATAATTCTAATCAGTTATCTTTTTAGAAATGTAAATATGTAAACACAATGACAAATACCATTCCAATTCCCTTTTCTTGTGAGCAGAAATTCCTCTTTCGGCATTGAAATTCCTACGAGTAGGGCGAAATTTACAGTTGGCATCTCTGAGTAGTATTAGTAGTAGTATTAGTAGTAGTAGTAGTAGTAGTAGTAGTAGTAGTAGTAGTAGTAGTAGTAGTAGTAGTAGTAGTAGTAGTAGTAGTAGTAGTAGTAGTAGTAGTAGCAATAGTAGTAGTAGTAGTAGTGGTAGTAGTAGTAGTATTAGTAGTAGTAGTAGTAGTAGTAGTAGTGGTTGTAGTAGTAGTAGTAGTAGTAGTAGTAGTAGTAGTAGTAGTATTAGTAGTAGCAGTAGTAGTAGTAGTAGTAGTAACTGTATTAGTAGTAGTAGTAGTAGTAGTAGTAGTAGAGTAGTAGTAGTAGTAGTAGTAGTAGTAGTAGTAGAGTAGTAGTAGTAGTAGTAGTAGTAGTAGTAGTAGTAGTAGTAGTAGTAGTAGTAGTAGTGGTAGTAGTAGTCGTAATAGTAGTGGTAGTAGAGTAGTCGTAGTAGTAGTAGTAGTAGTAGTAGTAGTAGTAGTAGTAGTAGTAGTAGTAGTAGTAGTAGCAATAGTAGCAGCAGAAGTAGTAGTAGTAGTAGCAATAGTAGCAGCAGAAGTAGTAGTAGTAGTAGTAGTAGTAGTAGTAGTAGTAGTAGTAGTAGTAGCAGTAATAGCAGCAGCAGCAGCAGCAGCAGTAGTAGTAGTAGTAGTAGTAGTAGTAGTAGTAGTAGTAGTAGTAGTAGTAGTAGTAGTAGTAGTAGTAGAAGCAGTAGTAGAAGTAGTAGTAGTAGTAGTAGTAGTAGTAGCAGTAGTAGCAGCAGCAGTAGTAGTAGTAGTAGTAGTAGTAGTAGTAGTAGTAGTAGTAGTAGTAGTAGTAGTAGTAGTAGTAGTAGATAGGAGATGATGAAGGGAGTCGTGATAATTTTGTAGTGAACAAAAAATTGATAACAGGAAAAAATGTTGGAGAGGGAATGGGGTAGGTAAGATATTACGTTTGGGAGATAATAAAAGATTGGGGAAGGGACAAATGATGGTGACAATAATGATATGTGATGATGATGATGAAGATTGCATTATCTTACCTTAACTGCGGTCGTAAAGAAATAAATCATCCGATAAAGAAATGATAAACTAAATTCCGGAATGTCACCAATGATAAGAACACTTCCACTGCCAGTCGAAACAATGAATGACGAACATTTGATTGCTGACTACACACGGTACTACACACGGTAACTAATTACGCATTCAATTTCCTCGCTCTGTGTTATGAATACAACGAAACAAAGAATGACGAATATTTGATTGCTGACTACACACGGTACCTAATCACGTATTCAATAACCCCTCTCTGTGTAACGAACACAACGAAACAAAGAATGGCGAATATTTGATTGCTGACTACACACGGTACCTAATTACGTATACAATAACCCCTCTCTGTGTAACGAACACAACGAAACAAAGAATGGCGAATATTTGATTGCTGACTACACACGGTACCTAATCACGTATTCAATAACCCCTCTCTGTGTTATGAATACAACGAAACAAAGAATGACGAATATTTGA
>NC_088366.1:56130867-56162896 GCF_034508935.2 Berghia stephanieae | reverse complement strand
ATGCCAGATGGCTCTGAAGGAAGATACTTCAGTATACAAAAAGAAAGGTGGCAGGGTCATAATTGTTGTTTGTTTGTTTATGTTTTTAAGGTTTTTACGGCGCTTGCAACACATTAAGGTTATATCAGTGCCAGTAAAAAGGAAGAAAATGGGATAGTAAAAAGTTCTAGAATTACAATTAAAGCACCCAAGAAAAAGTAAGACATATGGGAATTGGTTCAAATAGAGATCAGATGTAGATTCCAAGAGCACACCACCAATGTACTTAGTTGAGATCACCTATAAGTCACATCCGGACAAAAGCACAAAATCCAACAAAGAGGAATACACTCAAATGCTTACATTATACATTAAAAATAACAAATAGAATAATACATAACAGAGAGATGATTTACAAGGAAAAAAATATCACCTCCCAAAACAATAACTATGCATTTGACTGTTTCCCTCCCAGCCCAGGACAAAACCCAGTAATCTCATTCCAAGACAAAGACAGAAAGCATGTTGGAAAACAGACATAGGAGGATAGAAGACACAGTATGTACCTCCCTGCCCACTGTGGGAGGTCAGGAACCCTGCCCAGTCATAATTGTTACACTTCACAGAAAACAATTGATCAATGGAAAAAAAAATGTTCCTTTTTTTCTTATTTCATCAATGACTAGAATGGTTTCAAATGGATATTTTTGAGTTCAAAACAATACCACGAAACTGGAAATCATGCAAAAAAAAAAAAAAAAAAGGAGAACTGTCAACCATGAGACAGGCAAGATAAATTGTAAACAAACACAGTCAAAAGCAAACGCTCAGCCACAAACATTCCAATCTACATTAACAATTCAAAGAACAGATACTCGACCAGGCTTCATCACACCAAAAAATTCCACCAGCCATTTGCAAGAACAAACACATACAAATACAGTTTTTCTCCTCGAATGATACGTGAATGGAACAAACAACCACATGACGTAATAGACGTCACAGACCCCACATCATTTCAACGCGTTTTCCACATATACAATAACACCGGGAGGATTGAATGACTTGAGTGACTGGATTAGTGTGGTGTGATAGGTAATGTTTATGTGTATAAGATATGCAGCGTGCCTTTTGCATCTTATGGACTTGAACGGACTTGAAGAAAAAGACAAAATTTTTTTTTTTTTAATCGAGCTTTTATTTTATATAGCGCAATATCCACTAAACATGCTCAAAGTGCTTTACTAGGGGCCCCTGTCCAACAGCAACATTTAACATGTAGTACGGTACATGACGCGATATTACAATTTTTACGGACAGAGATAACGCTATAACGCTGTTAACGGTCAGGTACTCATTTTACACCTGAGTACGGTGAGAGAATGTGAGTAAATATCCTTCTCCAAGGACTCAACTATGCGCCGAGCGAGGCTCTAACCCAGGACCTTCCGATCCGAAAGCGAGTGTCATACCACTAGACCACATAGCCGCACTAAAGAAGAGGAGTAATTTCATAGAGTCCCTTACCTTTGGAGTCGGCCCCTTCTGCCCTAAAATGCTCCAGGGAGAGAATCAGACTTCGGATAAACATGTTGGAGTCGACCAGATTGTGGTTGACCATGGAGACGAATCGGTCAAACTTCTCCTCCGTGGTCAGGATGGAGTCAAAGGCTTTGAAGGCTTCGATGTTGAACTTGATCAGCTCCCCGAGTAGGTCGAAACTGCTCTGTAGGATTTCCTTGTGACGGATACTGTTCTCCACGATATTACAGGCCACATGCTTCAAAGTAGATAAGATACAGAGCAAAAGCTTTATGGTGAATTTTCTTTGTAAAAATATTTAAAAAAAAATAAATAAAAGAAATTAATAAAAAAATTTTTTAAAAAAAAAGGTCAAAGCCTACAAAATTAACAAACCACTCATCCACCCCCCCCCCCCCCCCCCCCCAATCAGTCGGATGGTGAAAAGGTTTAAACTGAGATATTGCTAAGTTTAGTTACAAGGTCAACTTTTATCAAAAATTGAGTTCTTGTCATAAATACATCTGACCTAACATAATAAAAATATTGCCCGATTTACTTCAAAGAAAGATTAAAATGCACTGGGGAGCATATTCTTTCAGAAAATGCAAAAACATGCAAATCCAAAATTTTCACCTTCCGACTGATTATGTCATGCACAGACACAAAAATATGCAACTCACATTGAGTAGTCCCCGTCTCATGAGGAATATTTGATCACAGTAAGAAGTATCTCCCCTCAGATAACTTTCTACAGCTCTCGCCAACCAAAACCTGTAATTGAAAGAGTGCAATCGATAAATAAAACTTGACTTTTATTAGAAATATTTGCATTTTTTGTTGACTTAATTATAATTTGAAAGAGCTTTAAAGTGAATTACGCTTGTTTTTTTTATTTGGCTTTACGGAGAGAAAAAAAGATCATTCATTCATTCATAAAATTAACAGTTACTGAGACTGTAGAGACAGTATAAAAACTGAAACCAAAAAATCTTTTTCCCACCCAAATGCTAGCAAAAATTTATAAATGAATCTAAAACTATGAAAATGGTGGGAAAAAATCTGATTTTCCTGGGGAGAAAAAAAAGACACAACTCAAGATTTTTATAATATGGGAGAATGAAAATCTAAAAAAAGAAGGAAAAAGAGGAGCCAAAAATTTCGTAATATTACAAATTTTTGATTCTAACTGAAAAACAAGATAATGATTTTTTATTCAAAATAACATCTTAAAAATCAAGTTCTGGTGCCACAGCAGGGATATAAAGGAATTTAAAGCATTATTTTAACGTATTGGGGACGATTTGGTCATTTTAAAAAGTAGTTATAATGTCTGCTTCTAACCCTGAAGGATTTGAAAACTACGAATTTTTCCTATTTTCAGTAGGCAGCAGGTTTGAGTTACTGAGACCGTAGAGGCAGACTAAAAATGACAACAACAAATATCTATTAATCTGGTAACAAATATGACCATCTTTTTTTTTTCTTCTCTCCCAAATGCTAACAAAACAAAAAAAAACAAACAAAAAAAAAACTCCCAAAAAATGAATATAAAAATATGAAACTGAAGGGAAAACATCTTTTTTTCCTGCGATTATGAGGGGTAAAAAAAAGTCACAATAACTCAAGCTTTTGATATTATGGGAGGGTGACCATTAAAAAAAAATAAGAAGGAAATAAAGGAGCCGTATCATGACTTCCTTTATTTCAATATCAAGATCACTCTTTTTAAACTGTGAAGAATCGCAAACCACAAACTGAATGATTCCAAACCTCTGCACCAACATCAGAATTTTCCAACATGTAACAAACATTTATATAATTTTATATTATAATATTATTATAGTATTATTATAAGTTATGTTGAAAAAATAGGAAGTTGGATAATAAATGAAACAAACCATAACCTGAAGGTCGACGTTGTCGGTTCCTTCTTCATCACCTCAACAATCTTGGTCAAAAGACCACGGGACCCTTTACACATTAACTGCCTGAAAGCAATGGAAGAAATGCAGAAATAATAGCAATTATGAAAGAAAATTTTGAAAAAAAAAAAAAAGACAAAAAAAAAAAACAAAAAAAATCCAACAAACTCTTTTAAAAAACATTCCTCATAAAAAACCGTGTGAGAACAATCCATTTGCAGCCTTATTGCAGTTTTAATTCAACTGCCCCCAAAAAGACAATTTAACAAACGAAAATTTTTTTTAAAAAAATAGAATTATCTAAAAGTGCTTTGTCATTGTTTTAGAATAATTAAAATTGGTCCCTACAATTGTTGTTTAAAAAACAACAAACCAATAATATTCTATCACAGGGGAAAAAAACATGAAAAAAAACCCCATGAAAATGTATTTTGTTACTCCAAAAAAAAAAAAAAAAAATTTATGACAAATGAGACCCGTGTCAAATTCTAAAATAACTTTTCTATCCTACAGAACACTTTTTAATTTTAAAAATTATATAATTTACAGAAGATGTATAATTCACTTTGATAACGGGTCAACGGTGAGCATAATATTACAAAAATGTTCACAAGTTTGATTTACAAAAAAAAAAAAAATAAAAAAAAAAAAAAAATAATTTTGATATATTATTCATTTCAGCTGTTTTTTTAAAAGAATTTGTAGATTCTAAGTTAACTGGTAATAAATGTAGCTTCAAAAATAAAGATAACCAAACAAAACCAAAGCTGAGTTGGGTGATCATTTACTATTTGTCAAAAATTTCTCTTCCACATTGGGAGGGGGGGGGGGGGGGGGGGGGGGGGGGGGGTGGTTAAAGTTAAAATTATAACTTACTTGTTGATGTTATCCAAACTTTGTAATGACAACCCACCAGCTCTCACTGAAATTTTATAAGATAATAAAGATTACAAGGATTATTTTACGCCATTGGAAGAAATGCTTTAAAAGCATCTAAAGACTTTGTTCTTTTTCTGAAATAACGTGTTAATGTTCCTGTAAAGCGCTCTCAGCACTTCTTCGTGATATGGTAGAGTGCTCATAAATACAATAATATTCATTATTATTGTTAATAAGCTTAAGGAAACAAGGTGTGGTTATTGTACCAATCATCAGGCAACTGAAATGAAATGATTTTAAGGGTTTTATGGCGCTTGCGACATGTTTAGGTTATATCACCGCCAGTAAAAAGGAAGACCAATAAGTTATTAAGTATAAGGGATAGACAAATTCTAGAATTACAATTAAAGCACCCAAGAAAAAGTAAGACTAAGGGGAACTGGGAACAAATCGGAATCAGATGAAGATTCCAAGAGCATATCATCAATGTACTAAGTTTGAGATCACCTAAAAGTCCCATCCGGACATCAGCACAGGGTCCAACTACGAGGAATACACTGAAATGTTTACATTCACTATCAAAATAACAATGCATAACAGAAGGATGATTTACAAGGAAAAACAAACTATACATTTGACTGTTTCCCTCCCAGCCAAGGACTCCGTCATGGCCAGGACAAAACCAAGTAATCTCATTCCAAGACAAAGACAGAAAACAAACTGGAGAACAAATATAAGGGAACAGAAGACAAGACACAGCAAGTGCCACCCTGGGAGGAAATGGAATGAGGAACATATCACTTAACATACAAAACACAATGAATGCACACAGGAGTAACTCACCATTTATTTTTTTGACTTCATTTAATTCACTCTTGGATAATAACAAATGCTTGTAGCTGTTAAGAGTAGAGAAAAGAAAGAAAACACAAAATAGAGGTAAAAATGAGGCTTAGTTGTATCAAACAATTCATCTTACACTGTGACGGTCCAAACTAAAATTGATTAATAAAAGAAAAACACAGAAAAATAACACTACAAACAAATCCCCCCTTCCCAAACTAAAGAAAAAAAATATAAAAGAAATTTTAAAATCTCTTTTGTCTTCTGGCACTTTTCTATTCACTTTATTTTCTGTTATTACCCAAACTATACACATGGTTTTTAATCAAATTCAGAGTCTTTATAATTTCCTTCCTGTCATTCTCAATTACTTCTAACAACTTTTTCTTCGTCTACTTGATGATATTATATAAATTGGTGTCAATGTCAATAGACAATATTTTTTTAATGGAAAAGAAAAGAATGAAAAATAAATAATAAATAAATAAATAAGATATATAAAAAAAAATAAATAAATAAAAATAATAATTAATAATAATAACAATAAACATTAAAAACAAAATATTTAAAAAATATAAAATTTCAATTTTGACAGTTGAAGACTACATATTTACAGGCAGGCCATTTGTATTTTTTAATTGAGAAAAAAAAATTGCTCAGCAATATTCCTTTTAAGAATTAACCCCTTGAAGGCTTAAACGTGTGGCCAACTGCCACAATCTATTAATAGTATTATACCAGAGCTGCCAACCCTTCATATTTCAAAAATGGAATCAGAACGCCTAAAAATAGGAATTTGAGACAAAAAATAGGAATTTCACCTTTAAACCCCCCCCCCCCCCCCCCCCCCCCCCTCTCTCTCTCTCTCTTAACACCACTTTTTTAAAAATCGGAATTTTGAGGCAATGGCGGAATAGTACAAAAAAGGAAAAGTGAAAATAGGAATGATTCCGCTAAAAACGGAAGGGTTGGCAGGTATGATTATACTATACTGCCTTCATCTGGCTTATTCTGGCATAACTCTGACCTGACGTAGTGAACCACAAACAAGTGCTCTGACATCAAACAAAACGTTTCTTTTCATTAATTCAAGACGCTAATGTAGATTTGCAATTGGAATAAAATATTCCTGTTTCTATGAAAGTTTCACTATTTAGTAATAGTAGCAGGCAGGTTTATTAAAAGTCCACAACAATTTTCAATAATCTGATGTCAGCATAAGGGGAGTAGGATATCTATGAAGGAAATCATGAAATATGAAGGAAATCATGAAATAAAAAGCACCACTTACTCTGAATGATCACAGAAACTATGAACAAGGCGAAGGAATTGAATTTTCAAGGCCACTTCCTGTGAGAGGAAAGAAATATTCATTGTGAAAGAAAGGGATGTTCAATGCAAAAAACTACAATTTGACAGGACTAAACTAAAACTGTTAATTGAAAGATACAAGATTAATGGATACAAAATGGAAACAAAACAAAAATCAAACAAAAAAAATAATATAAAATTAATGGAAACAAAACAAAAATCAAACAAAGAAACTAATATAAAATTAATGGATACAAAATGGAAACAAACAAAAATCAAACAAAGAAACTAATCCCCTCCCCCCCTGTAAATTAACAAAAACAAATAAACACACAAAGTGGTTTAAATACTTGGTGTAGAAAAAAGAAAAAAGAAAAGAAAAAGAAACAACAAAACTAATAACAAATTACTTAAAACCTGCTACATAACTATACATATACAGATAGAAGGATGTGTATGATAAAAAGAGTAATTTGAAAATGATTGTATAAAATGCCAACATAAAACGTATATAGTAAAAAAAGGGAGGCACACATACTGGACTGCATTCACATGAAGAGTTATGACCTCTTAATCTGTGTCTGGTTTGGGAGCGGCCCCTGAAATTTTAAAAAGAAATTCGTAAACATGATATTTATCAATATGACAAAAAAAAAAAGTAGAAAGAAGAAAAAAACAAAACAAAAGTAAAAAAAGAAGGAAAAATAAATAAAAATCCCAATAAAAAGCGCACAAGATGTAAATTCAAGTTTTCACCACCCAATGAAACAGTATAGAGCAAAGATTGAATGACCTCAAAATTTTTATGGATATCGAGATGAAAGTAGAAAATCTACTAACCTTTACTTATCACAACTTAATATATCAAAGTCTATAAAAATTACGGTCACTATAATACTAGATCATGGCCACTTCCTAAAAAATTACGGTTACTATAATACTAGATCATGGCCACTTCCTAAAAAATTACGGTTACTATAATACTAGATCATGGTCACTTCCTAAAAAATTACGGTTACTATAATACTAGATCATGGTCACTTCCTAAAAAATTACAGTTACTATAATACTAGATCATGGTCACTTCCTAAAAAATTACGGTTACTATAATACTAGATCATGGTCACTTCCTAAAAAATTACGGTTACTATAATACTAGATCATGGTCACTTCCTAAAAAATTACGGTTACTATAATACTAGATCATGGTCACTTCCCAAACAATAATAATAAAATTCAAATATGTAGTTATGTCAATAAAAGCTCAATAACCCCCTGCATCGACACGACAATCAATGACAACTTTACTCACACTTGACATTTCCAAATGAACTGGTCAAACAAGTCACTCAAACCCGAGGCTAACTTTAGTTCTGCCAATTTTCTTTGTACCTGTTGGATAATAGTGGGGGGGGGGGGGAAGAAAGAAAGAAAATTAGTGAAGTCAAAATTAGAAAAAAAAACAAAACAAAAAAACCAAGCAAAAACAAAACCAACACAGAAGCAAATAAAAAAACGACTGTGTGATTTAATTTTTTTCTCTCTCGTTCTCCACACAATCTACGCATTGAACAGAAACCTGCTACATAAAACAGATAAACAAATAAAATTATGTATATTTCAAGGAAATTTTGTTTTCAATCTGTTTTAGTTAACCCAAAATGCTAGAATTCTATCCTTGTTTATATGAAAACTGTCAGACACCCTAAGTATGTGATACTTTGTGTAGGCCTTAATACAGAGACGCCATTTCCAAATTTAGCTCATAGTGGTTTTGGGCATCGCTCAGAGGAATTTCAAAGCCCAAAGAGGAGTTTTCCACGGGGATAAAACAACGTCGCGCGCGGACGTAAAAAATACGCGAACGCAAGCAAAAACAAATTTAAGTCCATCATGCACTTATATAGAAAAACAAAAACAAAAAACTTACCCATAATGAAATGCTCAGCCAGCTGATTGTAAAATGCATGATACTTAATTGAAGGAAGAGCACAAAACAAAACAAAAACAATGACTGGACAACAATGGAAAAAGTAAAGTAAAAATTTGGCAATATAGAAAGAAAGAAAAACAAAACTATGGTACAATCAGCACAGCTGAGCCCTTGTGGATGATTTTAAGCTGTCCAAGGCAGCCTTGTCCAGGGCCTTAAGTCCAGTGATCCTGGTGTTGAAGTCTTGTCCACTTGACTTCAGCACAAGAATGGCCTCCAGGGACTGATCTCCAAGGTTGGGCCTTTGCTCTGTCAGATTACGCCTGACCAAGGAGAAAACTCTCTCACAGGCTGCTGAGCTGTGTGGAATTGTCAGCAGACCCAGCATGATCCTACAGAGTCCAGCCATTGTAGGATATCTCTCCTTCACTCTTATCCAGTACCTGTCCACCCTGTCTTCAACAATGGAAGAGACATCTGTCACTTTGTACAGCTCTAATTGTGTCAGACAGTCATCCAGACAGTGCCCAGCTGAAAATAATTGAAATATAAAATATGATTGCTTAAAATATGTGGCTTTAAAAGCAGCAATATACTGGAATGTGGATATCAAAAAGGAGAGCAGAGTTACAAACTTTTCAGGATCAAAACTTGGACAAAGATGAGATTCAAAAGGTGGGACGACAATGATGATTATGGTATATATCACAATCAAAAGTTAAACATAATCCAAACAAAAAAAATCAGAAAAATAACTGGAAATTAGATATAACAAAAATCTGTGAGAGGAGCAAGGAAAATGAATTAAGAGAAATCTAAACCAAACCTATGACGTTAGAAAATAACATATAATAAAATAAAAGAAAAAAAAAACAACTGAATCAAATCAAAGAAACACTAACAACAACAAAAAAAATACTCACGCTGAACCAATGCTGGATATCTCCTGAGGAGGTAAAGTAAGTCTCTCCCATTGGCTAATGGTTGATGTGAAGGATGGACAATTCTGATAGTTTTTAGAAGCTTTTCATCCCATGGGAGGGTCTTCTGCAGATACTGGATACACACTGTAAGGCACTCCCTAACCTCACTATAGAATAGTTTTAGTTTCTCTGGCCTGAGATGGTTGACTTGAGCATTTTCAATAAAATCCATGGCATCCACCCCAACACCAAGATCCTCATCTTCTTTTTGTAGCTGTGCATCAGAAGAGTCGAGCTGATGATGGAATAAGAAAGGGGTAACCAAAGATTGAAAATATACAGAGATAATAAGAAGAAATATAAAAACAACAATAATAATAATAATGTAATTAATTTGCAAAGCACCCTTCCCATACAATATAGCTCTAGACACACTTGGACGGACAATAAAAGACATTTAGGCCGGGAGAAAGCGCTGTAAAAAACCCAAATACCCAAATACATTATGTTAAAAAAATCAGAAAACAGGCATCCTCAATGTGAAGAGGGACAATAATATAATAATAACAATAATAATAATAATAGCAACAGTACATGTCTGTACTAAAGCTCCAATGATAAAAATAGCTATTCCAGGAACTATTTATATAAAATTCCCCACTTTATGAAAGTTCAATAGACAATGCATTTCTTTAAAAAATGACTATATAATGGAAAAAATGTACTCACCCCCTTAAAAATCGGCATACACTGAATTTAGCTTTACAAATACCAGGTCTGATATCTTGATTTTATATCACATCAATAAACAACTTTTACTTCAAATTGATACTGACACCTCACAATATACAAGGTCGAGTAGCCTACTATGAACATATCTGACAAACTATTCCCTCTAAAATAAAATAATCTAACCTTGGTGATGTCAGATCCAAGCATGGCATCTGCTCTAAGAATCTTGGTGATGAGAATCTTCAAAAGCTCCTCCATGGAGAACCACAGGTTGTGGATAAGAGGCTCCTCAGCCTGGAACCTCACCAGAATGGAGGAAAACAGCTTTATATAGAACAGCTGGAACATTGCCCGTAGCTTATTAGATTAGTGGGACTTTTAAAAAATGTGGCCAGGTTGTCTGCTTTGGCCTTCGATAAAGCTGACTTGTGGCCAGCTTTCTCTTGAATAAAATACTCCTTGAGAGCAGACCAATTATACAAAAGCCGCTCAACACATCTGAATCAAGAGCAAAGAAAAAGAGAGAAATGATAAGACACTATAAGCTAAAATAAACATGCAGGAACACAATTGTGCATGATGTCCAGTGTAAAAAAATATAATAAAGGGAAGAAAAAAAAGAAAATGTTTCTTTAAGAATCTTCCATTTATGGTGGGTTTTTAAAATTTTTTTTATTAAAACAATTATCCCGACTTCTAAAATCAAATATTGCTGATAAATACCCTTCACGAAAAATGTCTTACAATACAGTGCAACCTTGAAACATGCTCACTGTTGAGTAAAAGTAAAATACAAGCTCTAGATGTACAGGGAAAAGATCAAGCAAAGAGGGAGGAGGAGAGTGTATATAAACTGAGTATAGAAATTGGAGGTTCAAATTTCATTAACATGAGTACTAGGTTTGAAAAGCACACGTACAGACTCCTCTCAGAACATCACTTACCGCTCAATGCTCAGCCATCGAGTCTGTACATGCTTGAGGCACTTCCTATGCTCAAGATTATAAAGATCTTGAAAGCCCTGAAAAGTTGATTTTCGAATAGAACTTTTCTTAAAATATGAAAAGGTCTCAATCAGTGCTTCCTCCACACACCCCATCTTCTCTGCCCCTTTTCTGGCTGCAATGTGTACTAGATGCAGAACACAACCTGAAATGAAGAATAATGACATTGGAAGCTAATAGACAGTGCATACACCATAATCTTCAGTGGCAAATTTCAAAATGGAGAAACGATTCAGACTTAATGCACAACACACTAAATAAAACCTAAAAAAATGTTGTCCCCATTCTATTTCAATCATCAAAAATTGGAAATAAACAGAAATGGGATAAAAGCATAAAAAGCAGCAAAACATTGACCGATCAAATAATACATACCAGCTTTAAATAGAGACACATTCCTCTCCTTGGCATATGAAAAAAACCCACTCTTGGTCCCGACCATATTTGGTGCATTGTCAGTCCCGATGGCCAAACAATTCTTCCACGGAATTCCATGAGCTTTAAACTCAGCATCAACCAGATCAAAAATATTCTTTCCTGAGAAGCATAAAAGTGATAAACAACTAACAATACAGAAAAATTCACACATTTAATATTCGTATATATGAAGAACATTCTACAAAACAATTAAAAACGTGACGACAAAATGGAAATTGAGTGATATTAAAATATGCGATTTCTTATGTAATTGATTTCACGGTCTGGTAGATACAAAAAAATAATCTGTATGAGCACTGTTTCAAACAGAAATGGACTGTGATCCACTAGATTATCAATTCCAAAATGAAAACCAGAAACAATCATTTTTGGCACAATTTCAGCAGAATAAAAATGCTTGGATAAAGGCCACTAGTTCGCACGAAGAGAGATTTGCGTCAAGTTGTTAAAAATAATGGTAGTGCCATAGCAACACAGTCTAGACTTTATTAAAATACGGGGAGGGAGGTTTCAAAAAGGTGACTAGATAAATATAAAACAAAGATGCTTACCAGTTGACTGTCCTTCCAATACACTAAGGGACAGCAAACCAGTGTCTACCTTCTTATCCCCAGCTATCCGGACAACAATCGGGTAGTGTTTGGCACCTGATGGCTGATCATTACTACCATCAGTTGCCAGAGAAAATGGAGCAGTCTTCATCCGGTCCGCAAGACCAATAATCTGCTGGCTTGCCATCTCCTTGACCAAAGTTGTGGCCTTAGTTCTCCCACATTTAAAAGCTGTGATACAAAATAAAAATTATGGTCAGCATTTCAAAACTACAAAAATTCGTAATTCATAAATTAAAAACTTGCCACTGGGTAAAAATACAAAACACGAATAGGCTACACAATCGTCTAGGTTTGGTATAATTATATTTCCAATAAGAAAGACAATTATAAGTATTATGATTGGAAATAACTTATCAGAGAGCATGAGTCATGAGGCATACAGCAATTAGCCTTAATTTTAACCAAATCTGTTGGGTTGTTCCTCCTAAAGAAAATAAAGACATATCAGTAAAATCCATTTATAAACAAAAATTCTATGGAATACAAAAAACCTAGACCTGCCATTCAACCCCCCCCCCCCCCCCCCCCGAATAGGGCCACAGCCACTGGAGTCTCACAAAAATAATCCAAATAACTCTACAAGTATAAGTTAAGCCTAAAGATATATTAACTCACCTGCAGCTGTTGCAGAATCTTTAAATGATTCCCTTATGCAATGTGACAGGGAATCCATTGCCGCAAATGGCAAGTTGTGCTCCACAATAAAGTGGCACATCGCCAACTCCGCCACTTTTGTCTTCTCCTCAGACACTGTTGGCTCTTTTGTCTTAGTAGAAAAGAAGTCCTTCATACTTGAGGAGGTCCTCATGCTTGCCCGCTCTTTGTGGTTTACTGTCTCGACGTGGCGCTTGCAGTCATTTTTCCCCCCACTGGAGCACTTGAAGTCGATTTCACAAACTAAACACCTCACATGCATTGGTGAAATAGAAGACGACACCAGACAAGGGTAGGTTGCGGAATATTCCGGTTTGAATTTCTGCCTCTTGGCAGAAGAACTCAACAAATCACCAACACGCTTCATTTTGAATTGAAGTAAGATAATAAATAACAAAGGAAAAATTGAAGAATGAAATGGAATATTCGCTTTGTGACTCGGACGATGACAAAGAAGTGAATGAAAGAAGACACAAGTTGAATGCCCGCAGAATGAAAAACAATAAATGCAATATCGATATATGCACCGTAGTAAGATTCAAAAACCACAATTCAAACGACGATACGACTATACTTACTTACTAAATATCGGAAACGATAAATGATAAAATCCAAGTATCGATATCGGAGACGGGTACATTTAAAAGTTTTCAAAAACATGAACCGGAAATCGTCGGAAATGGCGAAAAAGAAAATGCAAAATCACGATCAAGTGGGTGGCACTTCGCGAAACAAATTTTTTTTTTTTTTTTGCCGCCGGAATCTCTCGCCGGAATTTGGCGAACCAGCCCGAAGCCCGGAGTTTTTGGCTCCAGCCCGGAGTTTTTTCCGGTCAAACCGGAGTTTTGGCATCTCTGCTTAATATATCACAATCGTCTAACAGATACGCCTCGTCTAACACAACTGATATCACTACTCAGCCCTCTCACAGAGCTGCCAACCGTTCACATTCCAAAAGTGGAATCAAAACGCCTGAAAATAAGAATTTGAGACAAAAAATAGGAATTTCACCTTTTTAACACCCCCCCCCCCCACCTCCCTTCGCTCTTTTTTTATTCTTTCCATTATCATCATTTTTTTAATATCTGAGTTTTAGAGACAATGGCGGAATAATACAAAAAGGAAGAGTGAAAATAGGAATGATTCCGTCAAAAGCGGAAGGGTTGGCAGGTATGCTTTCATCACACTTCAGACCAGTATTCTCGGACCAATCACGATAAATGGGAGGCACTCAGTCAGATGAAGCACACATTTCCCTCTTGCCAATCACATCTTCTTACCTTGCGACGGTCCATCTCAAACTTAGTCGAGGCCGGCGGTTCACCATTTCTCTCAGTATACACTGAATAAGGCATGGTGAGAACAAGAGATGTCTTCACATCATTTTTTTGTATCAGTATTTCATGAGGCAGACTTAGCATAAATTCTAAACAATCATTACATTGATTAAAAGAAAGAACATCTTTTAAACTTCCATTATGAAATTAACTACAAAACCCGAATTTTAAGAATATAGCATGGATGGTCCTGTGCTGGCATAAGATCACTCCAAAACAAAAACTGAAATATTTGGATTCCACTCACGAAAAACACTGTACACAACGAATTTTGACTTGAGAAGAGGTTATAAAAAAAATAAAATAATGCTCATTGTAATTGTATGAAAATTTCAGTAATATCAAATATCTAAGGAATCACAAAATTCTTTTTAAAAATTTTCAAAACACGTCAGCTGTTGATAAAATCAAAACTTTTCATATCAAGAGTAAACACACAAAGTTTGATTTGTCATCTATTCATACGATAAAATCTTTAGCATTCTTGCAAACTATAATTAGCCCCCAAAATCTTCTCGCAGTAAATCAGAAATAAAAAAAAAGCAAAGACCAACTGCTTCAATTAGTTGATTAAATCATTTACTGATGAAAATGATGAGAGAAACCATCATAGGAGTAAAAAGTACCATTACCACGTAGACTCTTCTTGCTAATTCTATAACGAAAATCGACCAGGAATTATCAAAGTTTTATGGAAAAAGAAAACTTGTTTAATTCATTCCTATCATAATCATGACTCTCAACAACAACAACAAGAAATTGGATTTTAAAATGTGAAAATAGAAATACTTTCAGAAAGTAAATCTCAAAACTTTGTCGAGTCCACTTTTCATTACTTGTTATTCTTCCATTCTTTGAGTCGCATTAAACTTACCTTTTTCCTGTGTTTTCCCAGGAGAAAGAGACCCAAAACATAGACAACCTCTACCCTCTGGACTAGTTCCTCTGTAATTGTCAGGGCTTGTTGAACGACCATGGGATTACCTTGAGATGTTGGCTCAGATACTCCTTTAAGATGGAAAAGAACCAAAAAAAAAAAAAAGGTTACCTTTTAACACGGAGAACATCAGTCATGAGGAGAAATTGAAAAAATCAAAATAAAAGCCTAAACACATTCATTTGTTTTCACCATACACACAGTCGTGATTATCTTCGAAGCACGGAGTTGCGAATTAATGACAAGACAAGACAGATGTGCTGTTGAGAACAATGATTAATAATAATAACAATAATAATAATAATAATAATAATAATAATAATAATAATCTTTATTGTGCAAATAGGCAATTATTGTTAGGTTACAACTCTTGTAATAGGGGGAAAAAAGTAATTAAAATAGTAGTAATAATGATGATAATGATAATAACACTGATAGTAATGATGATAATAATAAAATAATAATAATCATAATAAAATAATAATAATAATAATAATAATAATAATAATAATAATAATAATAATAATAATAATAATAATAATAAGAAGAAGAAGAAGAAGAAGTTGTAGGAGAAGATAATCTCTCTCTCTCTCTCCCCTTCAGTCTATCCATCTGTCTAATTCGGAAAGATAATCTAGAGATGGAAGCAAGCTTGAACACAAAGTGATGGGGTGTAAGACATTACCAATTCTTTAAAACAAAAAAAAAAAACATAACTAAATTCCCCATTCTAAAACCCTTTTTCTCATTAATCTCACTGACAATTTGTATTAAAGAATGCTACTATTTGGTATAAATGGAAGCTCAATCTAATAAAAATAAAATTTGCTACACAAAGTTGCCTTAATACTTAATACTAGACCTGTAAATGAGCTCTATAAAAATTGACTGAAACTGAAACTCTTCGTAATTCGTCGTAGCGGTAAAATCCAAAGAATCAAAATGAAAGGTAAACAGCAAGCTCACTTGAGCAAAGCAATGGCAGAAAACTAAATTGCGAGGAAATTAATTAGGCTACTTACCATTGTTCCTTATAATTAGGTACCCAATCAGTGAAGAAACTTAGAAACGGTCAACCAGTTTGTTTACAACATGAGGTAATCGAGATGTGCTTGTAGCAATCATTTAACTTTCGATTTGAAGGTGTCTACATAACGAACTTCAGGTGTTTCAATTTTTCTTTCTCATACTTTTCCTGTCCTTCAAGTAAATGTGGTCAATTTTGGCTTAGACGAAACAGTGAAATTTATCGCTCGGCGGCTCAGTTAAAATTGGCTACGACAGGTTTCGAAAGTGAAAAAATAATTTCACGAAGGCTGTGTGAAAATACACTGGGGTGTGTTCAGACACGGCAATTCTAAAAAGCGTCGCTTAGCCTTGGTAATATATATCCATCATTAATATAAATGGCCCATGAGCTATGCGTGGGGCTGTGGAACATTCCTAGTTAACTTTACAGTCAATCGACTACGATTCATGAATTCTTTCTTTATTCATTTCTTTCTTCCCTTTTAAAAAATATTTGAATTTGACGAATTGACTGATTTCAGTTAATTGACTGAGAATTTACAGGGCTATAATACTTGATACAGGAAATTCAATTTGAAACCAAGTCAACATTAAACTTCATAAATCTCGTTAAGTTTATCACTTCCAATTTATCTACTAGTGTTTCTGCAACAATTTTTTTCTAAAACAATATATCGAACTCTAGCAATCATTGAAGACATACCTCCTATAAAATCGTCGAAATCATCCCCGTCGGATGGCTCATAGACTTCGTCGGCCATTTTGTTGTCTATCCACTCCATCCAGCAGTCCAGCTCACTTGTCAAACCACGATACCGAGGTGTGTCTGTGGAGTAACGACAACGACAAAGGTTCATCTTATAATTGCACAAGTAGAATAAGCAATTATGTTCTTGTTGAAAATATTTAAAACATACCAAAACGATACCATAAACTTTACTGTGCATAATGAAAGGAATATACTGTAAAATTACTTTAGACTGAAAGAAGCTAAACTGAAAAATACCATGAACTGCAAAGAATTTAATAAATTGTACGAGTTTCTTCTTTATCATTGTACTAATTCTTACGATGAACCGAAATACTTCTAAGCACGACTTTCTTTAAACAGAAACAACTCGAGAGTACCCTCCCTTTATTTTTTCTGCAATAATTCAGGAAGGTGGCCATACGTTGTGCCCGGTGGTATGAAGCAAAGAGTGTTAAGTATAAGGTGAGGGGGATGGGTGGGTTGAGAGATGGAGTGGGGGAGGGGAGGTAAGGCAAACACTTCAATCACGGCACTTGGCTTTCATAAATATAAGCTTAAACGCTTTACAGTATATATCTTCAAATAATCATTCATATATATATATATATATATATATATATATATATATATATATATATATATATATCTGTATAATGTGAACTCACATTCTTTGTTGACAGCGATCTGGACCAACCTTGGTAAAAGTTCTGGAATGCCTAGTAATAATTCTGTTTGTATAGAATGAAAAGAAAAAAAAAGTTACCATCCAAAAAAATAAGACTAACTAAAATGACACTGCTTGCGTTGTGACAGAAATAATTTTGTGAACGTTTTTTACCATATTGTCTAAAGAGTTAGATTTCATAAGATAAACATATTTTTTTTTTTCTTTTTATAATAGCAGTTGACTGCTGTACTCTGGAATAGCAGGTTTGCAAGGTCTCAGGTTTGAGAGTTTTTGCCAAGATGAGGGTCGTTTAAATCGATCGATATTTAAAGGACGAGTTTTCTGGTAAATAATTCATTTCTGTAAACAATCCACAAAAGACATAGAGTAGATGGATCACCTTTGAGACAAATTGCTGATAGAAAAGTACGGCTATGTGGTCTAGTGGTATGATACTCGCTTTCGGATCGTAAGGTCCTGGGTTCGAGCCTCGCGCTCGGCGCATAGTTGAGTCCTTGGAAAAGGCTCTTTACTCACATTCTCTCAACATACTCAGGTGTAAAATGAGTACCTGGCCGTTAACAGCATTGTCTCTGTCCGAAAAATTGTAATATCTTCTAACAGGCGTCATGTCCCGTCCTACATGTTAAATGTCGCTGGTGACCAGGGACCCCTTGTAAAGCGCTTTGAGCACATTTAGTGGATATTGCGCTATATAAAAGCTCAATTCTTTTTTTAAATTATAAAATCAATTGTTTAAAAAGAATTGAAAAACAAAAGTGGTGAAAACCTTATTCTAATTCACAAATATAGATGCACTTTAAATATTAAATATTATTGAACATACTTTTAACTTAAAAAAAAAAAACAAGATAAAAAAAACAAAACAAACAAAGCTTTAAAAAAACCCCAATAAAACAAACCAACAAAAGACAAAAATGACAAACAAAACACACAGCAAATTGCCTTTACCTTGGTTTATATCCCTCAAATTGACAAAACCTTTGCTCCTTTTTTGTTTATTTTGGGCAAATACTGTGAGAGGAAGAAATAAAAAGAGCAAAAATGAGATGACTATTAATTTGACACAAGTTAAACAAATGTCTAAATTAATAGTATTTAATTCTTAGATTTAAGAAATGATATTTGAAAGAACATCTAACATCACCAATCACTGCTTTAACTCAATCCTAGAGATTTTTTCTACTTTTCAAAATTGGAAGAAATGTATTATGAGCATGTACATAGATAGTTTTATTCAACATGTAAAAACTAAAAACATTAGCTTTGATACTGCGCCTATATTTTGTTTCAGAAAAATGGGCATGTGGTAAAAGTAACCCGAGTAAACTATGGATATAGTCTGTGATAGGGTTGAGTGAGTTAAGAAATGCTAAACACCTGTGACAGACACAATTCAACATTAATTCTTAGTGCTCACCCAAGAGCAAAATCAACAAAGAGAGTCAGATCTAAACCACTCACAGGATGGAAAAAGTTTAGATTGCAATTTATAACCAGATGCACAATGAGAGAGAGAGAGAGAGAGAGGGAGAGAGAGGGAGGGAGAGAGAGAGAGAGAGAGAGAGAGAGAGAGAGAGAGAGAGAGAGAGAGAGAGAGAGAGAGAGAGAGAGAGAGACAGAGAAAGAGAGAGAGAGAGGCAAAGACAGACATAGACCTGTAAATGAGCTCTAAAAAAATTGACTGAAACTCTTCGACAAACTGAAGATTCGAGTTTGTTTTTTTTTGTTAAATAAGGGCATCATTAGAGAGGAGAGTGATAAATACAATACATTAAAATAGTGGGTGTTATTACTTACTGGAAGTATGACTGCCATTGATTTGATGTAGAAGGAATGCTAAATAAGCATGTCATTCATATCAGTAAAGAAGACTTCATCAACGACTAACAATGCTCCAAACAAAGTTTCTACTAATGAGGTAATTAAAGCTATAGGCTTTCAAAAGAAACTAATTGTCACAATCAAGTATGTACACCACACAAAGCAACCTCAAAAATCTGATCATGAACTATAAAAACTATTGACATAAAACACTCCAGATTTTAAAAAAGAAAGCAAAACAAGCTTTTGTTCATCATATCACCACTGTTGAATGATGCAAGTCCATTTCAAGGCAAAAATATATTGGAAAACAAAACAAAATTATGTCTATATCTTATCATTTCCATGGCTATAAGCAACGAGAACGTTTTGCTGAAGGCAATCGGTCAGTTGATGATATTTGTCTTTTCCTGCTGTCTGCATTATGTCTTGATGATGCTGTCTGCATGTGATATGCAAGTGAAGAATCTATTGGTGAGGTCACAGCATTAGGTCTTGCATATTTCTTTAATGTTGTGGTATTTAAAGCAAGCAATTCATATTTAGTATACATGTAGGCTTCGTATGTGCTAATTAGTAAACTTGTGCTATTAGTAGTGATGATGTTATTCATAATGCTAAATGACTGTTCAACTCTTGGACCTGTGAAAATAGACAAGCATGCACTCACTACCTTTTGAACAGAAGGGTACTTTGCAAGTTTGAAAACTTTTGTCCACCACAAATCAAGGGACAAGTCAACATCAACAGGGTGAATACTTGGGTCTGATTGTAACATCATAATTTCATTGTCAAAATTTGGAGCATTTATTGATTTCAACATTGAAGGCAGCTTTTTCAATGCCATTGCAGTGTCGCCAAATCCAAAAGCCCTGGGGTCCAATAAAGAAAGAGTCCTTAGAAATGGATTATTGAGGGGCAGCTTTTTCTGCATATAAATGCCTGTAGCTTTGTAAGCTTCAAATAATAACTTGAGGAAACTATTTCTTTCTTCTCGTCCTAGTTTAGAGAGGGATCTGGTCTCACTACATCTTCCAATATTAACATGTTTGTAAGGTAAATAAATTTCTGGTTTTGACAAATCAAGAGAATGCAAATCTTTGCCAGATTCCCTGATAAATTCTGGTCGAATATAAAATTGCAAAAAATTCCGAAAAATATTGACTTGTTCGTCGTGCAAAAGATGAAGCATTGGTTTATGTTGCTCAAATGCCAAAACAAATCTCTTGAAAAGAGGAAATACATATAAAATCACATCAAGAAGCACTGTTGTTTTGGATGAAAAATCAAAAATCTTTTGACATATTCTTGATTTCCTTGCTTTCCCAGCCACTGTCAAATTTTTTGACTTAAGTCTCCTCATTATTTTATAAATTGCTTGTCTGCTATTTTCAGAAGTGGATCTGTGCTTGAAAACATCCATAATGCTTGATTGAAACAATTCTTTATCCTTTATTGACAACCAAGAGAAGTAAAAAACATAAATGCTATCCTTCAACTCATCATAACGTTGGGCACAATCCAGTATGTTCAACCACCTGTGACAAACTCTCTCTTTAGGGAGTAGACGTTTTATGTTGAGAAATTGACAAATCGATAAAAAATCTCGTCTTATATCTGCACTGTATTCAATGTCCCTGAAAATGTCATCAAGCAATTTTGAAATATGACTTGCTGGATCAATTGAAGATGAAAATATTTTTGTAATATTATGTATATGATGACAAATGTCACCATCAATATCCACAAGATGAGGGGCGTCAGACTTGAGTTTCATAAAAAATCCATTATGTTCACCTCTCATATAAGAAGCAGAATCTGACAAAACAGTGATCAAATTTGTAAGAGGGATGTTGTCTTGAACCAGGATATCAATGACACTTTTGTATACTGTTTCTGCATTTACTGTAAACAGTTCAACTGAAGCATAAAGATAAACAACAGATTTCTCCAGGTCCACATCATAAAAACATACAAGAATATTGAGGACCCTTTTCTTCCCATGCTTTGTTGTGGCTTCATCTAAATTTATTGAAAAATAGTTCTCCTTCATCTTCCCGATCAATCGCTTCCTCTGTATTTCCTTCAGGCCAAACTTTAATTTATATGTGGCAGTCTGTCTTTCCATTTTTAAAGATTGCAGAGCTTTGTGATCTTGAGAAAGAAGCTGGGCAAGTCCTATTAGGTGTGGTGCCATGCTTAGAGTTAGTGAATGCTCAGCAATAAAAGAACAAATAATAGCTTCTTGATGAGCTATCCTATCCTTCATACTTGGAGGCGGTGGTGGTAATGGTTGTGAAACATGATCTTCAGAATTTTGATTCAGCCTGGATCCACTAGCTTTACAAACATTTGGGGCAACACCATAAGGATGTGTATGAGTAGAACTGACATGGGATGATCCCTTTTCTAAACTATTTAACATTTGAAAAGAAGCTGGCAATGACTGATTTCCTTTGACTGAATTCCTTCTACCAATGTGTGACTTAGACTGTGCATGCCTTTTGAGAAAGCCTATACCCTTGTGACCATACTTCAAACGTTGACAACAATACAAACAAAAGCCGATTCCTGCCTCTGGAATTTTTCTGACATAGTCAGAAAAATAATCCCCATTGCCATCTTTAACTTCTAGCCATGACCAATTGAATTTATTCCTCACATTTTTATCGATGCTCGACAAGTCTGAATTGCGATCCACGAACAGCTCAGGCATTGTGAGAACATTAAAATAATGTAGCAATGAGCAAACTTGATTTTCAATCAGTTAATGAGAGAAACAAAAAAGAAATAAATATGACTTCTGGCCAATACACTGAATTATTAGGCTAAGTAGAAATGAATTATCAATTGAAGAAACTTCGGCAGTCAGGCGTAGCGGTAGCGGACAAATCCAAAGAATCGAAATGAATAGTAAATCGCCACAGTGTAAACAGCAAGCACGCTTGAACAAAACAATGGCAGAAAACGTCCTAATTTGCACGGGAATTAATTAGGCTACTTACCATTGTTCCTTATAATTAGGTACCCAATCAGTGAAGAAACGGTCAACCAGTTTGTTTACAACGTGAGGCAATCGAAATGTGCTTTGTAGCAATCTATCCAAACTTTCGATTTGAAGGTGTCTACATAACGGACTTCCGGGCATTCGCAATTTAGATTATCATAGTTTTTGAGAGTCCCAGGTAATTGTGGTCAATTTTGGCTTAGACGAAACAGTGAAATTTATCGCTCGGTGGCTCAGTTAAAATTGGCTACCGTTGGGTTTGGAAAGTGAAAAAATAATTTAACGAAGGATGTGTGAAAATACCCAGGGATGTGTTCAGACACGCCTTTTATAAAAAGCGTCGCTTAGTCTTGGCAATATATACATCGTTAATATAAACGGTCCCCATGAGCTATGCGTAGCGCTGTGGAACACTCCTAATCACTTTACGGTCATTCGACTACGATTTGTGAATTCTTTCTTTTTTCATTTCTTTCTTTCTTTTAAATATTTTAATTTGACAAATTGACTGATTTCAGTTAATTGACTGAGAATTTACAGGTCTACAGACAAGACAGAGAGAAAGAGTGTGCGTGTGTGTGATGTGAGAGAGTGAGAGAGAGAGAGAGAGAGAGAGAGAGAGAGAGAGAGAGAGAGAGATAGAAAGAGAGAGGCAAAGACAGACAGACAGACACACAGAGAGAGAGAGAGAGAGAGAGAGAGAGAGAGAGAGAGAGAGAGAGATAGAAAGAGAGAGGCAAAGACAGACAGAGAGAGAGAGAGAGAGAGAGAGAGTGTGTGTGATGTGAAAGAATTTCACAAGCCCTTAATCGATTTAAGTGATAAACATGTATATTCCTTTCAAAAATCTTATTTCAATTTCAATCTCCAGAGAGTGTTTTTAAAATGAATAAGCCAAGGTGAACAGATCTCTATTATAATATAGTCACTTAGTTTGAGTATAAATATTGACACTCATAAAAATATCCATGCACCAACACAGACACGCAAAAAAAAAGAAAGAAGAAAAAAAAAGAAAAATGAGATGAAATTAAAAAAAAAAACAAACAAAAAACAATTCAATACAGATATTAAGCATTTGGATTCCATCTCACAAAGGAATGGAATACAGTATATATACTTACAAGAGGATTTGTTTTCATATATATCAAGATCAGATATTGCAACAGCCAGAATGCGACAAAAATTGGCCAACTGTGCATCATCAAGACAGCTAACCAATGCCCGCAAATTTTCTGTAAACAGAACACAATACCTTTATATAATAAGATGAAAACTATTATAGATGTCATAAAAGCATTTTCAAACCGGATTTTTATAAGATATCTTAAGTGTCATGAATATTATATGCACTCATAAATTTACATTCATCTTTGAAAACCTTAAATATATTTGCATATTATTTATACTGATGGTGATTAAAAATTGAAAAAGGAGAACATTTTTGAGCAACTGCCTTTTTAAGCCCTATTTTGACAACACTAGCCCCCACTTTAGAGTAAATGAGATGATAGTTACAGTGACTGTAGTGGCGTTAGTGATGACGATTATGATGTTATTAGTGGTTGCAGTAGTGGTTGTAATGATGATAGAGTTGTAGCAGTGAAACTGGTGCTGACAATTGAACTAGTGGGGGCTATCCTTGGGACCATGTGACCTCACCAGAATTTAATGGAAATTGCCCGTAACCAGGAGTTTTTTGGGGCAGACCAGATTATTTTTCTTTGATGAAACCGAAATTTTGGCATTTCTGCATTATTTTAACAATTGTAATTATTATTAATATTATCACAATTATCAAAATTATAAACAATGCTATTTCTGTACTTCAATGTGTACAGCTGAGCTGCCAACTCGCCAAAAGCCATTTTGGGGACAAATGTCATTGATTTCAGTGGCACATAAAATTAAGTCTATTTAGACCTACAGACAACTTCACTGAGACAAATGTTAAAATTATGCTATGGTTACCCAGCAAAACGTTCTGTGACTTTTTAGGCATTTATGGTTACTCCGTTGCTGCACAGAGGTTCCGTGGCACTTGGCAGCTCTCTGCACATACATATGACAGCATTTAATCATGAATGGTGCGGCTATGTGGTCTAGTGGTATGACACTCGCTTTCAGATCGGAAGGTCCTGGGTTCGGGCCTCGCGCACGGCACATAGTTGAGTCCTTGGAAAAGACTCTTAACTCACATTATCTCACCGCACTCAGGTGTAAAATGAGTACCTGGCCGTTAACAGCGTTGTCTTTGTCCGAAAAATTGTAATTTTGCCTAAAAGGCGTTATGTCCTGTCCTACATGTTAAATGTTGCTGTTGACCAGGGACCCCTTGTAAAGCGCTTTGAGCACATTTAGTGCATATTGCGCTATATAAAAGCTCAATTTAAAAAAAGAAAAAAAAATCACACAGGGAATCTACACTGTTTCAAAATATCTAAATATGGCATTAATGACTAACTTCTGTTATTATGCGAATTTGATATTTTAATAAATAACCCAGCATCAAGTGAGCAATCAATGGTATATATGCACTCACGTGGACGATGGAGATCAAGAACCTCCCTCCGTTGTTGTAGAATGTCTTCGATCAGCTGACACGCATTGACAAAGGTTTTTTTACTTGCTAACAAAGTGAACAAATAATTTAACGTTTCATCACAGGACAAGTCTTTCACCAACAACCTTTCACCTCCACACTGAGGAAAAGAAAATTTTTAAAAATCACAGAAAAAATAATAATACAACAAATATAATGGTAATAGGAATAATAATAATAATAATAATAATAATAATAATAATAATAATAATAATAATAATAACAACAATAACGATAATAATGTCGACGATGATATCAATGAAGCGTAGTATTCTTATCAAAAGGCTCTTGTGCACAAGAATAATCCAGATGTCTTGAAAAAATGTTTCAATCAAGTTTATTCTTATCTGTCTTTTACAAGTTTCAAATTGGCCTTTTATTTAATGCATACAAGGTTGAAAACTCAAATTTCATTGAATTCATACTTTTTGAAATGAGAAATATCAGCCGTCACTTCTCAAACAACACATATATATATATATATATATATATATATATATATATATATATATATATATATATATATATATATATATATATATATATATATATATATATATATATATACCCATTAAAACTCATAATAAACAAATAGTTGACGACAAAGATTGAAAGAGGGTGAAAGAACTTACCAAAGTATTAAGTTTAATTAGGATCTCCAACACCAAACTTTTGCAACGTAAAGATCCGGGAGATTCACATAAGACTGAAGCTGCACATGGGGGAAGAAGAAATAACGAAACAAATCAGGACAATTATATAGGTTTCACTTGTGGCAAATGCTCATGGAGGCCCTATGTTCTATGTATTGTAACACGACTATACAGCAGGATATTTCTTATTTACAGGGATGAGAATGACTAGTCGCTGAAGAGGAGGAAATTTTTCAGCGCTTAGATCAAGAACCATCCATGCAAAAATAACCTATAGATTTTAATTTCATAAAAATGTATTGTGATGTAATGCAAAATGTGTCTTGCAGCAATTTCTGACACCACTCGGAGGAATTTCAAAAACTGAACGTCTAACTTTAACATGGTGGTAGTGGTAATGGTGTGGTGGTGGTTGTAGTAGTTGTGGTAGGGATGATATTGTGGTGATGGTTGTAGTAGTAGTAGTGGTAGTCGCCACATCTCCCTTATTCAGATTGACTAATGCCCACCTCCCATTGTTTCAAGTTGACCAGATGCCAACTTTGGCTCACGTAAATTTCAGAAACAATTCCGAATAATTTCAACGCTTAAACAGGAATTTTTGCATACAAAATATAATCTATTGAGATCTATAATCATCCCAATACCCCTTGTTTCAAATCAAGTAAAGTTCCAAAACCAATTTCATTATGAGGTATAAAATATTAAAATGAAAGGTAGGGGTGGTGGTAATAATGATATGATGGTGGCTGTTGTACTGGTGGTAGTAATGATAATGATGATGTATGTGGTGGTTGCAGAAGTGGTGGTGGTGATATTGTTGTGTTGGAGGAGGTTGTAGTAGTGGTGGTAAGGATATGGTAGTGATTGTTGTTTTAATGGTGATAGTGTTGTGATTATGTCGTAGTGGTGGTGGTAATGATAGTGATGATGATGTGGTGGAGGTGGTTGTTGTAATGGTGGTACTTCATGAAATGATGGTGTGGCGATAGTGGTGGCAGTGATGATGATGATGACGATGATGATGGTGATACGGTGTGGACTTGTAGGTGAAAAGAGGGATTGATGGCTGATGTGAAAAGGATATGATCCACTTTATAGATGAGAGAGAGAGAGAGAGAGAGAGAGAGAGAGAGAGAGAGTGAGAGAGAGAGAGAGAGAGAGAGAGAGAGAGAGAGAGAGAGAGAGAGAGAGAGAGAGAGACAGAGAGAGCAAAAAAGAAAAAAAAAAGAAAATACCTTTAGAACCCGATCTGTTGAAAGCCACTTTGGGAAGTAATGTTCCTGCCATCAGGAATCGAATTAAAATCTGAAGTGAAAACAGAATTGAATGCAAGACATTGACCAAATACAAAACATTACCCCTATAATTTCTCCCTCCATACACAGTAAAAATATCTTCTTGCATCCACATCCAACACCCTCTCCATACATTTACATTGCTTTCCACATTTGACAAAATGTGATATTTTGTAACCTTACATATTTGTGTTTTGTTTTTTGTTTCCTGACGAAGGAAAGGGCTGACACATTGTTCGTTTTGTGTTGTACTCTTAAATATCAGTCATATAACTCACTTTATCTATCTCTCCATAAAAATATCTACCTTGTGCAATTTACAACAAAGCGACTCAAAGCAATTGAACACCATTAGGGAAGAAATATTATCAATGGTGAAAACAAACAAGTCTTTACTTTAAAAAAAAATAAAGTCAATAATGAAATTATCTTGAAAAATTGATATATAACACAATTTTATAAAAAAAAAAAAAATTTAAATTGAAGCTTGTACTTAATAAGTTGAAAAGAAATTTTTTTGAATTGGAAACGAAATTAAAATTTAACTTTCATAAAAATACAATGGTCTCTAAATTTGTGAAAACGATAAAACTAACCTCCACACCACCCATATTGATAAAACTTTTGGCAAACTTCTCCACATTTTCTTCACTTGCACCCGAAGAATGATCATTGAAATGTGATCTGCGAGGTTCAAAACTCATCAACATGAACAAAACTTTCTGAAAAATGAAAAAAAAAAGGAAGAAAAGAACATGAGAAAAATATTTGAAAATTAAAACTAACCAAACCAAAACTGGAATTTTAAAAATTCAAATTACCAATTAAAAAAAAAAGCGGAGAGCTATTACTATATCACGCTGTTTCTAAAATAAAAAATACTTTGAAAAGCAAAATATCAGCCGTAAATTTTATTCTTCATGAAATAAGAGATAATATTAAAATTTTTTCGCATAACCACATTTATTGCTGAAAACAATTATACCATGACTATACAAAAAAACAAAAACAAACCCTGATAACTCAACTGGCAGAGCACTCGATTCGCACGCAAATCGATCCCTCCATCCACCCAGTACTTTGCAAAAGAATAGCATCCTATATCCAAATTGTCGCAAGCAATTGCTGTTTGTTCGTTTCACTCTATAGAAACTGGAACAAACTCTGGCTCCATGGGCCTCAAGACTCTGAATCTGAAGGACTACTTTTTATACCACACAAAAAAAAAAACCCCAAAAAAATTGATAAAAATAATTTGCAGAATAAGCTAACTGCTCATTTTTAAGTTCTATAAATAACAAACAACAAAATCAAAACAAAAAATGTAACGGTAATAAAACCATTCTTATTTCAAGAATTTTACCTTGAGTTCCGTGAAAGTTTCATCTGCCTTGGGATCTGAGCCTGTGCCCTTCTCAACGCAATATGAAAGACTGGCAACACTGAGTCTGTCCAGTGTGATGATGATATCAACCACATCTTTATTCTCAGGAATGCCTGTGAGTAGATGCCGTGGTAGCTTTTTGGGTAGATGGGACGGGGAAGGAGGGAGTGAACAGAAAAAAAAAAGAATAAACGGTGATGTGAATTTTAAACAGAGGAGGAACCAACTGATTTTTTTTTCCCCTTTAAATGTTGTATTCATATCAATCATCAGAATTAAATTTCATGTCAGACAGAAGTCATTGTACGAGTGTGGTAAACAAAAAAATGTCAAGCTCATCTTGTCATTAAAACAAAAATTGAAAATCCTACAGCATGGTGACCCTTTTCGGAGAGCTAAAACGGGGCATCTTAAAGCACAATCCCGACATGACCCAGAATTGTAGTATGTTAACACTATTATATAACATAATCTAGATTTAGAGCTATTTATTATTTTTTAATTTGCTAGTAAAAAAAAAATTAAATTAAAAATTACAGAAAAAAAACAAAAAACAACAGCATAATCCTAGGACATACAAGGGTCATTTCCATAATTAACATTTTCTCAGTTTGCCGAATCGGGACAGTCCCCATATGATCAGGACAGCTGGCTGCTATGTTACTGTTACTGGATGGAGCTTCTCCCTCTCTCTCTTGTTTATCACTGTCATGACTATCACTATAACCATTACTAATTTTAACTGTTAATTATGGTTACCATCACAATGAACTTGCACAAGTATTTGTACACCCCTATATATACTAAATCCTTACCCCTCTCTACATATATATATGTCAATTTTGCGTTTTACCATCATGTACTGTACTGTAATGTTCTGTAAAACTTAAAATTTGATTCTTGATTGTGATGTTTAATTGATCAAAGTCATATGTGAGGTTACCCAAGCCTGTTAAATAAACATTTCAAAGGTCTACCTGATCACACACACACACACACACACACATATATATATATATATATATATATATATATATATATATATATATATATATATATATATATATATATATATATATATGTGTGTGTGTGTGATCATAGAGAGAGAGAGAGAGAGAGAGAGAGAGAGAGAGAGAGAGAGAGAGGGAGACAGAGAGAGAGAGAGAGAGAGAGAGAGAGAGAGAGAGAGAGAGAGAGAGAGAGAGAGAGAGAGAGAGAGAGAGAGAGAGAGAGAGAGAGAGAGGTTAAAAGCAAAAGTTTTGTAATAAAAAAAAACAACTCAACTCAATTCCAGAATGGTTCAGGTCAACAAATTTCTATGCTCAGTCATTACTAAACTTACTTATACTTCAACTTCATGGGCAATTCGTTTCATGTAAACAAAACAATCAAAATTGAAAAAGTCCACTACTGCTAGTACTTAGAAGATTGACCTCACTGACGACGCTGGATACTCAAATATACTGTCGATTATGACTGTCAGTCAATGGTCAACCAAGCAAGGTGAACATTTTCCTATTCAGCCTATTCTCAATATAAAATATAAATATAAATCAAGACTAATTGAACTAATTGGAATTGCTTATGACACCATGTCTTCTATAGTATAGAGTTTGAGTGTATGTGGGCTCGTTTTAATTTTCTAATTTCTAACAGTCACGAATAAAGTAGACGGAAGTGTAAGTGACAAGGGTGCAACGTTTAAGTTGTATATAATTGTCCCTACTATTAAGGAGTAAGGTAAGAAGGCGAAGGGAAAGAGTAAGAGAGAGTGAGTGAGTGCCTGCCTGTGTCTGTGTTGCTGCATCATCACTTAACCCCTACATCCGTAAACCAGACTTTGGGGTTTAAAAAGGACAACTTATATATGATCACGAGGCGCAAGGAATTATGAGGCTAAATTATTACGTGAAATATATTGACAAGTGTAATATGATGATTGTGACACAATTTAGCTTCCATATTCCTGGTAATAGTGGTAAAAAGACAAAGGAAATTTTTGCTGAATCAGGAAGGGAAATTTATTCAAAATGAAATGACCGCTGGCATCGCAGTTCCCGAGGAAACAAAGGACATGCAATTCCCTCATTTTCTATATAGCCATTATAATTTGACAAACAATGATAGGAATTCAACCCTGAGGGTATATTTTTATTTCTGCTAAGTGACGAATATGACCGATTTTTGCCAAATCAACAACATTGTTTACCTGTGTAAATCTGGATGGCCCACGGCCTGTGTATTGAATATCAGCTTGAAGAAAAAATCCACTACTATAGGAGTAACCTCTCCCTCTTTTCCGGGGTAACATTATCACAACATTTATCCCTGAGAATTAAAACACCTTCCTCCCCTTTCAATAAATGTCCCAGTTAACGGCTGTGATTTGCTAACCTAGCCTTATCTTCTGTATGTTGACGACTGTATTCTATTTTAGTGTGTTGTTTTCACTTACGAACTAAGCAAACAGAGCAAGGCGGTAATTTTTGCACGCATGCGTATGAGGTCGCCACTTCCGTCCTGTCGAGCCAGTCCTATTTCTTCGACAGTCGACAAATTATGATTAGAAATCGAACTATCGATCACATAATGATTTTACATGCCTTTTTTTTTTCACAGCATTCTCAGTTGTTTCTTTCTCGGTGATATCCTTTCTGAACGAAACTTATAGCAATGATTAAGAAATATAAATGCATCAGCCCGTGGTCAAATGAAAAACGAATAGTCTTTAAAGAAATTTAAAGCTTTGGATAATTAACTTATTGATATCATAGGCATCAAAGAGCTATGGTTGAGACAGATTAAGACTGTTAACATTTCACAATTCCCTTTCATCAAAACAAATAATAAACGTGTAGGAAAACAAATTATGTTTGAGATGAAAAAAAAAATACACTACGCACAAAAACTTGGCGACTATGTATGTATCTTTATATTATTTTTAATCACCGCCCCAAAAAGGTGTTGTTTTATTAGTAATGTATTTGCTTTGATGAATGGAAAACTCGAAACGTTAATAATTTACAGTCTGGTGTAATTGTTGAAGCTTTACATTTCTTTGCTTATTAAAACATACATATCACGCGCCCGTTCGTCATTTTAGACGAAACGCTAAATAAATGAACAACAACAAAAAAAAGAAAGAGAAAAAAAAGGAGCGAATGGAGCAATAACACCAAGGAATTCGTTTAATTCTACGAATAACACTGAATGGTCACAAACGGCGCTTAGTCTATGCATTTGCAGGTCTGATTAACCGAACGCGATTATGGCCTCATTTTAATTGTTGGAATGGACAATACTTTGTCTGCGTTGGTTAGAGAGTATTTCCACTACAACAATGAACTCATAATAATTTGGGTTATCAGACCTGCAAATGTGTGCACGTGGGTTTAGTATGTCGTTTAATCATTAAGTAAAACGAATATTATGTACTTACGATACGATTTACGTCTTTTTGGTATATATTTTGTTTCATCAAACTTTTATGTTATGTTATGTTATGTTATTTATTTATTTATTTTGTTATCTTTTTCCTTTCACCAAGGCAAGAGTTTTTTTTAAATATTTTTTTTTACAAGACAAGATACGGCAACGACTGATCTATAGATAGATGACGTCACTCAGGTCTTTCTTATTGCTTTTTGCCATCCACGTTTATGTGTAATTCTCACTAAACTGTATTGACCAGACTATAAACGTTCAAGGTTACACATAGTTTTTTGTTTTTTTTTGTTTTTTTTTTTGGTCTTGGTCCATCATA
>NC_088366.1:56123367-56128367 GCF_034508935.2 Berghia stephanieae | reverse complement strand
GGATAACACAGCAATGAGGTAAGAGGAAAATTGTTATTATAATTGTCATGGTACTTCTTCTCCTTCTTCCTTTGATTGCCCACAATCAATTGGTTGATTATTATGGCAAATATGAAACTGCTTTCTAATCTCTCTGTATTCCTTGTTTATAATCGTTAGTCTAAAATCAATTTCCAGGGACATTCAGAGGTCGTCAACGTTGGTCAGTGATGGTTTGTGTAAGGTCTACGTATCTGCATAGCAACTTGCCACAAAAGCATCAATTGTAGTGGCTTCGGTCACTTTGGTATCACTAAGCCATTTATGTCGATGTGTGCAGTATTCGTTATAATCAGATACGTTTTGTCCTAAGAAACAGAATAGAAAAGGTTTGACTATTTTCATCATCTTAAAAAAACCCAACAAAACAAAACAAAACAATACGAAAGATTACACTTCTACATTTTTAACAATGTATATCAAAAGCTTTCAAACGAAGTTTGCGTTAATATACACATATAACATTATGATATGATATGATATGATATAAGTCCAGATTTATGTAGGCTTTTACAGCCTTTTATCTGCTCTTGTGCATTCGTGAACGTATATAATTCAAGTCTCTCAAAACTGGGCATGCCACATGGTGGAAGGAGGTGTCTGAATTTAACTTTACAAACAGTATTTTTCTGTTTCAAAATGAGCATCAAGACGGCACTTGAATGCCTGCAATGAAGGGGCGTCGACAACTGTTGCAGGCAGGCGGTCCATTTTCGACTACCCTAGGTGACGAAACACAAAGGTTAGTAAAATAACATGAAAAGCTTCCGTACTTTCACAGCACTTTTATTATAGCAAAATGTCAGTGCATGACATAATCAGTCGGAGGGTGAAAATTTTGGATTTGCTGGTTTGTTTGTTTTAGTTTTTTTATTTATTTTTTTATTTTCTGAAAGAATATGTTCCCCAGAGCATTTTAATCTTTATTTGAAGTAAATCGGGTGGATTTTCATGAAGTTAGGGTCAGATGTATGGAAAGGTATCCATCAACCTTTTTCAAACTTGACTAGTTGTAACAAATAATGGGCATGTTCTTTTTTAACTTTCCATGTGCTGGAGGTAATTGGTCACATTGCAAATATGCTCAAAGTGACCCACATAGTGAAAAGTGTTCACAGATTTTGAACTATCTAACATTACGATTGGTCATCGTGTTCATCTTGACACATGTGTATGTTTACAACTTTCCTAAACAAAGCAGCGTGTTTACATTTGTTCAGAAATGTCCAATCGTTGTACAGCAACACATCATGTGATTGACGACTCGATTGGACGAAAACATGAATATAGATCGCTCCCATTCATTGCAATGTCCAATAATATTACCATACTCAAGAATAGACGTCTATTTAAATAAGTTTCATTTATATAAATAGCTGAGTCGGTTGTCATTTACGACTCTGGCGTATATATATATATGGAAGTAGCCCTTCAGAACCTTTAGACCCATGTAACGGAAGTTTATCTAGGGTTTCTATAGCGAGAAACGATCAATAGCAACTGCTTGTAACCCTTTTCACAGGACGCGAGAATGTCGCAAAGTACTTTGAGGGTGCAGTCGAGATTTTTTTTTTTTGACCACCCTTCCTGTCCACCCAGAAATGACTGGGTAGCTGGGTCAGTTTGGTCTGGTTGAAAGTACTTTGGACTAAGACTAACGTCCTATCCAATGACGACAATGGCAATTACTGGCCGTTGGTAGACGAGAGTGTTCAATGTTAATCTTCAGTGTGATAAATGATGCAGTCGTTCCTTTGTCGCAAGCGAATAATCAGTTACACTGATTAAAATTTGATAACTTTAATAGGCTTGGTTAACACATTCACGGCGAAGACGTTTATTTTTCCGTTCCAAATCGTAGTTTTTCTCTTTATTTATATCTAACCCGAACCAAATCGTTTTCACCAAGAGATCACTCACAAAGGAGAGAAGGGATTTCAATGATATAGATAGTATGCGCTTGGCTAAGAAGCTCACAACATTGCCATCCGGAAGTATAACGGACGAACACACAAACCTATGTGTAACCATGAACTTTTATAGTCTGGTTAATACAGTTCAGTGAGAATAACTCACAATCGCGGATGGCAAAATATAACAACAAAGGCTTGAGTGACGTCATCTCGAACTATCTATAGTCCAATGGTGCTTGGGGAAAAACGAGTTGAGATGAGCGTACGAATAGGGATAACTTTATTTTACTAAATATTGTCATGGGGTAACCAAATTACCCCGGTCGTACGATTAAGAGGTAAAAAAAAAAACACAACGTACGATTAGGACCAAATAAAACTTTTTTCTAGCCAATACATTCATACATACATACATACATACATACATACATACATACATACATACATACATACATACATACATACATACATACATACATACATACATACATACATATATATATATATATATATATATATATATATATATATATATATATATATATAAATTGTCACTCACATTATATGGCGTTCGTTTCTGTGGGTTTATTCCACATCCTCAGTCGGCGTAATCCCACAGAAACGAACGTCTCGGCCATATAATGTGAGTAACAATTTATATTTTATATTAGCTCTAACCATCATTATTGAGCACTTTCGTACCTACGAGTACCCACCAACACTCATATATATATATATATATATATATATATATATATATATATATATATATATATATATATATATATACATACATACAGCTTTTTGTTAGTGTAATGTATTAAGTACCATAGCAATGTCAACTGTCATCACACTTCATTAGATATGATATGATTTGGTATTAAGGTTCAGCCATAGGGAATCGATCTGATTGCAATGATTTTAACCGACGTGCACTTATTTTGCAAGTCTGATAACCCAAATCATTATGGGCTCATTGTTTGTTACAATGGAAATCTAAAAAAAAATGACGCAAAATATTGTCCATTACAACAATGTTTAACTAGGCATAATATATCATAAGTGGGTTCGGATGTCAGACCTGCATAGAATGTAAACGTCGATTGTAGCATCTAACCTTAGTGAGACAAGTTCAACTTTAAAATTGTATTTTCATTTATTTTATAACTCATAATATTGGAGTGTTAAAAGCTCTTCAGTCATTTGGGTATATTTCACGTAGTAATAATGAATTCACCACTTTTCGATTACATATTAAGCTTATAAGCAAAACTATCATTGTTTTCCATTTCGAAAGGTATTGAAAAACAAACCAGCGCAGAACAAACAAACAAACCCATAAACAAACAAACAAACAAAAAATCCCTACAAATTTATTTTTAAAAGACAGCAACCCAAAAACAAAAAAAAAACAAAACCAAAAAAAAAAAAAAACAAAAAAAAAACAAACAAAAAAACAAAAAACAAAAACAAAAAAAAAAAAAAAAAAAACACAAATCAAATGTAAATAATAAAAATAAGTAGAAAAAACAATCCGCTCAAAAGACAAAACAAAACAACCCCCCACCCCTCCCTTCTTACGAAATAAAAAACCCCCCAAAAAACCCTAAAAAACAAACCAAAATAAAAAAAGAAAAGAAATAAAACTAAAAAAAAAAATAAAAATAAAAATAAAAAAACCCCAACAAAACCCCTCCAGCCTCCCCCGCCCCCCCCCCCCCCCCCCAAAAAAAAAAAAAATTATAAAAAAATAGTGCTAATTAATATCGACGAATGAGAATTGAAAATTGCCTTCAATATAGCCGCACATGCACTTTTTAAAAATTTAGATTTCCGTGACCATAATATGACATTTTTACGATTTCCAGCATCAAACAACAGGTCAAGAGTCAGAGAACTGAAACTTTTTATAAATAATTGGGAGAAATTAAAAACAAAACAAATCAAAACAAGATAAGTAGTACATTAAAAAAAAGAGAAGTAAAACGAATTATCAAACTGTTTTGGACATTCTGGTTTGTGCGTAGCCTTCGTTAACTTATAGCCAGATACTAAAACCCACTAAGACCCATACTTTGACGTAATGTTTAGGACCGCCTTGTGAGTTATCTTTAGTAGTGATCAAGGAAACAAGTGATCCCATTGGTTGAACTGTTGAAAACAACTCACGATTTGTTTTCTTTTGTGGCCAAAGACTTGTCTTTTGACGTCATTTGTTGGTCAGTATCAGGCCATGAGTTTACGAAGGCCACGGTCAGTCTCGTTAGACAGTCATTATACTTTTCTTTTCTCTGCTCCCTCTCTCTTGCTCGCAACCCCAACCCCCTTCCCAAAATCCTCCCTACCCCCCCCCCCCCCCTTCCCCCAACTCCCCCAATCCCCCTTAAACTCCCATCCCCTCCCCAAAATTAAATATATTTTTATCCACCTCCCCCAAACTTCTAATCCCTCTTCACTCATTTCCCAAAACTCCCTCCTCTTCACACCCCCCCCCCCCCCAATCCCATCCGTCTCTTTCCCCAAAATAGTGAACGACAGAGCTACCGTGAGCTGCCAGCATGCACAAACTACGACGCAAAACTGGAAGGTTTGAGTCTCGACGATGTTGGAGAGTCTACAGGCCTAGTATCTTCCCATCATGCTTTCAATGGCACTCCGAGTACCCCCCTCGTTCCTCCTATCTATCACGCAAGCACTTACATCATCGACAAGCCGGAGGATCTCATGAAATGTATCAAAGATGTAAGGAAATTATAAGAAGGTAGCTTTGTTTTGTACGGCTATGTGGTCTTGTGGTATGACACTCGCTTTCGGATCGGAAGGTCCTGGTTTCGAGCCTCGCTCGGCGCATAGTTGAG
Organism: Berghia stephanieae; assembly: GCF_034508935.2. NCBI lineage: Eukaryota > Metazoa > Mollusca > Gastropoda > Nudibranchia > Aeolidiidae > Berghia > Berghia stephanieae. The sequence continues at coordinate 56,123,557 of NC_088366.1, read as the reverse complement.
TCCTTGGAAAAGACTTTTTACTCACATTTTCTCAGGTGTAAAATGAGCACCTGACCATTAACAGCGTTGTCTTTGTTTGCTGAGGTTATTTATATTATGATACTAATACTGATGTTATTAATGGTGATGGTGGTGGTGGTGGTGATGATGATGATGATGATGATGATGATGATGATGATGATGATGATGA
>NC_088366.1:56067861-56123271 GCF_034508935.2 Berghia stephanieae | reverse complement strand
TGGCAAAAACTCTCAAACCTGGGACTTTAAGGAAGCTGGGTGTCCAGCAAAAGTTCAGAGTCAAAATTACGACCTTGAAACAAAATTTGCGACCACGGAAATGTTAATATTGTCTTCTGAAATCAATGGTTTATGCTTATATGACATTTACCTAAGCATCAACTTTCTATAAAAACCCATTTCCAATGACAGAAAGAGAGTTGGAAAACAGATATAGGAGCATAGAAGACAAAATAGTAAGTGACTGCCCTGTCGATCATGGGAGGACAAAAGAGCCCATCAACACAGGTCAGACTAAGGAAAAAATCGACATTCAGATGTTACAAGGATACCGAGCACTGATTAAAAATAAGCTTTGTATCTGTAAGATTCAAATCACTTAATGGCCATAATATGCCATTCAAATTAGAAGTAGCATGCAATGCTTATAAAATAGTATCTTGAACTTTGCTAAAAGGGGCCAGCAATACACTGCGGTGTGGTTTTTGATTTATACCAAAAAAACGATTACAAATTTGATGATCCGACTCCGCTGTGTGCCCGTGGCCTTAATTAAGCAAGTCACTTTGCCGCACTGAAACAGCAGATTGACGCCTGGATTATTCCATCCCCCCCCCCCCCCACCATCCCGGGACCAAGGTCATTTCAGCGCAAGTAAAAGGGAAGAAAATGGGATGGTTAGAAAAGTCAAAGTCTTTTACAATCAAAAGCATACGAGAAAATGTAAGAATGGTTCAAATAGGGAAAAAAAAACGTTGATTCAAAGCGCACATTATCAGTACACTTAGATTGAGATCACCTAAAAGTCCCATCATTTCGTTTATCAAGTCAAAGTCAAAGAGACTTGTCCTTCATAGAAGGAAAATAAATATCTTTCTGGCACCTCGTATTTAAAGAGACCTCGAATTTAATACCAGAGCCTATAAATATAAACAGTTTTGTAGACTTTGCTGCATCCAAAGAACACTTCTATTTTTCTAACAGATCTTAAAATTTAGCTTTGACTCTCTAAAATAAATGGGTATTGACGAACAAATTGGCGGCGATAAGGATATAAGAGGGCTATTGCTGCTTTATAAAAAGGTATTGAAAAAATACTTGTGATACTCAAAAAGACAAGTTCAATTGTCAAGATTTAAAGGGAAAAAATGAGACATTGACAAAGTGTACTGAAACAAGATTCAGGCTTGGATATTTTTCTCCTATTTGAATGACAGAAATTGAAACATTTGATTTTAGAAATGAAAACAAGGGAACTTTTGATTTTAGATAAAAACAACTAAAGTCTATAATTTATATATCCTTTTAACAACCCAAACAGTACAAGGGGACTTGCGATAAATGTCCCCACATACAAGAGAAACTTGGAGAATATCTCATAATATTGCAGAAATGTTCATGTTTGTTTGTTTCTGTTTTTAAGCGTTTTGTGGCACATTTAGGTCATTTCAGCGCAAGTAAAAGGGAAGAAAATGGGATGGTTAGAAAAGTCAAGATTTACAATCAAAAGCATACGAGAAAATGTAAAAATGGTTCAAATAGGGAAAAAAACGTTGATTCAAAGCGCACATTATCAGTATACTTAGATTGAGATCACCTAAAAGTCCCATCAGAACACAAGCACAGGTTCCCACTCAGAAGGACACACTCAAAAATATATATCATCTCCCCAAATTAAAACTATACATTTGATTGTTTCACTCCCAGCCAAAATTCTGATCAAGGCCAGGACAAAACCTAGTAATCTCATTCCAAGACAAAGACAGAAAGAAAGTTGGAAAACAGCGAAAGGTTTATATAAGACAGAGTAAATGCCTGCCTGCCAATGTTGCCAGGTCCTTTTGCAAAAATTCAGCCAACTTTATGCCAGAAATCCGCCAACTTTATACTTCACCTGTGACATTTGCCCCAAAATCTGCCAAAAATCCGCCATTTGATTTAAATCATTTATAATCAACAATAGCGTATTGTCTCAGAATAAAAAATTATGTTACTAAACGCTACCCAACCGTTTACAACAATTCCCTTTTTAAAGGAATGAAAATTCGGAGTTTCGATTTTGTTTGAGCGGGAGTTAGACTGTCGGATATTGTTTTCCCCTTCTGTTAAATCTGGATTAGGTTGTGTAGATATAGATCTAGGCCAACAGTAACACTCACAATAGGTGCTCCTAAAAGTCACTTGACGAGGGAAAAAAGAAGAAATAATTAGACTTGATTGCTATACATTTACTTTTTTAAAGGGTATACAAATCATCAAAAAATCCGCCAAAATAATCTACCATACGCCCCGCCACGCTTTGATAAGAATTCACCAATATACTTTTTTTAAAGGGTAAAAAATTATCAAAAATCCGCCATACGCCAGGTCATTTTTCCCCTGCCACGTGACGATGAAAAACCACCAACCTGGCAACACAGCTGCCTGCCCACCTCGGAAGGACAAAGACCCCACCCAGATGTCCATCAACAACGTCTCAGTTATACTTCTGCTGTGAGTATGGCTATAAGTATAAGTATAAGCTTCTGTTACCAAGAAAAACATGTTAGAAAAGAAAATTTCTCTTAAACCAAAATCTCCAAAGCCTGTTGGAGTCGAACATGGATCGATAATAAAACACATCTCTGGAGGATCAATCTGCAATGTTGTTTTTGTTTGTTTGTTTTTAAGGGTTTTACGGCGCTTGCAACACATTTAGGTCATATCAGCGCCAGTAAAAAGGAAGAAAATGGGATAGTAAAAAGTTCTAGAATTACAATTAAAGCACAAAAGAAAAGGTAAGACAAAGGGGAATTGGTTCAAATAGGGAACAGATGTAGATTCCAAGAGCATACCACCAATGTACTTAGTTTGAGATCACCTAAAAGTCTCATCCAGACACAAGCACAGGTCCCAACTAAGAGGAATACACCCAAATGTTTACCAATCATATAATATAATATGTAAACTAAACATAATACAATGCAAAACAGAGAGATGATTTACAAGGAAAAAAATATCATCTCCCAAAAATATAACTATATATTCGACTGTTTCCCTCTCAGCCAAGGACTCCGACCAAGGTCAGGACAAAACCAATGTTTTATGTTTATGTTTTAAGGGTTTTACGGCGCTTGCAACACATTCAGGTTATATCAGCGCCAGTAAAAAGGAAGAAAATGGGATAGTAAAAAGTTCTAGAATTACAAATAAAGCACACAAGAAAAACAGGGCTGAGAATGACTGGTCACAAAAAAGGAGGAAATTTTTCATCATGAAGATCATGACCCATCCATGCGACCATAACCTATAAATTTGAATTTCACTAAAATCAGGGGTGAGAATGACTGGTCACTAAAAAAGAGGACATTTTTCAGCGCTAAGATCAAGAAGCATCCATGTAAAAATAACCTATAAATTTAAATTTAATTAAAACATATTGTGATGCAATCCACAATGTATCTCGCAGCAATTTCTGACACCACTCGGAGGAATTTCAAAAACTGAAAGTGTAATTATAACATGGTGGTTGTAGTAATGGTAGTCGTAGGTATGATAATGTGGTGGTGGTTGTAGTAGTTGTGGTACGGATGATGTGGTGATGGTTGTAGTAGTAGTGGTAGTATGATTAAGTTAACGAATGTTTCATGTTGGCAATTGCCAGGAAATTAACATTTAATTGAATCATATGTGTGTGTGTGTGTGTGTGTGTGTGTGTGTGTGTATCCCTGTTAAGTAGAGGAAGATGAAAAATGAAAACATATTGAGGCTAAAGAACTGGGTGCTCTTTACTGATTTGTGTGTGTATGTGTGTGTGTGTGTGAGGGAGAGAGAGAGAGAGAGAGAGAGAGAGAGAGAGAGAGAGAGAGAGAGAGAGAGAGAGAGAGAGAGAGAGAGAGAGAGAGAGAGAGAGAGAGAGAGAGAGCTCAAAGTAAATCTAGTGATGAGTACAGAACGATGGTAGTGAAAAATTAATGAGGCTAAAGATCTGAGTGAACTTTATTGATTTCTATGTGAATGTGCATATGTGTCATGTGTGTGTATGACAGTATGAGAGAGAGAGAGAGAGAGAGAGAGAGAGAGAGAGAGAGAGAGAGAGAGAGAGAGAGAGAGAGAGAGAGAGAGAGAGAGATTGAAGTCAAGGTGTTTGTGATGACCTGTTATTGGTAAGTAGTGGAGGATGAACATGAAAACTAATCGGGACTAAACAAATAAGTGTGCTTTATTGATTTGTGTGTCTATGAGTGTTTGTGTAAAGAAAGATAGATGGATAGAGAGTGAGAGAGTTTTTGGCTATTAGTTCGAAGGGTTTTACGGCGCTTGCTTTACTTTTACTTGTAGGTCATTTCAGCACCACTTAAAAGGTAAAAATGGGGCTGTAAAAAAATATAGATTTAAGTAAGATCAAAAGTAACGGAGAAAAGGTGAGACTGGTTTAAATAGATGACTTCAAACTAACTACACGTGTACATTGATAGTTTGATCTTGGAGTCCGTTTGTGAGAAACGGACACCAAGATCAAACTATCAATGTAGTTAGTTTAAAGTCAAATAAAAGTTTCACCAAGACACAAGCACAGAATCCTTAAGAGCGTAATACAAAATTTAGAACAACAAATCTAACGTCACACAAAAGAGAGATGATTTACGAGGACAAACACATCATCTCCCAAAAACCATGACTATACATTTAATTGCTTCCCTCCCTGCCAATGAATCTTGCCGGCCAGGAAAAGGATCAAGCCAAGACAAAGACAGAAAGCAATTCTGATCTATGCAAGTAAAGATCCCACGGGAAGATGATGTGATAGTGGTGCTTGCACTAGAGGTGGTACTGATTATAATGATGACAGTGATGATGTGGTTGTGGAGATGGTGTTACTGATGATAATGTGATAGTTGCTTTTGTAGTGGGGATGGTCATGATGTCATGATGGTTCAGGAGTGAGAATGACGGGTCACGAAAATGGAGGAAATTTTTCAGCGAATAGTTCAAGACCCATCTATGCGACGATAACGTAAAAATTTGAATTTCATTAAAGTCTACTGAGATGCAATCCAAAATGCGTCTCGCAATAATTTCTAACACCACTTGGAGGAATTTCAAAAGTTGAAAGTGTAATTACACTTTAGGCGGAAGATTCTCAGCCCTGGACCATGGGGAGGGAGTGGCAATGATAATGGACAAATGCCTTTGCCTATACTCTACAATGATTGCTTAGCTATGGCCTCAATACCCATTTTCTCTCGTGTGCTAGTGCTATAACAAAAGTAAAAACTAACGTGCTCACGTGCGCTGTGAGTGTTTGCGTCATATTATGGTGACATACTCGTAAGGTTCAGTGAATCCTTCACCCACTACACACTCGACTAATATGACAGCCGGTGTTGTTTCGTGATTGCGCAATGAGGACACTAAATGATGGAGATTGGGGAGAGGGGTGGAGGGGGTTGAGACTCCCTGTCTATCTTAGCCTTTGTCGTAGAGATCCATATTGATTAGTTTATCTTATCTGGACTAGCTCAGGGACGGAGTTTATCTTAAACGTTTTGAATTACGAATGATATGGAGCAAAAAATCGGGAATAGCCTCAGAGTTTATTTTAAACGAGAGTTGATTTTAACATAGTTTTAAAGGGACTGCAGTGTAATTAATTGAGTTGCTTTCGACAGCTGTTTCGTTTCAAGTTTGTGTATTTGTTTTTTGAAGGGTTTGTTTTATGGTAACAAGGAGAGAGGGAGAGAGTGAGAGAGAGAGAAGGAGATAGAGAAGGAGGGAAAGGGAGAGAGAGATAATGAGGGAGAGAGAGAGAGGGAGAGAGGGAGAGGGAGAGAGAGAGAGAGGGAGAAACAGAGAGAAAAAGAGAGAGTCAGAGAGGGGGAGACAGAGAAAAAAGAAAGAGTGAGAGGGGGAGGGAAGAGGGGGAGAATGAGAGAGAGAGGGGGAGAGGGAAGGTGGAGAGAGAGAGAGAGAGAGAGAGAGAGAGAGAGAGAGAGAGAGATAGAGAAGGAGAGAGAGAGGGGGGAGGGAAGTAGAGAGAGGGAAGGTGGGGGAGAAAGAGAGAGAGAGAGAGGAAGAGTTTTTTTGTTTGTTTGTTGCTTTAGGTCTCTTCCAACACAATTGAGGTTATATGAGAGACCGCTGAAACAAAAAAACAAGCAATCTAACAAAGATAGTACAAATGTAAATCAAAATCATAATCTAAAGATATCATAAGCTAAATTATAAATAACCAAGAACAAACAGGCAGAAGATTTACAGAAAAAAAATATCCCCTGTCAAAAATACAATCACAAACCAAAGAAGCAGGATAGGCTAGTAAAGAGAAGAAGAAACGACATCACTATCGGATCGTACACCCATGCGAACATCATAGGTATACGATTCAAGGGTGATGCTCCCAAGAGAGGAAGAGAATGACAAAACAAAACCCTATGTTGCATCAGATAGAGCGTTTGAATGGAAATACACTTTTCGTTACTTGCGCCTCTATGTGGTCTTGTGGTGAAACATAGCTATTGGATCGGAAGGTCCTGAGTTCGAGCCGCGCTCGGCGCATAGTTGAGTCCTTGGAAAAGACTCTTTACTCACATTCTCTCGACGCAATCATGTGTAAAATGAGTACCTGGCCGTTTACAGCGTTGAATCTTTCGGAAAAAAAATTGTAATATCGCCTGAAAGGAGTCTTGTCACATAATAATTGTTGCTGTTGGACACGGACCCCATGTAAAGCGCTTTGACACGTTTATTGGATATTGCCCTGTATAAAAAGCTCAATTTTTTTGTTTTGCTATAAAATGATGTACCAAGTACATAATTGACACAAGGGATAGGCATCAGCATCATCGTAATCGTTACCATCATCATCACCATCATCATCATGGTCATCATCACCATCATCATTATCATCATCATCATCATCAACATCATCATGGTCATCATCACCATCATCATCATCAACATCATCATGGTCATCATCATCATCATCATCATTATCATCATCACCACCACCACCATGACCCACAGTGATAAGTAATACTATATTTGATTTACTTGTTTACCTACAGTAATGATAATGGACAAATGCCTTTGCCTATACTCTACAATGATTGCTTAGCTATGGCCTCAATACCCATTTTCTCTAGTGTGCTAGTGCTATAACAAAAGTAAAAACTAACGTGCTCACGTGCGCCTGTGAGTGTTTGCGTCATATTATGGTGACATAATCAACATCATCATGGTCATCATCATCATCATCACCATCATCATCATCATCATGGTCATCATCATCATCATCATCATTATCATCATCACCACCACCACCATGACCCACAGTGATAAGTAATACTATATTTGATTTACTTGTTTACCTACAGTAATTTGATTTTATTGATTTTGTTGATCCACATTTGCTCATATGGTGTGTGTGTGTGTGTGTGTGTGTGTGTCTGTGTGTGTGTGTTTTCATGAGTGTGTGGAGCGTCGGATCCATCTGTAATAGACACCTAGATAACCATGCCCCTCGGACAGTTGTCATAATGTAGTCCATGGCAGTGATTGATAAACATAGCAAACTACACAGGTTTTAGTATCGATGGTATAAGTAAAATACCCACTGTTCTACCGCTCGATCAGTTGAACCAACACAGAAAACAACGAGAAAACTTTAACGTTTATAATCTGATCGAGATAATCGTGTGATATCAAGTCACCTATTTTGTGGTGTAGAAAAACAATAACAATGATCAGAGAGATGTCGATTTTATTCAAGCTATTATTTATAAATAGCCAACTATGTTTGTCCGAGCACGTGTGAAGATATGTCACGAATTCCATGTTTTGATTGGTCAAAAATCCACTGGTTAATTCTAACGGTCAACGAGCATTTTATCAATTAGGAAGTGGGCGCTAGCCTATATACTCGACTATCGTCTTGTGATGTCATGTTATATAAGCAATGCAGTCGCCCAACCTCCTGACATATTTTAAATTGGGCTCTCTTCTTTGCTTTGTGTCCTTGAGTAAGACAGATAACTCTATTCAACTCCAACTCCAGTAAATAATTTTAAACGTAATTTCTCATACAGCGCAATATTTATATACTGTGCATAAATCGCATTAAAAGGGGGAGAACAAGCCGTAGTCTCAACGACACTTGGCGTATAGAGCAAATTATAACTTCTGCTTGGTGTCATGCTTTTGAATTTATTCGACAACGACAACGGTGTTACTAATATGAAACTCGTGTATGGTGAGAAAGTGTTAGTTAAGACTTTTCCATAGATCAACGTGACGTATTTGATGAAACCCCGGCCATTTATTTACCACTTTCTCAAACTGCTCATACTTAAATTAAATAGGATTTTAGTTTAGATACACATGACCTACTTATCGATTTCGTGGATGAGACCATCAGGGGTGAGAATGACTGGTCACAAAAAAGGAGAAAATTTTTCATCATGAAGATCATGGCCCATCCATGCGACCATAACCTATTAATTTGAATTTCACTAAAATCAGGGGTGAAAATGACTGGTCACTAAAAAGGTGGAAATTTTTCAGCGCTAAGATCAAGAAGCATCCATGCAAAAATAACCTATAAATTTAAATTTCATTAAAATATATTGTGATGCAATCCAAAATGTGTCTCGCAGCAATTTCTGACACCACTCGGAGGAATTTCAAAAACTGAAAGTGTGATTATAACATGGTGGTTGTAGTAATGGTAGTCGTAGGTATGATGATGTGGTGGTGGTTGTAGTAGTTGTGGTAGGGATGATGTGGTGATGGTTGTAGTAGTAGTGATAGTCGCCACATCTCCCTTATTCACAGATTCACTAATGCCCACCTCCCATTGTTTCAAGTTGACCAGAGACGCCAACTTAAAATTTGGCTCACATAAATTTCAGAAACAATTCCGAAGAATTTCAATGCTTAAACAGGAATTTCTGCAAACTAAATATAATCTATTGAGATCTATAATCATCCCAATACCCCTTGTTTCAAATCAAGTAAAGTTCCAAAACCAATTTCATTATGACGTATAAAATATAAAAATGAATGGTAGGGGTGGTGGTAATAATGATATGATGGTGGATGTTGTACTGGTGGCAGTAATGATAATGATGATGTATGTGGTTGTGGTGGTTGCAGAAGTGGTGGTGGTGATATTGTTGTGTTGGAGGAGGCTGTAGTAGTGGTGGTAAGGATATGGTAGTGGTTGTTGTTTTAATGGTGATAGTGTTTTGATGTCGTCGTCGTGGTGGTGGTCTTGATGGTGATGATGATGATGATGTGGTGGAGGTGGTTGTAGTAGTAGAAGTGGTGGTCCTTCATGAAATGATGGTGTGGCGATGGTGGTGGTTGTAGTAGTAGTCGTAGTAGTAGTAGTAGTAGTAGTAGTAGTAGTAGTAGTAGTAGTAGTTGTTGTTGTTGTAGTAGTGGCAGTGATGATGATGATTATGATGATGATGATGATGATGATAAGGTGTGTACTTGGAGATTAAAAGAGAGATTGATAGCTGATGTGAAAAGGATATGATCCACTTTATAGATTTAAGTTTGTCTGACAGAAGGACAGATAGAGTGTGTTTGTGTGTGTGTGTGTGTGTGTGTGAGATAGAGAGAGACAAACAGGGGGAGAGAAAGAGAAAAATATGAGAAAGAGAGAGAGAGAGAGAGAGAGAGAGAGAGAGAGAGAGAGAGAGAGAGAGAGAGAGAGGGGGAGAGAGAAAGAGAGACTGCTCCAATTGAATATAGTGATAGGTACAGAAAGGTTAGGTTAAAGCATTGAGTGAACGTTATTGTTATGTGTGTTGTGTTTTATTTGTTAATCGTACGTATTAAGTTAACGTATGTTTCATGTTGGAAATTGCCAAAAATTTAACATTTAATAGAATCATATGTGTGTATATGTGTGTGTGTGTGTGTATCACTGTTAAGTATGGAAGATGAAAAATGAAAACATATTTAGGCGAAAGAACTGGTGCTCTTCACTGATTTGTGTGTGTGTGTGTGTGTGTGTGTGAGGGAGGGAGGCAGGGAGGCAGAGAGAGAGAGAGAGAGAGAGAGAGAGAGAGAGAGCTCAAAGTAAACTAGTGATGAGTACAGAACGATGAAAGTGAAAAATTAATTAGGCTAAAGAACTGAGTGAACTTTATTGATTTCTATGTGAACGTGCATATGTGTCATGTGTGTGTATGATAGTGAGAGAGAGAGAGAGAGAGAGAGAGAGAGAGAGAGAGAGAGAGAGAGAGAGAGAGAGAGAGAGAGAGAGAGAGAGAGAGAGAGAGAGAGAGAGAGAGATTGAAGTCAAGGTGTTTGTGATGACCTGTTATTGGTAAGTAGTGGAGGATGACCATGGAAGCTAATCGGGACTAAACAAATAAGTGTGCTTTATTGATTTGTGTGTCTATGAGTGTTTGTGTAAAGAGAGATAGATGAATAGAGAGAGAGAGAGAGAGAGAGAGAGAGAGAGAGAGAGAGAGAGAGAGAGAGAGAGAGGGGGAGAGAGATTTTTTGTTTGTTTGTTGCTTTAGGTCTCTTCCAACACAATTGAGGTTATATGAGAGACCGCTGAAACAAAAAAACAAGCAATCTAGCAAGAATAGTACAAATGTAAATCAAAATCATAACCTAAAGATATCATAAGCTAAATTATAAATAACCAAGCACAAACAGGCAGAAGATTTACAGAAAAAAAATATATCCCCTCTCAAAAATACAATCACAAACCGAAGAAGCAGGATAGGCTAGTAAAGAGAAGAAGAAACGACATCACTATCGGATCGTACACCCATGCGAACATCATAGGTATATGATTCAAGGGTGATGCTCCCATCCAACCACCCGCGGGGGAGAGAGAGTTTTGAGCTCTTTGTTCGAAGGGTTAATACGGCGCTTGCTTCACTGTTACTTGTAGGTCATTTCAGCACCACTTAAAAGGTAAAAATGGGGCTGTAAAAAAATATAGATTTAAGTAAGATCAAAAGTACCGGAGAAAAGGTGAGACTGGTTCAAATAGGTGACTTCAAACTAACTACATGTGAGAAACGGACTCCAAGACCAAACTATCAATGTAGTTAGTTTAATTTACATTTAATTGCTTCCTCCCTACCAATGAATCTGGCCGGCCAGGAAAAGGATCAAGCCAAGACAAAGACAGAAAGCAATTCTGACCTATGCAAGTAAAGACCCCACCAGGAAGATGATGTGATAGTGGTGCTTGCACTAGAGGTGGTACTGATTATAATGATGACAGTGATGATGTGGTTGTGGAGATGGTGTTACTGATGATAATGTGATAGTTACTTTTGTAGTCATATTTGGGGTGGGGATGGTCATGATGTCATGATGGTTCAGGAGTGAGAATGATGGGTCACGAAAATGGAGGAAATTTTTCAGCGAATAGTTCAAGACCCATCTATGCGACGATAACGTCTAAATTTGAATTTCATTAAAATCTACTGAGATGCAATCCAAAATGCGTCTCGCAATAATTTCTGTCACCACTTGGAGGAATTTCAAAAGTTGAAAGTGTAATTACAACATATTGTACTTGCAGTTTAAAAAGGTAGCGGTAGGGATGATGATGCAGTGGTGGTTGTAGTAGGGTCGTGATAAGGATGATGATATGGTGGTTGTAATTGTAGAGGTGTTGGGAATGATCGTGTGGTGGTGGTTGTAATAGTTGTGGAAGGGATCATGTGGTGGTAGTATTAGTAGTGATAGTTGGGATGATGTGGTGGCGAAGGATGTAGTTCTATTGGTAATAGGAATGATGATGTGGTGGTGGTTGTTGTAGTAGTGGTTGTAGGGATCAGTGATGATAATGATAATTTGTAAAAAAAAGGATCAAATCTCTCGGCCCGTCTGTCAAGCCCAAATCTAATGCAAAAAATAACACAGCTATTCATTGTTACTTGATATTACGTAATATATTACTAACTTCTAAAACACGTCTATTCTGATCACAGGATATTACTGACTTTTTGTAAATATAATTTTTAAAATTGTCATTTCCAATTAAAAATTTTAGAGCCCTATAATGCTTCCCACTATATCAAGAGATTATAATAAACTTTTGGCCAAAAGGAGGTATTTTTTTATACTTCAAACACGGCTAGTGTGTGTGTATTACTGTAACCTTGTGGTTATGCAGCTTATGATAAGAATCTTTAATCAATTGCAAAACATATTCCATCAAATGAGCGAATCTAAATCAAGCCTTTAAAAAAATTATTACTTAAATCCATAGCCAAACTCACTGTTGTATTTTCTCTCTATTACAAAGTGATATCTATAAACATAATAATGTGAAGTTAGAAGGTTGGCTGAGAAATAAAATATGGAAAAGAAAGAAAGAAAAAGAGTGAGAGATAGATAGATAGATAGATAGATAGATAGATAGATAGATAGATAGACAAAGAGAGAGAGAGAGAGAGAGAGAGAGAGAGAGAGAGAGAGAGAGAGAGAGAGAGAGAGAGAGAGAGAGAGAGAGAGAGAGACCACTCTGATTTTTGTTTTAATTGGTAATTAGAGATAAGTTATAATGAATTCAATTGAATTCAGAACAAACAAACAAACAAACAAAAAAGGAGTACAAAGCTAAATGGTACAAAAATATTGACACCCATTTGCTCCATCCCCTTCCCTTTTGATCATCTTTTCATCCAAGGCCGTCATGGGTTAGTACCACTATTCACATTTGGCACCAGTGCGTCTAGACTAATGTCATGGGCATGGGAATGTCATCAAAAATCATGCAGCTGAGCAGAGGTGTCAAAAAACGACAAAAGACATTGGTGATTTTCAGCTAAATTACCTCTTAGCCGAAAATGTTTGACACGGCAAAAACAGTTGAAAATTTCAGAAAAATCCTTAAATTGCGGAATTCCGCAGAAGATTATCATCACTGAGGGATGATGGTGTGATGGTAGTTGTAGTAGTAGTGGTTGTAGCTGTAGTGGTGGTGATGGTCGGGATGATGATGTGGTGGTAGTTGTCGTAGGGATGGTGGTGGTGGTAGGTATGATGATGGGGGTGGTTGTAGTATTAATGGTGATAGGTAGGAATGATGATGTGGTGGTAGTTGTAGTAGTGATGGTGGTGGTGATAGAGATGATGATGTGGTGGTGGTTGTAGTAGTAATGGTGATAGGGATGTTGATGTAGTGGTTGTGGTGAGTCTTTTTAAAAGGCGGAATTGTGATGGTGATGGGCGGAGATAAAACACCGTTTAGGCGGAAGATTCTCAGCCCTGAAAAAGTAAGACATAGGGGAACTGGGAACAAATAGGGATCAGATGTAGATTCCAAGAGCACACTATCAAAGTACTTAGTTTGAGACCACCTATAAGTCTCATCCGGACACAAGCAACAAAAATCCAATAAAGAGAAAAAAGACACTCAAATGTTTACATTATAAATTCAAAATAAATATAATATATACACTATCAGAGAGATGATTTACAAGGAAAATAAAAAATATCATCTCTCAAAACAATAACTATGCATTTGACTGTTTCCCTCCCAGCTAGGATTCCGGCCAGTGCCAGGAAAAAACCAAGTAATCTCATTCCAAGACAAAGACAGAAAGCATGTTGGAGGACAAAACCAAGCAATCTCATTCCAAGACAAAGACAGAAAGCAATTGGACAACAGAAAAGAGGGGATAGAAGTCACAGCAAGTACCTCCCTGCCCGCTATGGGAGGTAGGAACCCCACCCAGAATCTGCAATGTGACCGACCCATTGCCTCCATCCATCCCGTAATATGTCGAGGTGAACCAATTCAAACGATCAGAGATACTGTATTTTTTTTTTTTTTTAAAACTTTTTAGCTCCCTATGACTATGACTACCTCTTCTTTCTTATGAAAAAATGTGTATGAAAGAGTGCCAGAGAAAGCAAGAAAGAAAAAAAAACAAAAAAACAAATTCCCATCCCAAAAAAACCAAGACTTCCTCAACTGGGAATTGAATTGAATCTTCCTTATTAAAAAAAAAACAACCCAAACAGCTCCCCGCCCCCTTCCCAAAAAAAAAAAAAAAAAAAAGAAAAAAACAAACCGTTGGCATAAGCCTCCTATTCTGGACTACAAATAAGTTTATCCAATAAAACCGTCCCAACATAATACCGTTTTGATGCCATGGGATACAAACAATCAAAGAGCTCTACTGAGTCTTTGATTCAACGAAGAAAAAAATTAAATTTAAATGAAATCATCATTATAATAATAAGTCAATATTGGATTCAACAGAAGAAAAGGGTGATGATAGTGTGTAAATAATATATCATAAAATATCAATGTATGGCAATATTGTATCTCAAATGTATATTATCGTGTATAAAGCATGTCGAAATTATTATATTTAAAAAAAAAAAAAAAAAAAAAAAAAGCTTTAGAATGAAATTGCAGCAATCAGTAAATTCATTTTTTCTTCTTCTTCGTTTGCATTGGGTGCAAGTTAAGTAAGATTTTTATACATCTTTCAATTCCCCTCCTGATCAGTGATAGGAAAATTGTGCCATTTGTTACAAAGAAAGAATAAATAGAATTCTTCCTCAAACCCATTTTGATTAAGGAGACAAATTTTTGTTACTTTTCTAAAAGAAAATCATGTTCATTTAACGGATTATCCTAATTCCTCCATGGGCAACAGCATATAACAATGCCGCGTAGGAGGTAATTTTATAAGAAATTTCGTAGGGTAGGCAAAGTACAATTCAACTTCGTCACAGGACGAGAAGTATTTCGAGCAATTTATACTCAAATATATTTATTTTTAAATAGCAGAAACAAACTGTTGGGAAAAGAACAAAGATGTTTTTGTTTTTTTAAAACATAGCAAAACACAAAGATTGAAGGAAAAGGTAAGATAGAGAAGAAAAAAAAAAGGGGAAATATTTTTCTTTTTTTTCAAAATTTCCCTGCCTTAAACACTTTACAAAAAGTATGCTAAAATAAATGTGAGCACAAAGACCGCAATCTGGTTTCAAAATGAGGTCAAATGGGAGTCGAGATAACCAAATGGATAAGTATAAAGCATTGCACTCCTCCAAGGTTCAAGCCCTGCTGTTCGGATCTCGTTTTCTCTGCCCCCCCCCCCCCCACTTGAACAAGATATTTAGCCCCTACGGCTTGCTCTTCGACCATTGAGTTTTTATATTATTTTGAGACAGATACTGAAATCAAATAATTTCCTCTTTTTATAACTTATTTGCTTCTGACGCAGCTGAAAATTTTGGCAAAAGATTTCTGACCCCTAGCAATCAATGCTAGTGAAATAAATCCTTTCATATCCAAGTAAAAGAGGGAAAAGCATAGATGTTGTGTTATAAAACGCCAAATGTTTTTGGAAATTGGCACAGTGGAATCTAGATAAAGCCAAAACATCGCTGGACCAGAAAGAATGCTCGACTTTAAGGGGTGGTTTGGGTCTTTTATAAACAAAAATTTCATTACCTGTATTGGGCGGTTTTAATCATTCTGTATCGTCATTATATGATAAAAAACAACATTATTGTTGAAAAATCTAAATAGTGTTGATACCCATTTTGCGACCTAATTTGGGGGTCTGGCATAAAAAAAATATAACAATCTTGTGGCAAACGTTCCACAAAAACTAATGGAAGAAATTACCTCCATATTCTTCCCTCTTGTCAATATTGTACCATAGTGTGTAGCCATAGAGAGATTTTATGGCTTTAGCTTATGGAATTTTTATTAGAGCATTACAAAGTTGAGAATTAAAATGTTATGATAAAATTGATATTAAATATTCAGAATTTGGATTATAATTCAAAATACACATCAAAAAAATCTCTCTATAGTGACATATTAAATTATCTCTCTGATAACTGTGGAAATTTTCAGACAATTTCATTGAATAGATTCTGAGAAATGCTTGACACAGTATCCCATACCCTTAGAAAAATGACATATTGAGAAAATGGCAAAATAGCTTTCCGTTTTTCACACTTTTCTTACTACCTGTACCCTTTTTTTTAACTGTGTTTTTCGTGCCTTTATAGTCTAAGAATTTGGACTTCAATAATATTATTTCTAAAATAATTGAATATATTTTTTCACCAAAATCTCAAAATAAATGTTTTGAAGGACTTTCCTAAAAATTATACCCAAACCGCCCCTTAAAGCAAGGTAGATTTAATGGAATTTAATTCATCAATGGGACACACTTGGATGAAGAACAGAAAATATCACTTATGACGATTTGGAGGTTTTTTAAACCTTAAAGCAGATGTTGACTTTATGCAGATGCCACAATAATTAAAAATAGGGGGTACAAAAAAATATAATAAATAAAAATATGAAAAGACGAAATGTTACATTTTATAAAAAATAACGATAAGTAATAATATGTAAGCTTCAAATTTATTGAATGAAGACAGATAATGTGGACGTTTCGGGTTTCCCCTTTGTCAACAAATACGATGATTGAAGAAATACTAAAGACGAATAAGAAATGTGGGGAATCATTCATCATGTTTTGTTGATGAAGGGAAAACCTGAAACGTCCACGTTATGTCTTCGTTCAATAAATCAAAGCTTACATTTCCTGACTTATCATTATATTTTTCCTTTGAGCTTCAAGCAGCAACATTTTCAATCATGTTATAAAAAAAAAAAAAATGTTTAAAAAAGGAATCAACCTTTTTGTTTTTTAAATCACAGCCGGACTGGTGTTTGAAACGAACAACAATTAAAAAATATAAAAACAATGTTTCTTACAATCAAAAAATGAAATGACTATGATCAATTTAACATTACTTGTGAGGTATGGGATAATGGTAGTGAGGTGATGTTATTCAACACAGTTTCAGTATGTCCAAAAGAAAAAAAAAAATTAATAATAGTAATAATAATAATAATAACAATAATAATAATAACAACAATAATAATAATCATAATAATAATAATAATAATAATAATAATAACAATAATAATAATAACAACAATAATAATAATCATAATAATAATAATTATAATTTTAAAAATGTGAGATACTAACATTATTAAATTTTGCAAAGTAAAGTTGTCACATTGTAAAAATTTAACAGGAACTTGACAGAAAAGTAAAACGATTCCAAAGTTAAAAATCGACGACGGGTGGACAAATCAAATCAAATGATAGATTGACTGACCGACAGTGCTTCAACCATAATACTAATGTAATAATAAAGCATTAGAAATTTTGACCTGGCTATACAATATAAAAAAATTTTTTTTTGACAGGGATAAGAAGGATAAAGTCTAGCCACAAATTTAATGGTGCAAACAGTTTTAAATTTGTTTTCAAACTTAAATTTCCGGCTTGGCCTTTAAGCAGGTTAACATCACCCTCTCGCTTGAATAATAAGGAAGAAAAAAAAAAAAAGAAGAAAGAAACCAGTACCTAAAAAAAAAATGAAATGAAAAAAACAAATCCCCTTAATGGAATTAAGATGTCTTGAACTTCATAACTTTTGACAAATGCGCACTGTCTGTTCTTAAAATATTTCCCCCCCACATTCTAAATTCCTTATCCTCTCATAACAAACCGCCCCCAAAAAAAAACAACAAAACATTCACGATCAGCACAGTCTATTCAATCTGTATCATCGCCTTCTACTACTATCGCAATGTTGCTTATTATGGAACAATATAAAAAATGCAAATAAATGCAACCTTTACAATATCATATTTAGACTTTACAATATCATATTTAGACAGTGCTCGAAACTCAGCTCATGAAAACTTTCAAATACTCACCCGAACACACATACATGTACACGAGTGGGCGTTCGCACACATAAACCCCCCCCCACCACCTTTCCTTTAAGACTATACTTTTTTTAAAAGCCACACCAATACACCAATGCCTTCTAATATTTCATAAACTGTCAATTTCCGTTATAAGACTTTCCCCAGACATCGGTTAACTATGCACAGACAGATCTGACAGTTGACTCAATATAAGTTAATCATTTGTGTTTTGTTGTCAAAGAGTCTTTAAAGGTGCTTACAGCACTTTGGAGTCCAGCCCCAGAAGTAACAAATCAAACACCGGGAAATTTGTATGGGATGTGATATATCACACCTGATGAGTCATCTTTTAGCTCCACAAGATTTTAAAAAATTATTTTTACATCGTCCAAATCTGTTATTAAAAATCATCAATTGACAACTGTTATGAGATAGAGAAACCCGAAATATTCTATAACTTATAAACTTCTCATTATCATGGGTGCAAGCAACTAGACCTCAAAAAGCCTGCAAGTCTACTTATGACCAGAGATAAAATCTGAAAAAGCCTGCAAGATTCTGGATCAACTTTCATTTCGGTAATCCAATCGGCCGGCTGTAGCCGGCACTCTGGCACCCATGCATTACTGATAAAATTCCCGTGAAAGAGGGAAGACTTTAAAATCGCCTCCATTACTCCTCACCGTCCAATGGCAAGAGTCACATCTGCTAGGGGTTTGTGTGTGGGACCATCTTTCTCGTGCTTTGCCTCTTCCTCACTTAACTCTTTCATTTATCACGCGGTGGGTGTGATCACATGACGTAGCACAGACATATTCCGACAATTTTATTTTTATTCCTTCCCAACCTATTTTTCAATCACAATATCTGCTCCAGTCATTGTCCATCCGTCCACATTGAATCAGTGATGATACTCACAAAAAGTCAAAAAGGAGGAAAAGTCTCGGAAAAATGGAAAACTCACCTAGAACATTCTTGCACCACAGGAAAGTAGGCAGGATGACTTCTTTTGAGTACAATTTTAAAACGCCCGGAGTCCAGTAAAAGGAGGGAATTTTTTATATATATATATATTTTTTTTTAAAAGGAGGTATTCTTTAAAGATTTATTATATAAAAAAAAAAGTAAAAGGAGGAAATGAAGGAAATATCCGCGGATCGAGGATCTGAGGAGGAAAACCGAGGAAAGGAAAGAAAACCGCGGATTTCCGCGGATCCGCGGAAAAGTATCATCACTATTGAATATTGAATAGTTTAGATCATTGGACATCAACACGAGAACTACTCTCTCCTCCTCCCACCCCCCAAGTCACAGAATGAACATATCCATTGGGTAAAACTCTCTCCTTCCATTCCAATCAATCTTTAGGAGGATCACTCGCTGTATGAAAACCAAATTAAAAAGGGACATTAAGGATATATTGTCAGATTCCGAAGCTTCTCCACCCCTTTTTCTTTCACTCAAGCCACCAGTTTATACAATCACTAGTCATACGAGTGAAATGACGAAAGCTGGAACTGGAAGGCTTTTTTGTTGGAAAAAAAAAAGCCAAAGAAAGAGAGACTCACTTTTCGTCCCCTTTCAAAACTTGAATGTAAAAAAAAGAAAAAAAGTCGTATCTTCTTTTTTTTTTTTCCTGGGTAAATTTCTATTATATCTTCACACGTTAACTTAATCAGTTGGTACGATCACTCGGCATAGGACTGATGTAATGAGCTACGGAGGTAGGAAGGCTTTTGTCGTCGGAAACCAACATGGAGACTGTCTTTTTCCAGTAAGCAAAACTGATCTTTGAGCTCTGGGGGGGGGGGGGGGGGGGGGGAGGAGGAGGAACAGGTGTAGATTATGTTTTAACTTGCTTTTTACAAAACAAAACAAAAAAGAAGTGGTAGAAGAAGAAGAAGAAGAAGAAGAAGAAGAAGAAGAAGAAGAAGAAGAAGAAGAAGAAGAAGAAGAAGAAGAAGAAGAAGAAGAAGAAAAAAATAATATAGAAAATGAAGGTCTGTTTATATTGGAGAGTGCCTGGATCCAATTTATTTTAACAGCGATTAATCGATGATGTCGTGGCGAAAGGGCATAATTATAGTTATAAGGGGGAATTTGTCTTCAGGATCTATTCCAAGGGAAGACTGGAATAATTGATGGCAACCGTAGTGCAACACTATTAGTGAGCTAGGGAGAAGGCCAAAAGCCACAAGGCAAGACAGGTAATCGAACTCCATACCTTTCAGGTATGAAGCAAAGACCATACTGCTGAGCCACGCTGATAAATGGGAAAAAAATATAAATATTTGATAAAAATCTTATCATGAAGAAGCAATTGATTTCTGCCACTGAAAATACAGCAAATGAAATGCAGTTCTTACCTTCTCCAATGCACTGCAATCTTTATCCTTGTGAAGATAATGATCTTGCCAGAATATTAACAAATCTCTGGAGAAAAAAAAAAAAAGGACAAAAAAAGTTTTATCACATGAAAAAAATCTTAACAGACCTGACAAGCAAGGAAAAAATATTATTTATTTTCATCTTTCAAAATAATCTGTCTTTTAAGAAGTAAATCTTAAATCAATTATATCCACTTTTAATCAATGCGGGTACCTGCTGGGTGGACCAAATGTCCACCCAGCAGGTAGCTGGATCTGTTAGATCTGGTGGAAAGTACTTTTTGATAAGACTAGCATCCTATCCAAAGGGTAGCAAGCAATTGCTATTGTAGGTTTAACGCTAAAAAAAAACCGGGATAAACTCCAGCTCTATGGGCCCAATGACCCTAGGGACTACTTTTATCTATCAATATGAACTGTCACCTTAAAATGTTTCAGTTATTCATTGTAAATGTTTTAGAATAGATTGAGTCTATGGGCCAATGCATGAACCTGAAAAAGGCAACAAGTTCTTGGAAAGTAATAGCTACTCCAAACTGATTTTTCAAATCATACATACGGCAAATAGGTTACCTTTTATGGAAAGTACATACAATTCTAAGACTTTCGATACCAGATTCAGCATGATGTGCGGGTATGTGGTATGACACTCGCTTTCAGATGGGAAGCTCCTGGGTTCAAGTCTCGCTCGGCGCATAGTTGAGTCCTTGGAAAACTTACATTCTCTCACCATACTCAGGTGTAAAATGAGAACCAGGCAGTTGACAGTGCTGTTTCTGTCCAAAAATAAATTGTATATCCCCCAACGGCATGCCTCATCCTATATGTTGAGTGTTGCTGTTGGCTAGAGACCCCTTGTAAAACGTATTGAGCACATTTAGTGGATATTTCGCTCTATAAATGCTCCAGCTCCAGTTTATTTCTATTTTGATTAAATATTTTATTTTCAGATAAAACAATATCATGTAGGAAATTGAAATACTTTTCTATAGAAAAATCACATAATAAAGAGAACAAAACATACTTGAAATTTTGCAATATATTTGACGAGCCGTTCCCGTTGACCAAGGCGATGTCCTGCTGTTCTCTGAGAGCTTGCAGGTA
Source organism: Berghia stephanieae (assembly GCF_034508935.2). Classification (NCBI taxonomy): domain Eukaryota; kingdom Metazoa; phylum Mollusca; class Gastropoda; order Nudibranchia; family Aeolidiidae; genus Berghia; species Berghia stephanieae. The sequence continues at coordinate 56,102,037 of NC_088366.1, read as the reverse complement.
CTTGGGCAGCTGGTCGCGTTTGTTGGCGAACATGAGAAAGACAAGGGTGGTATTCAGACAGCTGACATTTTCCTGAGTTAGGTTTTCTACATTGGTAATGTTGATGAGTCGATAGAGATACTCCAACTGTCTGGTGAAGTCGCCGATGTAATTGACAAGTTTGCTCTCCTTCTTCTCCCCTTTCTCGCCTTCAGTCAGGGATGCAAAGGCTGTTAGTGTTGTGAGATATAGAAAATGATTATCAATTTAAAATGAGTATCAAAGAAAAATTTATATTTTTTTAAAAATAGGTGTTCCTGATAGCTCAATTGGTAGAAGCAAAGGCTGTTAGTGTTGCGAAATATAGAAAATGATTACCAATTAAAAATGAATATCGACGAAAAATTTTTATGAAAAAAAAATAGGTGTTCCTGATAGCTCAATTAGTAGAGCACTCGCTTCACATGCAAGGGATAGAGGTCGACCCAGGATGAAGTTGAGATGTTTTTTTAACCCACCCCTCAGTTCAACCAGCAGTGGTTGGGCAGCTGGGATTGTTACATCTGGCAGAAAATACTTTGCGATAGACTAGCGTCTTATCCTAAAGGTAGCAAACTATTGTCCGTTTCACTCTCCAGAAAATGGGATAAACTCTGGCTCCATATGCCAGATGGCTCTGAAGGAAGATACTTCAGTATACAAAAAGAAAGGTGGCAGGGTCATAATTGTTGTTTGTTTGTTTATGTTTTTAAGGTTTTTACGGCGCTTGCAACACATTAAGGTTATATCAGTGCCAGTAAAAAGGAAGAAAATGGGATAGTAAAAAGTTCTAGAATTACAATTAAAGCACCCAAGAAAAAGTAAGACATATGGGAATTGGTTCAAATAGAGATCATATGTAGATTCCAAGAGCACACCACCAATGTACTTAGTTGAGATCACCTATAAGTCTCATCCGGACAAAAGCACAAAATCCAACAAAGAGGAATACACTCAAATGCTTACATTATACATTAAAAATAACAAATAGAATAATACATAACAGAGAGATGATTTACAAGGAAAAAAATATCATCTCCCAAAACAATAACTATGCATTTGACTGTTTCCCTCCCAGCCCAGGACAAAACCGAGTAATCTCATTCCAAGACAAAGACAGAAAGCATGTTGGAAAACAGACATAGGAGGATAGAAGACACAGTATGTACCTCCCTGCCCACTGTGGGAGGTCAGGAACCCTGCCCAGTCATAATTGTTACACTTCACAGAAAACAATTGATCAATGGAAAAAAAAATGTTCCTTTTTTTCTTATTTCATCAATGACTAGAATGGTTTCAAATGGATATTTTTGAGTTCAAAACAATACCACGAAACTGGAAATCATGCAAAAAAAAAAAAAAAAAAGGAGAACTGTCAACCATGAGACAGGCAAGATAAATTGTAAACAAACACAGTCAAAAGCAAACGCTCAGCCACAAACATTCCAATCTACATTAACAATTCAAAGAACAGATACTCGACCAGGCTTCATCACACCAAAAAATTCCACCAGCCATTTGCAAGAACAAACACATACAAATACAGTTTTTCTCCCTCGAATGATACGTGAATGGAACAAACAACCACATGACGTAATAGACGTCACAGACCCCACATCATTTCAACGCGTTTTCCACATATACAACAACGCCAGGAGGATTGAATGACTTGAGTGACAGGATTAGTGTGGTGTGATAGGTAATGTTTATGTGTATAAGATATGCAGCGTGCCTTTTGCATCTTATGGACTTGAACGGACTTGAAGAAAAAGACAAAATTTTTTTTTTTTTAATCGAGCTTTTATTTTATATAGCGCAATATCCACTAAACATGCTCAAAGCCCTTTACTAGGGGCCCCTGTCCAACAGCAACATTTAACATGTAGTACGGTACATGATGCGATATTACCATTTTTACGGACAGAGATAACGCTATAACGCTGTTAACGGTCAGGTACTCATTTTACACCTGAGTACGGTGAGAGTATGTGAGTAAATAGCCTTCTCCAAGGACTCAAATATGCGCTGAGCGAGGCTCGAACCCAGGACCTTCCGATCCGAAAGCGAGTGTCATACCACTAGACCACATAGCGGCACTAAAGAAGAAGAGTAATTTCATAGAGTCCCTTACCTTTGGAGTCGGCCCCTTCTGCCCTAAAATGCTCCAGGGAGAGAATCAGACTTCGGATAAACATGTTGGAGTCGACCAGATTGTGGTTGACCATGGAGACGAATCGGTCAAACTTCTCCTCCGTGGTCAGTATGGAGTCAAAGGCTTTGAAGGCTTCGATGTTGAACTTGATCAGCTCCCCGAGTAGGTCGAAACTGCTCTGTAGGATTTCCTTGTGACGGATACTGTTCTCCACGATATTACAGGCCACATGCTTCAAAGTAGATAAGATACAGAGCAAAAGCTTTATGGTGAATTTTCTTTGTAAAAATATTTTTAAAAAAAATAAATAAAAGAAATTAATAAAAATTTTTTTTTAAAAAAAAGGTCAAAGCCTACAAAATTAACAAACCACTCATCCACCCCCCCCCCCCCCCCCCAATCAGTCGGATGGTGAAAAGGTTTAAACTGAGATATTGCTAAGTTTAGTTACAAGGTCAACTTTTATCAAAAATTGAGTTCTTGTCATAAATACATCTGACCTAACATAATAAAAATATTGCCCAATTTACTTCAAAGAAAGATTAAAATGCACTGGGGAGCATATTCTTTCAGAAAATGCAAAAACATGCAAATCCAAAATTTTCACCTTCCGACTGATTATGTCATGCACAGACACAAAAATATGCAACTCACATTGAGTAGTCCCCGTCTCATGAGGAATATTTGATCACAGTAAGAAGTATCTCCCCTCAGATAACTTTCTACAGCTCTCGCCAACCAAAACCTGTAATTGAAAGAGTGCAATCGATAAATAAAACTTGACTTTTATTAGAAATATTTGCATTTTTTGTTGACTTAATTATAATTTGAAAGAGCTTTAAAGTGAATTACGCTTGTTTTTTTTATTTGGCTTTACGGAGAGAAAAAAAGATCATTCATTCATTCATAAAATTAACAGTTACTGAGACTGTAGAGACAGTATAAAAACTGAAACCAAAAAATCTTTTTCCCACCCAAATGCTAGCAAAAATTTATAAATGAATCTAAAACTATGAAAATGGTGGGAAAAAATCTGATTTTCCTGGGGAGAAAAAAAAGACACAACTCAAGATTTTTATAATATGGGAGAATGAAAATCTAAAAAAAGAAGGAAAAAGAGGAGCCAAAAATTTCGTAATATTACAAATTTTTGATTCTAACTGAAAAACAAGATAATGATTTTTTATTCAAAATAACATCTTAAAAATCAAGTTCTGGTGCCACAGCAGGTATATAAAGGAATTTAAAGCATTATTTTAACGTATTGGGGACGATTTGGTCATTTTAAAAAGTAGTTATAATGTCTGCTTCTAACCCTGAAGGATTTGAAAACTACGAATTTTTCCTATTTTCAGTAGGCAGCAGGTTTGAGTTACTGAGATCGTAGAGGCAGACTAAAAATGACAACAACAAATATCTATTAATCTGGTAACAAATATGACCATCTTTTTTTTTTCTTCTCTCCCAAATGCTAACAAAACAAAAAAAAACAAACAAAAAAAAAAACTCCCAAAAAATGAATATAAAAAATATGAAACTGAAGGGAAAACATCTTTTTTTCCTGCGATTATGAGGGGTAAAAAAAAGTCACAATAACTCAAGCTTTTGATATTATGGGAGGGTGACCATTAAAAAAAAATAAGAAGGAAATAAAGGAGCCGTATCATGACTTCCTTTATTTCAATATCAAGATCACTCTTTTTAAACTGTGAAGAATCGCAAACCACAAACTGAATGATTCCAAACCTCTGCACCAACATCAGAATTTTCCAACATGTAACAAACATTTATATAATTTTATATTATAATATTATTATAGTATTATTATAAGTTATGTTGAAAAAATAGGAAGTTGGATAATAAATGAAACAAACCATAACCTGAAGGTCGACGTTGTCGGTTCCTTCTTCATCACCTCAACAATCTTGGTCAAAAGACCACGGGACCCTTTACACATTAACTGCCTGAAAGCAATGGAAGAAATGCAGAAATAATAGCAATTATGAAAGAAAATTTTGAAAAAAAAAAAAAAGACAAAAAAAAAAAAACAAAAAAATCCAACAAACTCTTTTAAAAAACATTCCTCATAAAAAACCGTGTGAGAACAATCCATTTGCAGCCTTATTGCAGTTTTAATTCAACTGCCCCCAAAAAGACAATTTAACAAACGAAAATTTTTTTTTTAAAAATAGAATTATCTAAAAGTGCTTTGTCATTGTTTTAGAATAATTAAAATTGGTCCCTACAAGCGTTGTTTAAAAAACAACAAACCAATAATATTCTATTACAGGGGAAAAAAACATGAAAAAAAACCCCAATGAAAATGTATTTTGTTACTCCAAAAATAAAAAAAAAAATTTATGACAAATGAGACCCGTGTCAATTTCTAAAATAACTTTTCTATCCTACAGAACACTTTTTAATTTTAAAAAATTATATAATTTACAGAAGATGTATAATTCACTTTGATAACGGGTCAACGGTGAGCATAATATTACAAAAATGTTCACAAGTTTGATTTACAAAAAAAAAAAATAATAAAATAAATAATTTTGATATATTATTCATTTCAGCTGTTTTTTATAAGAATTTGTAGATTCTAAGTTAACTGGTAATAAATGTAGCTTCAAAAATAAAGATAACCAAACAAAACCAAAGCTGAGTTGGGTGATCATTTACTATTTGTCAAAAATTTCTCTTCCACATTGGGAGGGGGGTGGTTAAAGTTAAAATTATAACTTACTTGTTGATGTTATCCAAACTTTGTAATGACAACCCACCAGCTCTCACTGAAATTTTATAAGATAATAAAGATTACAAGGATTATTTTATGCCATTGGAAGAAATGCTTTAAAAGCATCTAAAGACTTTGTTCTTTTTCTGAAATAACGTGTTAATGTTCCTGTAAAGCGCTCTCAGCACTTCTTCGTGATATGGTAGAGTGCTCATAAATACAATAATATATCATTATTATTGTTAATAAGCTTAAGGAAACAAGGTGTGGTTATTGTACCAATCATCAGGCAACTGAAATGAAATGATTTTAAGGGTTTTATGGCGCTTGCGACATGTTTAGGTTATATCACCGCCAGTAAAAAGGCAGACCAATAAGTTATTCGGTATCCCAATCCAGTCCATTTCTGTGTAACGGGCCTGAAAATCTCTAATTTTCAACCAATTTCACTTGAAGCAATCTATATTTCTATTTAAGTTACAGGGATTAAAATTATATCACTGAAAAGCTTATCTATTCTCCTTCTAAAACATGTCAGATTTGATGATTTTTCTTGCAAAAATAGTTTATTAGACCCTTGTAAAGAGCATGACATAATGCGTTTTTTTATCGCGGCGAATAACCGAAATTTTATGGGTAACCATTTTTTAAACCGCCAACGCTACTAGTACTTTTGTTGGATCGTGTTACAAATAGCATTATTAGAAAGGGAATTAAAAGCTCTTTCTAATGATACCAATAACAACGTGATTTATTTACATTAAAACCCTAAAAAATCGAAATATTTCAGAAAAAATACCTAAAATCGGCAAAAATTCACAAATTTCGATTTTTTAAAGCCAAAAATAGGATTAGAAACATTTTTTCTTTATAATATCTAAATCTCGATGGTTTCCGAGATTTGTACCACCCGCGGGAGTTCTAAACGTCAACACAACGCGAGCATTCCATTTTCACTTTTGATTCCGGCGTGCCTAGCATCGTTGTCTCAGTTGAGTCTCAGTCAAGTGAAGTGTCTTTGTGTTATTCAATTCCTAAAATGGATATGAACTCAACAGATTTTTAAAAGAATCACTAGGTAAGTGTTTTAATTTGGCTTTTATTAAATCAATTTTACATTTAATTCTATCTTTTATATAAATGATGATGTTTTATTATCGTCCGCTGACTTGGACAAGAATGAGAATATTGAGAATGACCTCATTTTGAAACTCCATGTGAGAACAGATCTCTAGTTAATTTTTTACACCATGAAATCCTAATCTGTTTTTTTCATGATATCATAAAATATAAGTTAAATCAACATGTGTAGGACATTTGCTGACTTCAAAGTCAAGAATTGTGTTTAAATCTTTCTTCAAACACGACCTAGCAACATCGGCATAAAAATCCAAGATGGCGGCACCCGACCGAGTGCGTTTGTTTATCAATTGACGGGGAATAAGCACACTCCTGAAATTATGTGTTGCTTCAATTAAATTACTTTTTTCGATTCTCCAAATCAATCCTTAAGATAGGTAGAAGTTAAGTAACGATTTTTGGCTTTCATGTTTTTTATTGTTTATTGACAATTGAGTCAAACAGTGAACTGGCCATTTCCAACGATAATGTTAGATGCTCAAATTAGTAGATAGGATCTCTCTCTCTCTCTTTCTATCTATTTATTTCTCTCTCCCTCTACCCCCCCCCCCCCCTCCCACTCTCTTTCTCTATATTCTTCTCTCTATATCTCCTTTTTTTCATATTTTTTTTCTCTCTCTCCTTCTACTCCCCCCCCCCCCCCCAACTCTCTTTCTCTCTTCTCTCTCTATCTCCTTCTCATTTTTTTTCTCTCATTGTCTAATCTTTGTCCCCTCTTACACTTATCTCTCTCTCTCATCCTCGCACACATACTCATTCTCTTTCTCTTCTTCTCCTAGCCCCCCCCCCCCCCCCCCCTCTCTCTTTTTACCAGTTGGCTACCTTACCTATGGAATTTTCTTTTTCAGAATGTTCAAATATTGTGTACTTTGTGTTCATTGGTAAAGTAACTTTAGCACCACTCTTCTTGTATCATATTTTTTTTCTTTTCAAAATGTTCTAAATAATGCTTTGTTGTTAGATTAGGCATAATATAGTAGATAAGAATAAGCTTAAATATCCATGATGGTAATAGTAATGGTTGGCAATGTAGAAAGTTTGAAATCCCATTTTTTGTGACCTGTTTTTCTACTTATTGACTCTTGATTACTTTTTTTTTCAGTTGATGATGACTATGAGGAAATGAAATGGTTTTTGATGAAGGGGAAAGGCCGGCGACCTGATGCTTGTTGGAGTGCCCCTTTAACTAATCGAGTTCTTCTTCAGCTACACTTTCTGCGATGTGGGGGGGATGATCTGAGGCCAAGGTATGTATTGCATCTGAGACCCTATGGTTTGCAAGTACCCTACTCACAAGCACAGAAGCTGGTATTAGGTGCAATTGAGTTATTACATATCATGACTATTTCTTTATTTTAAAGCCCTTCTTCATACCACCAGAAATTGATTCTCTCTATCAAGCAGAAAGTATTGAGATCCATACGGTAGCAATCAAGTTACTGCCCAATTAATGCTACAAAAACCAAGATATATCGTAGAATGTAAGGCTCTGTCTCTGAGGGACTTCTATTTACTGCATTCAACCTGTTCATATTTCAGTGCTCATATCATGCTGCTGTTTTTACCCCGTTTGGTTAAGTCGGATTGTTTACTGCTTTGCCTATATTTCATGATTCTGCTCCAGCAGCTTACCTGCAGTGTGTGATCATTTTTCATTTATTTTCTTTCTGCAGATTGCAGAGTGGTTTACGTACCTCTCTCCGGAGTGTGTCTTACCTGTCCAGAGGATAGGACTACTCATCGCCAGGAAGTTGGATACGGCTAGGTCAATCCACGACCCAGCAGAAAGTAAAATTTTCCTCAATGAAATTCTTGACTATGATTACTTGTCGCCTTCGCTGAGTGCCCTGAGCATCACTCGCAGTGTGCTCTTATTTCGGACACAGCAGGGTTTGCCAGAGTCCTTCTTACTTGATTGGCTCTTACGTATTCTGAAGCTCGGACCAGTTCATCATAAATCCATTAGAAATGCTGTCAAGTCAACAACGGCAAAATTAAGGGAAAATATTCGTCGTGATCCAGGGAAGGTGACATCTTTTGCCAGTTCGACTTTTGAACCTTACTTTACACCTGGATCATCAACATCTCTGGTGTCTACAGTCTCTCCAGTATCAACATCTGTCTCTGCACTGTCAGTGCTGACTCCAATGTCAGCCTCTGACACTCCAGTGTCAACGCTCACCACTGCCTCGACAGTGTCATCGGTCACCACTGCCTCGACAGTGTCATCGGTCACCACTGCCTCGACAGTGTCGTCGCTCACCACTGCCTCGACAGTGTCGTCGCTCACCACTGCCTCGACAGTGTCATCGGTCACCACTGCCTCGACAGTGTCATTGCTCACCACTGCCTCGACAGTGTCATCGGTCACCACTGCCTCGACAGTGTCATTGCTCACCACTGCCTCTACAGAGAAGGAAAATTGATGATAGTGAGGAAAATGTATGTGATCAGTCTGATTCTGATGTGGACGATGACTATGATGAGTTTCGATTCACAAGTCAAGGTCAATGGGTAGCAGTTTTTTATGACCAAAAGTTCTATGTTGGTCACCATTATCAGTGATCAACGGGCTTATGTGAGGTTCCTCATCGACTCTTCTGTTCGTGCCTCTACTTACAAGTGGCCTGTTGTTGAGGACATTGCAGAAATGGAGTCCAAGTATGTCTTCAGGTGTGACTTCGAAGTGACATCTTCTGCAAGTGGTCGACTTTGGACAGTTGCTGATAAGGCTATTACAAAGGCTTATCAGCACTTGAAGGGTATTATTTGATTGGATTTGGGTGAGAATTGTCCATTAATGGATTTATATTGCTCATAAAAGGTGCATTTTGTGTTGGAACATCTGTTTTGTCTCATCTTATCACATTTCCTTTTTTTCCCCAGAGTCAATAATTTTATCTGGTCGACCGTTTTTGGCCAGTTTTTAGATTGCTCTCAAGGTTATCTGCTGCAGTCTGACTGTGAATATGCTTCATCCATGCATAGTTTATTACTTTGCAATTCTTTTAAGACTAAAATGGTTATTCTGTGGCTGTTTCAAAATTTTCTATGAATTTTTGAAAATCATGGATTTTTTATATTTTTTGATTGTGGCATCCAAATTTCATTTCATTTCAAGAGTATTTCTAAATGAAAAGGTCTAGTGTTAAATGTTGTTTATAGTTTACAATTTTCTGTTTATTTTGAGGTATATTTGCACTATTTATTATCCTTAGTTATTTTTTAATGAATTTTTGAAAAATTGGTAAATTTGACGAAAAATCAGTTATTTCCCTTGATTGCAAAAAATGACAAAATTTCCATTTTCAGATCTCAATAGCTCTTTAACCGTGTTTCTTAGCGCACAGGAAAAAATTAGACAAAGTGTGTGGGTACAAGTCTTTATGTAAAAGTGATCCTTTGGGTTCTTAGTCATTTACTTTTCTTAGAATGAGATCTCAAAAATGGAGTATTTTGCAATGCGAAAGAGTGTACTTTTTCTGCTATTTCGAAAGGCCATAACTTTTTTATTTTTAAATATTTTTAAATAATTTCTTCTGTTCTGTACATCAATCAACACATAGTTTGAAATAAAAAGTCTTGGATTACTATTTAAAGCTATCTAAATTTTGGTCTGGAATACCTACAATAAGTATAAGGGATAGACAAATTCTAGAATTACAATTAAAGCACCCAAGAAAAAGTAAGACTAAGGGGAACTGGGAACAAATCGGAATCAGATGAAGATTCCAAGAGCATATCATCAATGTACTAAGTTTGAGATCACCTAAAAGTCCCATCCGGACATCAGCACAGGGTCCAACTACGAGGAATACACTGAAATGTTTACATTGCACTAACAAAATAACAATGCATAACAGAAGGATGATTTACAAGGAAAAACAAACTATACATTTGACTGTTTCCCTCCCAGCCAAGGACTCCGTCATGGCCAGGACAAAACCAAGTAATCTCATTCCAAGACAAAGACAGAAAACAAACTGGAGAACAAATATAAGGGAACAGAAGACAAGACACAGCAAGTGCCACCCTGGGAGGAAATGGAATGAGGAACAGATCACTTAACATACAAAACACAATGAATGCACACAGGAGTAACTCACCATTTATTTTTTTGACTTCATTTAATTCACTCTTGGATAATAACAAATGCTTGTAGCTGTTAAGAGTAGAGAAAAGAAAGAAAACACAAAATAGAGGTAAAAATGAGGCTTAGTTGTATCAAACAATTCATCTTACACTGTGACGGTCCAAACTAAAATTGATTAATAAAAGAAAAACACAGAAAAATAACACTACAAACAAATCCCCCCTTCCCAAACTAAAGAAAAAAAATATAAAAGAAATTTTAAAATCTCTTTTGTCTTCTGGCACTTTTCTATTCACTTTATTTTCTGTTATTACCCAAACTATACACATGGTTTTTAATCAAATTCAGAGTCTTTATAATTTCCTTCCTGTCATTCTCAATTACTTCTAACAACTTTTTCTTCGTCTACTTGATGATATTATATAAATTGGTGTCAATGTCAATAGACAATATTTTTTTAATGGAAAAGAAAAGAATGAAAAATAAATAATAAATAAATAAATAAGATATAAAAAAAAATATAAATAAATAAAAATAATAATTAATAATAATAACAATAAACATTAAAAACAAAATATTTTAAAAATATAAAATTTCAATTTTGGCAGTTGAAGACTACATATTTACAGGCAGGCCATTTGTATTTTTTAATTGAGAAAAAAAAATTGCTCAGCAATATTCCTTTTAAGAATTAACCCCTTGAAGGCTTAAACGTGTGGCCAACTGCCACAATCTATTAATAGTATTATACCAGAGCTGCCAACCCTTCATATTTCAAAAATGGAATCAGAACGCCTAAAAATAGGAATTTGAGACAAAAAATAGGAATTTCACCTTTAAACCCCCCCCCTCTCTCTCTCTCTCTCTTAACACCAATTTTTTAAAAATCGGAATTTTGAGGCAATGGCGGAATAGTACAAAAAAGGAAAAGTGAAAATAGGAATGATTCCGCTAAAAACGGAAGGGTTGGCAGGTATGATTATACTATACTGCCTTCATCTGGCTTATTCTGGCATAACTCTGACCTGACGTAGTGAACCACAAACAAGTGCTCTGACATCAAACAAAACGTTCCTTTTCATTAATTCAAGACGCTAATGTAGATTTGCAATTGGAATAAAATATTCCTGTTTCTATGAAAGTTTCACTATTTAGTAATAGTAGCAGGCAGGTTTATTAAAAGTCCACAACAATTTTCAATAATCTGATGTCAGCATAAGGGGAGTAGGATATCTATGAAGGAAATCATGAAATATGAAGGAAATCATGAAATAAAAAGCACCACTTACTCTGAATGATCACAGAAACTATGAACAAGGCGAAGGAATTGAATTTTCAAGGCCACTTCCTGTGAGAGGAAAGAAATATTCATTGTGAAAGAAAGGGATGTTCAATGCAAAAAACTACAATTTGACAGGACTAAACTAAAACTGTTAATTGAAAGATACAAGATTAATGGATACAAAATGGAAACAAAACAAAAATCAAACAAAAAAAATAATATAAAATTAATGGAAACAAAACAAAAATCAAACAAAGAAACTAATATAAAATTAATGGATACAAAATGGAAACAAACAAAAATCAAACAAAGAAACTAATATAAAATTAATGGATACAAAATGGAAACAAACAAAAATCAAACAAAGAAACTAATATAAAATTAATGGATACAAAATGGAAACAAACAAAAATCAAACAAAGAAACTAATCCCCTCCCCCCCTGTAAATTAACAAAAACAAATAAACACACAAAGTGGTTTAAATACTTGGTGTAGAAAAAAGAAAAAAGAAAAGAAAAAGAAACAACAAAACTAAAAACAAATTACTTAAAACCTGCTACATAACTATACATATACAGATAGAAGGATGTGTATGATATAAAGAGTAATTTGAAAATGATTGTATAAAATGCCAACATAAAACGTATATAGTAAAAAAAGGGAGGCACACATACTGGACTGCATTCACATGAAGAGTTATGACCTCTTAATCTGTGTCTGGTTTGGGAGCGGCCCCTGAAATTTTAAAAAGAAATTCGTAAACATGATATTTATCAATATGACAAAAAAAAAAGTAGAAAGAAGAAAAAAACAAAACAAAAGTAAAAAAAGAAAGAAAAAATAAATAAAAATCCCAATAAAAAGCGCACAAGATGTAAATTTAAGTTTTCACCACCCAATGAAACAGTATAGAGCAAAGATTGAATGACCTCAAAATTTTTATGGATATCGAGATGAAAGTAGAAAATCTACTAACCTTTACTTATCACAACTTAATATATCAAAGTCTATAAAAATTACGGTTACTATAATACTAGATCATGGCCACTTCCTAAAAAATTACGGTTACTATAATACTAGATCATGGTCACTTCCTAAAAAATTACGGTTACTATAATACTAGATCATGGTCACTTCCTAAAAAATTACGGTTACTATAATACTAGATCATGGTCACTTCCTAAAAAATTATGGTTACTACAATACTAGATCATGGTCACTTCCCAAACAATAATAATAAAATTCAAATATGTAGTTATGTCAATAAAAGCTCAATAACCCCTGCATCGACACGACAATCAATGACAACTTTACTCACACTTGACATTTCCAAATGAACTGGTCAAACAGGTCACTCAAACCCGAGGCTAACTTTAGTTCTGCCAATTTTCTTTGTACCTGTTGGATAATAGTGGGGGGGGGGGGGGGGGGGGGAAAGAGGAAGAAAGAAAGAAAATTAGTGAGTGAAGTCAAAATTAGAAAAAAAAAAAACAAAACAAGCAAACACAAAACCAAGCAAAAACAAAACCCAACACAGAAGCAAATAAAAAAACGACTGTGTGATTTAATTTTTTTCTCTCTCGTTCTCCACACAATCTACGCATTGAACAGAAACCTGCTACATAAAACAGATAAACAAAAAAAATTCTGTATATTTCAAGGAAACTTTGTTTTCAATCTGATTTAGTTAACCCAAAATGCTAGAATTCTATCCTTGTTTATATGAAAACTGTCAGACACCCTAAGTATGTGATACTTTGTGTAGGCCTTAATATATCACAATCAACTAACAGATACGCCTCGTCTAACACAACTGATATCACTACTCAACCCTCTCACAGAGCTGCCAACCGTTCACATTCCAAAAGTGGAATCAAAACGCCTGAAAATAAGAATTTGAGACAAAAAATAGGAATTTCACCTTTTTAACACCCCCCCCCCCCCACACCTCCCTTCGCTCTTTTTTTATTCTTTCCATTATCATCATTTTTATAATATCTGAGTTTTAGAGACAATGGCGGAATAATACAAAAAGGAAGAGTGAAAATAGGAATGATTCCGTCAAAAGCGGAAGGGTTGGCAGGTATGCTTTCATCACACTTCAGACCAGTATTCTCGGACCAATCACGATAAATGGGAGGCACTCAGTCAGATGAAGCACACACTTCCCTCTTGCCAATCACATCTTCTTACCTTGCGACGGTCCATCTCAAACTTAGTCGAGGCCGGCGGTTCACCATTTCTCTCAGTATACACTGAATAAGGCATGGTGAGAACAAGAGATGTCTTCACATCATTTTTTTGTATCAGTATTTCATGAGGCAGACTTAGCATAAATTCTAAACAATCATTACATTGATTAAAAGAAAGAACATCTTTTAAACTTCCATTATGAAATTAACTACAAAACCCGAATTTTAAGAATATAGCATGGATGGTCCTGTGCTGGGACAAGATCACTCCAAAACAAAAACAAAAATTAAAATATTTGGATTCCACTCACGAAAAACACTGTACACAAGGAATTTTGACTTGAGAAGAGGTTATAAAAAAAATAAATAATGCTCATTGTAATTGCATGAAAATTTCAGTAATATCAAATATCTAAGGAATCACAAAATTCTTTTTAAAAATTTTCAAAACACGTCACCTCTTGATAAAATCAAAACTTTTCATATCAAGAGTAAACACACCAAGTTTGATTTGTCATCTATTCATACGATAAAATCTTTAGCATTCTTGCAAACTATAATTAGCCCCCAAAATCTTCTCGCAGTAAATCAGAAAGAAAAAAAAAAGCAAAGACCAACTGCTTCAATTAGTTGATTAAATCATTTACTGATGAAAATGATGAGAGAAACCATCATAGGAGTAAAAAGTACCATTACCACGTAGACTCTTCTTGCTAATTCTATAATGAAAATCGACCAGGAATTATCAAAGTTTTATGGAAAAAGAAAACTTGTTTAATTCATTCCTATCATAATCATGACTCTCAACAACAACAACAAGAAATTGGATTTTAAAATGTGAAAATAGAAATACTTTCAGAAAGTAAATCTCAAAACTTTGTCGAGTCCACTTTTCATTACTTGTTATTCTTCCATTCTTTGAGTCGCATTAAACTTACCTTTTTCCTGTGTTTTCCCAGGAGAAAGAGACCCAAAACATAGACAACCTCTACCCTCTGGACTAGTTCCTCTGTAATTGTCAGGGCTTGTTGGACGACCATGGGATTACCTTGAGATGTTGGCTCAGATACTCCTTTAAGATGGAAAAGAACCAAAAAAAAAAAAAAAAAAGGTTACCTTTTAACACGGAGAACATCAGTCATGAGGAGAAATTGAAAAAATCAAAATAAAAGCCTAAACACATTCATTTGTTTTCACCATACACACAGTCATGATTATCTTCGAAGCACGGAGTTGCGAATTAATGACAAGACAAGACAGATGTGCTGTTGAGAACAATGATTAATAATAATAACAATAATAATAATAATAATAATAATCTTTATTGTGCAAATAGGCAATTATTGTTAGGTTACAACTCTTGTAATAGGGGGAAAAAAGTAATTAAAATAGTAGTAATAATGATGATAATGATAATAACACTGATAGTAATGATGATAATAATAAAATAATAATAATCATAATAAAATAATAATAATAATAATAATAATAATAATAATAATAATAATAATAATAATAAGAAGAAGAAGAAGAAGAAGAAGAAGAAGTTGTAGGAGAAGATAATCTCTCTCTCTCTCTCCCCTTCAGTCTATCCATCTGTCTAATTCGGAAAGATAATCTAGAGATGGAAGCAAGCTTGAACACAAATTGATGGGGTGTAAGACATTACCAATTCTTTAAAACAAAAAAAAACATAACTAAATTCCCCATTCTAAAACCCTTTTTCTCATTAATCTCACTGACAATTTGTATTAAAGAATGCTACTATTTGGTATAAATGGCAGCTCAATCTAATAAAAATAAAATTTGCTACACAAAGTTGCCTTAATACTTAATACTAGACCTGTAAATGAGCTCTATAAAAATTGACTGAAACTGAAACTGAAACTCTTCGTAATTCGTCGTAGCGGTAAAATCCAAAGAATCAAAATGAAAGGTAAACAGCAAGCTCACTTGAGCAAAGCAATGGCAGAAAACTAAATTGCGAGGGATTAATTAGGCTACTTACCATTGTTCCTTATAATTAGGTACCCAATCAGTGAAGAAACTTAGAAACGGTCAACCAGTTTGTTTACAACATGAGGTAATCGAGATGTGCTTGTAGCAATCATTTAACTTTCGATTTGAAGGTGTCTACATAACGAACTTCCGGTGTTTCGAATTTTTCTTTCTCATACTTTTCCTGTCCTTCAAGTAAATGTGGTCAATTTTGGCTTAGACGAAACAGTGAAATTTATCGCTCGGCGGCTCAGTTAAAATTGGCTACGACAGGTTTCGAAAGTGAAAAAATAATTTCACGAAGGCTGTGTGAAAATACACTGGGGTGTGTTCAGACACGGCAATTCTAAAAAGCGTCGCTTAGCCTTGGCAATATATATCCATCATTAATATAAACGGCCCATGAGCTATGCGTGGGGCTGTGGAACATTCCTAGTTAACTTTACAGTCAATCGACTACGATTCATGAATTCTTTCTTTATTCATTTCTTTCTTCCCTTTTTAAAAATATTTGAATTTGACGAATTGACTGATTTCAGTTAATTGACTGAGAATTTACAGGGCTATAATACTTGATACAGGAAATTCAATTTGAAACCAAGTCAACATTAAACTTCATAAATCTCGATAAGTTTATCACTTCCAATTTATCTACTAGTGTTTCTGCAACAATTTTTTTCTAAAACAATATATCGAACTCTAGCAATCATTGAAGACATACCTCCTATAAAATCGTCGAAATCATCCCCGTCGGATGGCTCATAGACTTCGTCGGCCATTTTGTTGTCTATCCACTCCATCCAGCAGTCCAGCTCGCTTGTCAAACCACGATACCGAGGTGTGTCTGTGGAGTAACGACAACGACAAAGGTTCATCTTATAATTGCACAAGTAGAATAAGCAATTATGTTCTTGTTGAAAATATTTAAAACATACCAAAACGATACCATAAACTTTACTGTGCATAATGAAAGGAATATACTGTAAAATTACTTTAGACTGAAAGAAGCTAAACTGAAAAATACCATGAACTGCAAAGAATTTAATAAATTTTACGAGTTTCTTCTTTATCATTGTACTAATTCTTACGATGAACCGAAATACTTCTAAGCACGACTTTCTTTAAACAGAAACAACTCGAGAGTACCCTCCCTTTATTTTTTCTGCAATAATTCTGTATAATGTGAACTCACATTCTTTGTTGACAGCGATCTGGACCAACCTTGGTAAAAGTTCTGGAATGCCTAGTAATAATTCTGTTTGTATAGAATGAAAAGAAAAAAAAAGTTACCATCCAAAAAAATAAGACTAACTAAAATGACACTGCTTGCGTTGTGACAGAAATAATTTTGTGAACATTTTTTACCATATTGTCTAAAGAGTTAGATTTCATAAGATAAACATATTTTTTTTTTCTTTTTATAATAGCAGTTGACTGCTGTACTCTGGAATAGCAGGTTTGCAAGGTCTCAGGTTTGAGAGTTTTTGCCAAGATGAGGATCGATATTTAAAGGACGAGTTTTCTGGTAAATAATTCATTTCTGTAAACAATCCACAAAAGACATAGAGTAGATGGATCACCTTTGAGACAAATTGCTGATAGAAAAGTACGGCTATGTGGTCTAGTGGTATGATACTCGCTTTCGGATCGGAAGGTCCTGGGTTCGAGCCTCGCGCTCGGCGCATAGTTGAGTCCTTGGAAAAGGCTCTTTACTCACATTCTCTCACCATACTCAGGTGTAAAATGAGTACCTGGCCGTTAACAGCATTGTCTCTGTCCGAAAAATTGTAATATCTTCTAACAGGCGTCATGTCCCGTCCTACATGTTAAATGTCGCTGGTGACCAGGGACCCCTTGTAAAGCGCTTTGAGCACATTTAGTGGATATTGCGCTATATAAAAGCTCAATTCTTTTTTTTAAATTATAAAATCAATTGTTTAAAAAGAATTGAAAAACAAAAGTGGTGAAAACCTTATTCTAATTCACAAATATAGATGCACTTTAAATATTAAATATTATTGAACATACTTTTAACTTAAAAAAAAAAAAACAACAAAAAAAAAAAAACAAGATAAAAAAACAAAACAAACAAAGCTTTAAAAAAACCCCAATAAAACAAACCAACAAAAGACAAAAATGACAAACAAAACACACAGCAAATTGCCTTTACCTTGGTTTATATCCCTCAAATTGACAAAACCTTTGCTCCTTTTTTGTTTATTTTGGGCAAATACTGTGAGAGGAAGAAATAAAAAGAGCAAAAATGAGATGACTATTAATTTGACACAAGTTAAACAAATGTCTAAATTAATAGTATTTAATTCTTAGATTTAAGAAATGATATTTGAAAGAACATCTAACATCACCAATCACTGCTTTAACTCACTTAATCCTAGAGATTTTTTCTACTTTTCAAAATTGGAAGAAATGTATTATGAGCATGTACATAGATAGTTTTATTCAACATGTAAAAACTAAAAACATTAGCTTTGATACTGCGCCTATATTTTGTTTCAGAAAAATGGGCATGTGGTAAAAGTAACCCGAGTAAACTATGGATATAGTCGGTGAGAGGGTTGAGTGAGTTAAGAAATGCTAAACACCTGTGACATGTGACAGACACAATTCAACATTAATTCTTAGTGCTCACCCAAGAGCAAAATCAACAAAGAGAGTCAGATCTAAACCACTCACAGGATGAAAAAAGTTTAGATTGCAATTTATAACCGGATGCACAATGAGAGAGAGAGAGAGAGAGAGAGAGAGAGAGAGAGAGAGAGAGAGAGAGAGACAGAGAGAGAGAGAGAGAGAGAGAGAGAGTGTGTGTAAGTGTGTGTGTGTGATGTGAAAGAATTTCACAAGCCCTTGATTTAAGTGATAAACATGTATATTCCTTTCAAAAATCTTATTTCAATTTCAATCTCCAGAGAATGTTTTTAAAATGAATAAGCCAAGGTGAACAGATCTCTATTATAATATAGTCACTTAGTTTGATTATAAATATTGACACTCATAAAAATATACATGCACCAACACAGACACGCAAAAAAAAAAAGAAAGAAGAAAAACAAAGAAAAAAAAAGAAAAATGAGATGAAATTAAAAAAAACCAAAAAAAAACAACAATTCAATACAGATATTAAGCATTTGGATTCCATCTCACAAAGGAATGGAATACAGTATATATACTTACAAGAGGATTTGTTTTCATATATATCAAGATCAGATATTGCAACAGCCAGAATGCGACAAAAATTGGCCAACTGTGCATCATCAAGACAGCTAACCAATGCCCGCAAATTTTCTGTAAACAGAACACAATACTTTTATATAATAAGATGAAAACTATTATAGATGTCATAAAAGCATTTTCAAACCGGATTTTTATAAGATATCTTAAGTGTCATGAATATTATATGCACTCATAAATTTACATTCATCTTTGAAAACCTTAAATATATTTGCATATTATTTATGCTGATGGTGATTAAAAATTGAAAAAGGAGAAAATTTTTGAGCAACTGCCTTTTTAAGCCCTATTTTGCCAACACTAGCCCCCACTTTAGAGTAAATGAGATGATAGTTACAGTGACTGTAGTGGCGTTAGTGATGACGATTATGATGTTATTAGTGGTTGCAGTAGTGGTTGTAATGATGGTGGAGTTGTAGCAGTGAAACTGGTGCTGACAATTGAACTAGTGGGGGCTATCCTTGGGACCATGTGACCTCACCAGAATTTAATGGAAATTGCCCGTAACCAGGAGTTTTTTGGGGCAGACCAGATTATTTTTCTTTGATGAAACCGAAATTTTGGCATTTCTGCATTATTATAACAATTGTAATTATTATTATTATTATCACAATTATCAAAATTATAAAAAATGCTATTTCTGTACTTCAATGTGTACAGCTGAGCTGCCAACTCGCCAAAAGCCATTTTGGGGACAAATGTCATTGATTTCAGTGGCGCATAAAATTAAGTCTATTTAGACCTACAGACAACTTCACTGAGACAAATGTTAAAATTATGCTATGGTTACCCAGCAAAACGTTCTGTGACTTTTTAGGCATTTATGGTTACTCCGTTGCTGCACAGAGGTTCCGTGGCACTTGGCAGCTCTCTACACATACATATGACAGCATTTAATCATGAATGGTGCGGCTATGTGGTCTAGTGGTATGACACTCGCTTTCGGATCGGAAGGTCCTGGGTTCGAGCCTCGCGCACGGCGCATAGTTGAGTCCTTGGAAAAGACTCTTAACTCACATTATCCCACCGTACTCAGGTGTAAAATGAGTACCTGGCGTTAACAGCGTTGTCTTGGTCCGAAAAATTGTAATTTTGCCTAAAAGGCGTTATGTCCTGTCCTACATGTTAAATGTTGCTGTTGACCAGGGACCCCTTGTAAAGCGCTTTGAGCACATTTAGTGCATATTGCGCTATACAAAAGCTCAATTTAAAAAAGAAAAAAAATCACACAGGGATCTACACTGTTTCAAAATATCTAAATATGGCATTCATGACTAACTCCTGTTATTATGCGAATTTGATATTTTAATAAATAACCCAGCATCAAGTGAGCAATCAATGGTATATATGTACTCACGTGGACGATGGAGATCAAGAACCTCCCTCCGTTGTTGTAGAATGTCTTCGATCAGCTGACACGCATTGACAAAGGTTTTTTTACTTGCTAACAAAGTGAACAAATAATTTAACGTTTCATCACAGGACAAGTCTTTCACCAACAACCTTTCACCTCCACACTGAGGAAAAGAAAATTTTAAAAACTCACTGAAAAAATAATAATACAATAAAGATAATGGTAATAGGAATATAATAATAATAATAATAATAATAATAATAATAATAATAATAATAATAATAATAATAATAATAATAATAATAACAACAATAACGATAATAATGTCGACGATCATATCAATGAAGCGTAGTATTCTTATCGAAAGGCTCTTGTGCACAAGAATAATCCAGATGTCTTGAAAAATGTTTCAATAAAGTTTATTCTTATTTGTCTTTTACAAGTTTCAAATTGGCCTTTTATTTGATGCATATAAGGTTGAAAACTCAAATTTCATTGAATTCATACTTTTTGAAATGAGAAATATCAGCCGTCACTTCTCAAACAACATATATATATATATATATATATATATATATATATATATATATATATATATATATATATATATATATATATATAATATAAATACCCATTAAAACTCATAATAAACAAATAGTTGGCGACAAAGATTGAAAGAGGGTGAATGAACTTACCAAAGTATTAAGTTTAATTAGGATCTCCAACACCAAACTTTTGCAACGTAAAGATCCGGGAGATTCACATAAGACTGAAGCTGCACATGGGGGAAGAAGAAATAACGAAACAAATCAGGACAATTATATAGGTTTCACTTGTGGCAAATGCTCATGGAGGCCCTATGTTCTATGTATTGTAACACGACTATACAGCAGGATATTTCTTATTTACAGGGATGAGAATGACTAGTCGCTGAAGAGGAGGAAATTTTTCAGCGCTTAGATCAAGAACCATCCATGCAAAAATAACCTATAGATTTTAATTTCATAAAAATGTATTGTGATGCAATCCAAAATGTGTCTTGCAGCAATTTCTGACACCACTCGGAGGAATTTCAAAAACCGAACGTCTAACTTTAACATGGTGGTATTGGTAATGGTGTGGTGGTGGTTGTAGTAGTTGTGGTAGGGATGATATTGTGGTGATGGTTGTAGTAGTAGTAGTGGTAGTCGCCACATCAGATTATTCAGATTGACTAATGCCCACCTCCCATTGTTTCAAGTTGACCAGATGCCAACTTTGGCTCACGTAAATTTCAGAAACAATTCCGAATAATTTCAATGCTTAAACAGGAATTTCTGCATACAAAATATAATCTATTGAGATCTATAAGCATCCCAATACCCCTTGTTTCAAATCAAGTAAAGTTCCAAAACCAATTTCATTATGAGGTATAAAATATTAAAATGAAAGGTAGGGGTGGTGGTAATAATGATATGATGGTGGCTGTTGTACTGGTGGTAGTAATGATAATGATGATGTATGTGGTGGTTGCAGAAGTGGTGGTGGTGATATTGTTGTGTTGGAGGAGGTTGTAGTAGTGGTGGTAAGGATATGGTAGTGATTGTTGTTTTAATGGTGATAGTGTTGTGATTATGTCGCAGTGGTGGTGGTAATGATAGTGATGATGATGTGGTGGAGGTGGTTGTTGTAGTGGTGGTACTTCATGAAATGATGGTGTGGCGATAGTAGTGGCAGTGATGATGATGATGACGATGATGATGGTGATACGGTGTGGACTTGTAGGTGAAAAGAGGGATTGATGGCTGATGTGAAAAGGATATGATCCACTTTATAGATGAGAGAGAGAGAGAGAGAGAGAGAGAGAGAGAGAGAGAGAGAGAGAGAGAGAGAGAGAGAGAGAGAGAGAGAGAGAGAGAGAGAGAGAGAGAGAGAGACAGAGAGAGCAAAAAAGAAAAAAAAAAGAAAAAAGAAAAAAAAAAAAAAAGAAAATACCTTTAGAACCCGATCTGTTGAAAGCCACTTTGGGAAGTAATGTTCCTGCCATCAGGAATCGAATTAAAATCTGAAGTGAAAACAGAATTGAATGCAAGACATTGACCAAATACAAAACATTACCCCTATAATTTCTCCCTCCATACACAGTAAAAATATCTTCTTGCATCCACATCCAACACCCTCTCCATACATTTACATTGCTTCCACATTTGACAAAATGTGATATTTTGTAACCTTACATATTTGTGTTTTGTTTTTTGTTTCCTGACGAAGGAAAGGGCTGACACATTGTTCGTTTTGTGTTGTACTCTTAAATATCAGTCATATAACTCACTTTATCTATCTCTCCATAAAAATATCTACCTTGTGCAATTTACAACAAAGCGACTCAAAGCAATTGAACACCATTAAGGAAAGAAATATTATCAATGGTGAAAACAAACAAGTCTTTACTTTAAAAAAAAATAAAGTCAATAATGAAATTATCTTGAAAAATTGATATAACACAATTTTGTAAAAAAAAAAAAAAATTTAAATTGGAGCTTGTTCTTAATAAGTTGAAAAGAAAATTTTTTGAATTGGAAACGAAATTAAAATTTAACTTTCATAAAATACAATGGTCTCTAAATTTGTGAAAACGATAAAACTAACCTCCACACCACCCATATTGATAAAACTTTTGGCAAACTTCTCCACATTTTCTTCACTTGCACCCGAAGAATGATCATTGAAATGTGATCTGCGAGGTTCAAAACTCATCAACATGAACAAAACTTTCTGAAAAATGAAAAAAAAAAAAGAAGAAAAGAACATGAGAAAAACTTTTCTAAAACTAACCAAACCAAAACTGGAATTTAAAAAATTCAAATTACCAATTAAAAAAAAAAAAGCGGAGAGCTATTACTATTACTATATCACGCTGTTTCTAAAATAAAAAATACTTTGAAAAGCAAAATATCAGCCGTAAATTTTATTCTTCATGAAATAAGAGATAATATTAAACATTTTTCGCATAACCACATTTATTGCTGAAAACAATTATACCACGACTATACAAAAAAACAAAAACAAACCCTGATAACTCAACTGGTAGAGCACTCGATTCGCACGCAAATCGATCCCTCCATCCACCTAGTACTTTGCAAAAGAATAGCATCCTATATCCAAATTGTCGCAAGCAATTGCTGTTTGTTCGTTTCACTCTATAGAAACTGGAACAAACTCTGGCTCCATGGGCCTCAAGACTCTGAATCTGAAGGACTACTTTTTATACCACACAAAAAAAAAAAACCCCAAAAAATTGATAAAAATAATTTGCAGAATAAGCTAACTGCTCATTTTTAAGTTCAATAAATAACAAACAACAAAATCAAAACAAAAAATGTAACGGTAATAAAACCATTCTTATTTCAAGAATTTTACCTTGAGTTCCGTGAAAGTTTCATCTGCCTTGGGATCTGAGCCTGTGCCCTTCTCAACGCAATATGAAAGACTGGCAACACTGAGTCTGTCCAGTGTGATGATGATATCAACCACATCTTTATTCTCAGGAATGCCTGTGAGTAGATGCCGTGGTAGCTTTTTGGGTAGATGGGAAGGGGAAGGAGGGAGTGAACAGAAAAAAAAAGAATAAACGGTGATGTGAATTTTAAATAGAGGAGGAACCAACTGATTTTTTTTCCCCCTTTAAATGTTGTATTCATATCAATCATCAGAATTAAATTTCATGTCAGACAGAAGTCATTGTACGAGTGTGGTAAACAAAAAAAATGTCAAGCTCATCTTGTCATTAAAACAAAAATTGAAAATCCTACAGCATGGTGACCCTTTTCGGAGAGCTAAAACGGGGCATCTTAAAGCACAATCCCGACATGACTCAGAATTGTAGTATGTTAACACTATTATATAACATAATCTAGATTTAGAGCTATTTATTATTTTTAATTTGCTAGTAAAAAAAAAAATTAAATTAAAAATTACAGAAAAAAAAAAAAAAAACAACAGCATAATCCTAGGACATACAAGGGTCATTTCCATAATTAACATTTTCTCAGTTTGCCGAATCGGGACAGTCCCCATATGATCAGGACAGCTGGCTGCTATGTTACTGTTACTGGATGGAGCTTCTCCCTCTCTCTCTCTTGTTTATCACTGTCATGACTATCACTATAACTATTACTAATTTTAACTGTTAATTATGGTTACCATCACAATGAACTTGCACAAGTATTTGTACACCCCTTTATATACTAAATCCTTACGCCTCTCTACATATATATATGTCAATTTTGCGTTTTACCATCATGTACTGTACTGTAATGTTCTGTAAAACTTAAAATTTGATTCTTGATTGTGATGTTTAATTGATCAAAGTCATATGTGAGGTTACCCAAGCCTGTTAAATAAACATTTCAAAGGTCTACCTGATCACACACACACACACACACACACACACACACACATATATATATATATATATATATATATATATATATATATATATATATATATATATATATATATATATATATATATATATATATATATATATATAAACATTTGAAATATAATTAAGATAGTTTGACTTCTACAACGTTGTTATCGAGCGTTGCTCTCATCAGGAAGTCTGATATATATATATATATATATATATATATATATATATATATATAATATATATATATACACATATATATATGTGTGTGTGTGATCATAGAGAGAGAGAGAGAGAGAGAGAGAGAGAGAGAGAGAGAGAGAGAGAGAGAGAGAGAGAGAGAGAGAGAGAGAGAGAGAGAGAGAGAGAGAGAGAGAGAGAGAGAGAGAGAGAGAGAGAGAGAGAGAGAGAGAGAGAGAGAGAGAGAGAGAGAGAGAGAGAGAGTGGTTAAAAGCAAAAGTTTTGTAATAAAAAAAAACAACTCAACTCAATTCCAGAATGGTTCAGGTCAACAAATTTCTATGCTCAGTCATTACTAAACTTACTTATACTTCAACTTCATGGGCAATTCGTTTCATGTAAACAAAACAATCAAAATTGAAAAAGTCCACTACTGCTAGTACTTAGAAGATTGACCTCACTGACGACGCTGGATACTCAAATATACTGTCGATTATGACTGTCAGTCAATGGTCAACCAAGCAAGGTGAACATTTTCCTATTCAGCCTATTCTCAATATAAAATATAAATATAAATCAAGACTAATTGAACTAATTGGAATTGCTTATGACACCATGTCTGTCTATAGTATAGAGTTTGAGTGTATGTGGGCTCTAATAACAGTCACGAATAAAGTAGACGGAAGTGTAAGTGACAAGGGTGCAACGTTTAAGTTGTATATAATTGTCCCTACTATTAAGGAGTAAGGTAAGAAGGCGAAGGGAAAGAGTAAGAGAGAGAGGGAGTGAGTGCCTGCCTGTGTCTGTGTTGCTGCATCATCACTTAACCCCTACGTCCGTAAACCAGACTTTGGAGTTGGAGTTTAAAAAGGACAACTTATATATGATCACGAGGCGCAAGGAATTATGAGGCTAAATTATTACGTGAAATATATTGACAAGTGTAATATGATGATTGTGACACAATTTAGCTTTCCATATTCCTGGTAATAGTGGTAAAAAGACAAAGGAAATTTTTGCTGAATCAGGAAGGGAAATTTATTCAAAATGAAATGACCGCTGGCATCGCAGTTCCCGAGGAAACAAAGGACATGCAATTCCCTCATTTTCTATATAGCCAATATAATTTGACACACAATGATAGGAATTCGACCCTGAGGGGATATTTTTATTTCTGCTAAGTGACGAATATGACCGATTTTTGCCAAATCAACATTGTTTACCTGTGTAAATCTGGATGGCCCACGGCCTGTGTATTGAATATCAGCTTGAAGAAAAAATCCACTACTATAGGAGTAACCTCTCCCTCTTTTCCGGGGTAACATTATCACAACATTTATCCCTGAGAATTAAAACACCTTCCTCCCCTTTCAATAAATGTCCCAGTTGACGGCTGTGATCTGCTAACCTAGCCTTATCTTCTGTAGGGTATGTTGACGACTGTATTCTATTTTAGTGTGTTGTTTTCACTTACGAACTAAGCCAACTGAGCCAGGCGGTAATTTTTGCACGCATGCGTATGAGGTCGCCACTTCCGTCCTGTCGAGCCAGTCCTATTTCTTCGACAGTCGACAAATTCTGATTAGAAATCGAACTATCGATCACATAATGATTGTACATGACTTTTTTTTTTTCACAGCATTCTCAGTTGTTTCTTTCTCGGTGATATCCTTTCTGAACGAAACTTATAGCAATGATTAAGAAATATAAATGCATCAGCCCGTGGTCAAATGAAAAACGAATAGTCTTTAAAGAAATTTAAAGCTTTAGGTCTTATTATTATTGATACCACAGACATCAAAGAGCTATGATTGAGACAGATTAAGACTGTTAACATTTCACAATTCCCTTTCATTAAAACAAATAATAAACGTGCAGGAAAACAAATTATGTTTGAGATGAAAAAAAAAATACACTACGCACAAAAACTTGGCGACTATGTATGTATCTTTATATTATTTTTAATCACCGCCCCAAAAGGGTGTTGTTTTATAACTAATGTATTTGCTTTGATGAATGGAAAACTCGAAACGTTAATAATTTACAGTCTGGTGTAACTGTTAAAGCTTTACATTTCTTTGCTTATTAAAACATACATATCACGCGCCCGTTCGTCATTTTAGACAAAACGCTAAATAAATGAAAAAAAAAAAGAAAAAGGAGCGAATGAAGCAATAACACCAAGGAATTCGTTTAATTCTACGAATAACACTGAATTGTCACAAACGGCGCTTAGTCAAGTAAACGTGCATACATTTGTAGGTCTGATTAACCAAACGCGATTATGGTCTCTTATAATTCTTGTAATTTAATAGACAATACTTTGCATGCGTTGGTTAGAGAGTATTTCCACTACAACAATGAACTCATCATTATTTGGGTTATCAGACCTGCCAGTGTGTGTACGTCGGCCTAGTATATAGTTTAATCATTAAGTAAAACGAATATTATATACTTACGATACGATTTACGTCTTTTTGGTATATATTTTGTTTCATCAAACTTTTATGTTATGTTATTTATTTATTTAGTTGTCTTTTACCTTTCACCAAGGCAAGATTTTTTATTTTTTTTACAAGACAAGATACGGCAACGACTGATCTATAGATAGTATGAAGATGACGTCACTCAGGTCTTTCTTATTGCTTTGTGCCATCCACGTTTATGTGTAATTCTCACTAATCTGTATAGACCAGCCTATAAACGTTCAAGGTTACACATAGTTTTTTTTTTGTTTGTTTGTTTTTTTTTTTGGTCTTGTCCGTCATACTTCCGGATGGTTATGTTGTGAGTTTCTTAGCCAAACGCATACTATCTATAGTTGCCGAGTTATGATTTGCCTGAATATTGGTTGGGAAAATAAGAAGGCAAGAAAGTCCAGCTGAAAAGATGCATGTAGTTGTTACTTCAGTTGAAAAACACGCTAATGATCTAAAAGTATCGCAAGCATCAGCACAACTACCTCCTACACTAGCAGCAGCACCACCTCCACCATCTTCGTCGTTATCATCATCATCATCATCATCATCATCATCATCATCATCATTGTCACAATGTAGGTGCAGGCAAAGGTACTGACCTACGTGACGATCCCAAAGCCAGAGTACGGTGGCTATTTACCCCAGGTTTGAGACATTAAAGGTGGTTCCACACGACACATAAAACTAAATGCACATCGCAAGACAATTGAATTATAATTTTATAACTGTTTATTACAAATCTAAAGAAAAATAAAAGGAAAGAAAGAATAATATCCAAATTATAAGTGTGACAACATATATCAAATATCAAAATATCAAAAATGATGGTGATGCATGATGGTGATGATGCAAATAATAATCTACAGGTTGGGGCCCCTTACCTTACTTAATACGCAGACATGCAATGAATGGTGAATGATGATGAAGGTGAAGATGATATTCTTGACCACATTATCGATGTCTTTCGGTATTATTATATCTATAGGAGTCCAAACATGTTCACAGTTCACTTTTTCTGTCACAAGTTCTTTCAATTGTTAATTTCACTTTAATTTAAGTCCAGGTTGGAAATGTTTTTTATTAAATTGTTTTCCCGATAAATATGGAACCAAAATGTTTTTCAAGATAATAAACAAATGTTACTGGTATCACGTCTGGTTTATAGCCGGGGCTAACCGACTCTATTCTGTATAGAAAGAGATACATGATTAATAAAATAATCCTATATTCACACTTGATCATGTGCCATACTTATTCATAAGTGAGACTTATCTTAGCACATCATTTCAATCTAGAGAGATTGACGATTACTCTTAATTATCTCAAAATTAATATTTCAATATTTATTTACGACAGAGATTAAATAAGTGTAGATAACTTTTTATTCTTTAATCAATCTTTACATCTGTTATCCTTAAACTTCAAGCACGATATTAAAATATCTTAATATTTGTATTCTGAAGAAATACACAATAATAGTACACATGGAAATTCACTGCTGATGATCTTACATCATAAATCTCATAAAACTTATAGCATAAACTATCATTAAAATCACAATTAATTAATGGAAACACACCATTAATAGACCCGTCAAATAACGAAATTTCACTGGCGGTTAATATACAAAGTTAATATTAATTTCCAAGCCAAGTGAATTTCTGCAAAATGGAATGACTTTTGTGAGTCTCAGAGAGGACCTAGCATGTCTCTGCTCTGTTCAGGCTATCGTGATGGACTGACTAAAATTGGTAAAACTCTCTTCTATATAATAAAACTTCGTCTACCCAACGCATGGTCATAGACAATAAATTAACGTAACTCAGGATCAGTCAAGACATTCTATTATTTAGTCAATTCTCAAAAGTGTCAGGTTTCCATCAAAGTCCGATAACGAACTACCCGGTTTCCGGGACTTTTAAGAAAACTTTCTTATACAATAGTTACGGGACTAAAGAAACTTTTTTACTCAATAGTCACGGGACTAGTCTCCCTGCCACGCTATCTCTCTATCTCCCATAACGGCGCCACTCTATCCTAATGTCATTAAGGTGACTATTTAATATTCATCAACGGTGTTTTTCCAACAAAAGAAATCAAACAAAAAAAAAAAAAAAACAACACTGAATACTTAAGGCGAAATAACCGGACACGCAAAGGTAACATAACAGGAAACAAGCATCATTGCTCACCTAGCACGGGCAACAAGCGTTTTGTGACATTCTCTCCCTCTTCAAGAACTAAGTCCATCTGACTTTGGTCCATCTTTAACAAAACCGCTTGATCAGACTCTAGAAAGGAAGTCTGGACCATGATTTTCTGAACCTTTTACAGCTCTTAGATTAAATCTAAACTGATTGAGCAACAGAGCCCATCTCATTAGTCTACCATTTTCCGATTTTGCCCTATTCAGATATAATAGTGGAGCATGATCGGTCTCCACAATGAACTCTCTTCCAATTAGATATGAGCTCAAAGTCTTCACAGCCCATACGAGAGCTAAGCATTCCTTCTCCACGACACAATAATTCTGTTCTCTTGCCAGAAGTTTCCGACTCAAATACAATACTGGCTTCTTTTCGCCCTCATGTTCCTGCATTAATATAGCCCTAGACCTGTGTTTGATGCATCGGTCCCTAAAATAAATTGCTTGTTAAAGTCTGGCAAGCACAAGACAGGCTCCGATGTTAACACAGATTTTAGTTTCTCAAACGCTTTCAGTTGAGGCTCTTCCCAAGCAATTCTATTTGGCATATTCTTCCGAGTTGCATCCGACAGTGGACTTGAGATAGCAGCAAAGTTCGGTACATATCTCCTGTAAAAGGATGTAAGACCAAGAAAGCTTCTCATTTTGGTCTTGTTTTGAGGTCTGCTCGCCTTCTGGATCGCTTCAACCTTATCAATCGTCGGAGACATCTTTCCATTTCCTATCCGATGACCTAGAAATTCCACTTCCGATTGCGCCATTGAGCACTTTGATGGTTTTGCTGTCAAGCCAGCATTCCTCAATTTCGTTAATACAGTTTCTACGCTCCTTAGATGCTCTTGCCACGACGAATTATGCACAATAATATCGTCAATATAATTCTTGACATTTGGAACGTCTTGAATGACTTTCCGCATCATTCTGCTAAAGGCTGCCGGTGCACATTGTAACCCGAACGGCATGACCCGAAACTGCATCAGTCCAAGCTCTGTTGGGAAGGCTGTTATTGGTTTTGAGGCATCAGACAAGGGCAACTGCCAGTATCCTTTACATAAATCAATCTTACTCACGAACCTGCTTTCTGGTCCTATTTGTTGGAACAGTTCATCAAGACGAGGCATTGGCTCAGCATCAAATACTGTATAGTTATTGACCCGGCGGTAGTCTACGCAAATTCTATTTTTGCCGTCCTTCTTTTTCACTATGATTGGAGGTGACGAGTACGCGCTATCAGACTGCTCAATTATTCCAGCGGTCAGCATTACTTTCACTTCCTCTTTGAATTCGGCTTGGAGTGCTTGTGGTATAGGGTAAGGCTTCCGTCGTATTGGATCTGAGCATGTAAGTTTGATGTCATAAATATAGGCAGATGTTCTGCCTGGTACATCTGTCAGAACATCTTGAAATTTCTTCAACAGTGTCACCAGTTCTTTCCTTTGGCTGTCGTCAAGTTCTTCTGATATTTGCACATCTTTAATGTTTCCGTTTGTGTAAGAGCCGGTGTCTCTATTCTCGGTACGCAATGATCGAACTGGTCTTCAGCGTCCTCCAGTTCATCAATCACTGTAGCTGTAGCTACTCCAAGTATTCCGATGTCTTGTGTAGGCGATTCAGGAGACTCCCGTTCCCAATACTTTTTCAGCATATTGGCATGATAGGTCTTCTGATATTTACCCATATCAATGGTGTAATTGTTGTCGCCTATCCTTTTGATGACCGTAAATGGTCCCATCCACTTCAGTTGAAGCTTGTTCGTTTTCGTAGGCAAAAGGAGCAACACTTTTTCTCCTTTATCAAACATTCTTGCTTTAGCCTTCCGGTCGAAGTGTGATTTGTATCGTCCCGAGGCTTTTCTCAGGTTGTCGTGGGCGACCTCAATAAACTTCTCCATCTTTGCGCGCAGGTCCACCACGTATTGATAGGTTGTCTTTACTTCCTCATCCGTGATGTTACCTGTCCAAAGTTCTCGGAGTATTGTCATAGGGCCCCTCACAGGTCTTGCGTATAGAAGTTCAAATGGCGAGAATCCAAGAGACTCCTGCGGTACCTCTCTATAAGCGAAGAGAGCGGCGTTGATGTATCTGTCCCAGTCTTTTGGTCTGTCGTTGGCGAGTCGCTTTAACATTCCTTTGAGAGTTCCATTCATCCTCTCAACTAAACCATTACATTGCGGATGGTACGGTGATGTGGTGAGCTGTTTCATGGAGAGAAGGCGACAAACTTCATTCATCATGTCAGAAGTAAACTGAGTTCCATTGTCATGTAGCATTTCCCTTGGCACTCCAGTACGGCTAAAAATATCGACTAATGCCTCAGCCACGTGTTCTGTGTCTATTGACTTTAATGGCACCGCCTCTGGAAATCGCGTGCAATAATCCATTAGAGTAAGGATGTACCGATTTCCTCTGTCTGAAGCTGGTATGACGGGCCCAATGATGTCCACTGCAACACGACTAAATGGCTCATCAATAAGAGGCACCTTTGATAGAGGCACTTTTGTTGTCTGACCCTTGGGTGCGCTCCTTTGGCACGTGTCACATGATCGACAGAATCTATTCACGTCATCCCAAAGATTAGGCCAATAGAACTCTAACAAGATCCTATCACTCGTTTTCTTAGATGCGAGATGACCAGCCATGATGCTCTCGTGGGCCAGCCTCATTACTGTCTCTCTCAGTTCCTCTGGAACAACTACCTGCCTACATACATCTCCATGGCATTTTGTTGGTGACTGGAAAAAGCGGCAAAGTACATCTTTATCGAAACCAAACCACGTAGTGTTGTTTCGACCACTGTGTCTACGTTCGCTATTTTCCGCCAACTTTCTGCAAACTGTTAGAGTCTCATCCTTTTCCTGTTTGTCGATTAGGTCCTTAACAGTGACCCCGATATCTAGTGATGCTGGAGTCCGCAATGCTTTGATTACTTTCTGCTTCTGACTTCGTGTCTCCACAGCCATCATTTGCTCATCACATTTAATACCAGGACACTTAGCACCTGGGATATTACCCAAGATTACATCATACAAAGGGGATTCCATCTCGGCGGCTTCAATTTCTCCTGTATAGTAAGGACAGTCGAGGTAAGCCTTTGTCAATGGTGCTTGTACGGACGTTCCGTCTGCTAGGCTGATTTTCATATAATCCTCTTTCCCTGGTGCAATTTTGCTCAAACCCTTCTTTATAACAACAGTGCTGCAGCCACTGTCGCGTAGGACCGTCACCTTTTCGCCATTTAGATAGCCTTTCCGAGTTGGCATCGTTTGCGCTTCCACGTATCCTTCGCAAATTGTGGTTATACAGTGATTGGGATCTGTAATGTTATAACTTGCACAGTTTGGTTGCGATTTCTTCTGAATCTGCGGATTCTTCTGGGCTTCAGTGCTCCTGACTTTGTCCCTCGCCATCCTTTGTTGTAGCCAACAATCATTTTCATGATGATTTTTTAATCCACAAAACTTACATCCACTACCAATAGCTAGCGCACGCTGAGACCTGCAGTCCCGAGCTTTGTGACCAAATTTCCTGCAGTGATGACATTGTAATTGTTGTGATGGTCTGTCCTTATTTGTCAGTGGTGTCCTGTTGACAGCATATTGCGTGGTGACTGGAGGTTGTTCTGCTTTTCTATCGAAACTAGACTTCACATAAGCCCCTGCTGCACCGTGAGCACAAACATACTTTTCTCTTTGATCCACCAAATCATTGGCTGTGCTAGGCTTTCTTTCTTTAACAAACATGAGCAAGTCCTTGTTACACGAATTCATCAGCTGTTCCATCATGAATAAGTCAATCAGATCGGTAGACAAATTCTTATCCTTCTCTGACAACTGTATCCATTTCTCAAGATAGGACTGGATTCGTGTTCTAAACTGACCAATGCTTTCTCCTGCCTCTGGCCTACTCTTCCTGAACTTTTCTTGAAAGCCATCTTTCGTCAAGTTATAACGCTTCAGCAGAGCATCCCTAACTTTCTGATAATTCATCGCCTCATCTTCATCAAGTCTCGTATAAACTTCCAATGCTTTTCCTTGTAACAAGGCGGAGAGATGAATAGCCCAGTCCGTCTCTGGCCATTCATTAACCGTCGCATATCTTTCAAATCTTAGCAGGTAACTGTCAATCATGTCTGACTTGTCATTGAAGCATGGAAGCCTGGGACTCTTGACTGGTGCTGGTCTTGCGTGACGAATACTTTCTGACACTGAGGGAGACCTAGGAGATGGCGAGCTGTCATCACGATCCGTTCTTAATCTCTGTAATTCCAGCTCCGTTTCTACAAGTTGTTGTTGCTGGCGCAGTTTCTCCCTCTCCAGTTCCAACTTCTCCAACTCTTCTTGGCGCACCCTGTCTTGGTCTGCCAACTGTTTTGTCACCCAATCATTTAACTCTTGGCCAGAAAATCCAAGCTTTTCTCCTACTTTAATCAACTTCTCCACATCAGACATGATTAAATTTTTTTTGTTTGTTACTTAGTTATCGATAAGACAATTAAATCAATGATAATGAAAACAGCTAGAATGCTTCAATAGGTCAACACAATAGAGCAGATGACAACACCGCAATATAAAACCACCGCAAAGTGAATACAACCAAATTTCTGCAAGCTGATATGACTTTTAAGCCAAAGAGCGGCATGTAACAAAATTTATATATTATTGCGAACTGCAAATAAGATACATTCAAT
>NC_088366.1:56047861-56062861 GCF_034508935.2 Berghia stephanieae | reverse complement strand
GTTGTATCGGACATACTGTGACCTACTTTGTGTGAATGTGTGTACTTGAAGGATAACACAGCAATGAGGTAAGAGGAAAATTGTTATTATAATTGTCATGGTACTTCTTCTCCTTCTTCCTTTGATTGCCCACAATCAATTGGTTGATTATTATGGCAAATATGAAACTGCTTTCTAATCTCTCTGTATTCCTTGTTTATAATCGTTAGTCTAAAATCAATTTCCAGGGACATTCAGGGGTCGTCAACGTTGGTCAGTGATGGTTTGTGTAAGGTCTACGTATCTGCATAGCAACTTGCCACAAAAGCATCAATTGTAGTGGCTTCGGTCACTTTGGTATCACTAAGCCATTTATGTCGATGTGTGCAGTATTCGTTTAAAATCAGATACGTTTTGTACTAAGAAACAGAATAGAAAAGGTTTGACTATTTTCATCATCTTAAAAAAACCCAACAAAACAAAACAAAACAATACGAAAGATTACACTTCTACATTTTTAACAATGTATATCAAAAGCTTTCAAACGAGTTTGCGTTAATATACACATTACACATATTACATTATGGGTAACGAAACACATAGGTTGTTAAAATAACATGGAGGGCTTCCGTACATTCACAGCACTTTTATTATAGCTATATGTCAGTGCATGACATAATCAGTCGGAGGGTGAAAATTTAGGATTTGCTGGTTTGTTTATTTTAGTTTTTTTTTTTTTTCATTTTCTGAAAGAATATGTTCCCCAGAGCATTTTAATCTTTATTTGAAGTAAATCGGGTGGATTTTCATGAAGTTAGGGTCAGATGTATGGAAAGGTATCCATCAACCTTTTTCAAACTTGACTAGTTGTAAAAAATAATGGGCATGTTCTTTTTTAACTTTCCATGTGCTGGAGGTAATTGTTCACATTGCAAATATGCTCAAAGTGACCCACATAGTGAAAAGTGTTCACAGATTTTGAACTATCTAACATTACGATTGGTCATCGTGTTCATCTTGACACATGTGTATGTTTACAACTTTCATAAACAAAGCAGCGTGTTTACATTTGTTCAGAAATGTCCAATCGTTGTACAGCAACACATCATGTGATTGATGACTCGATTGGACGAAAACATGAATATAGATCGCTCCCATTCATTGCAATGTCCAATAATATTACCACACTCAAGAATAGACGTCTATTTAAATAAGTTTCATCTATATAAATAGCTGAGTCGGTTGTCATTTACGACTCTGGCGTATATATATATATATATATATATATATATATATATATATATATATATATATATATATGTGGAAGCAGCCCTTCAGAACCATTAGACCCATGTAACGGAAGTTTATCTCGGGTTTCTACTATAGCGAGAAACGATCAATAGCAACTGCTTATTACCCTTTTCACAGGACGCGAAAATATCGCAAAGTACTTTGAGGGTGCAGTCGAGATTTTTTTTTCTGACCACCCTTCCTGTCCACCCAGAAATGACTGGGTAGCTGGGTCAGTTTGATCTGGTTGAAAGTACTTTGCGATAGACTAACGTCCTATCCAATCACTACAACAATGGCAATTACTGGCAGTAGGAAGACGAGAGTGCTCAATGTTAATCTTCAGTGTGATAAATGATGCAGTCGTTTCTTTGTCACAAACGAATTATCAGTTACGCTGATTAAAATTTGATAACTTTAAGAGGCTTGGTTAACTCATTCACGGCGAAGACGTTTATATTTCCGTACCAAATCGTAGTTTTTCTCATTATTTATATCTAACCCAAACCAAATCGTTTTCACCAAGAGATCACTCACAAAGGAGAGAAGGGATTTCAATGATATAGATAGTATGCGCTTGGCTAAGAAGCTCACAACATTGCCATCCGGAAGTATAACGGACGAACACACAAACTTATGTGTAACCATAAACTTTTATAGTCTGGTTAATACAGTTCAGTGAGAATAACTCACAATCGCGGATGGCAAAATATAACAACAAAGGCTTGAGTGACGTCATCTCGAACTATCTATAGTCCAATGGTGCTTGGGGAAAAACGAGTTGAGATGAGCGTACGAATAGGGATAACTTTATTTTACTAAATATTGTCATGGGGTAACCAAATTACCCCGGTCGTACGATTAAGAGGTAAAAAAAAACACACAACGTACTATTAGGACCAAATAAAACTTTTTTCTAGCCAATACATTCATACAT
This sequence comes from Berghia stephanieae, assembly GCF_034508935.2. Classification (NCBI taxonomy): domain Eukaryota; kingdom Metazoa; phylum Mollusca; class Gastropoda; order Nudibranchia; family Aeolidiidae; genus Berghia; species Berghia stephanieae. The sequence goes on along the minus strand of NC_088366.1, from coordinate 56,060,655 downwards.
ATATATATACACACACACACACACACACACACACACACACACACACACACATATATATATATATATATATATATATATATATATATATATATATATATATATATATATAAATTGTCACTCACATTATATGGCGTTCGTTTCTGTGGGTTTATTCCACGTCCTCAGTCGGCGTAATCCCACAGAAACGAATGTCTCGGCCATATAATGTGAGTAACAATTTATATTTTATATTAGCTCTAACCATCATTATCGAGCACTTTCGTACCTACGAGTACCCACCAACACTCATATATATATATATATATATATATATATATATATATATATATATATATATATATATATATATATATATATACATACATACAGCTTTTTGTTAGTGTAATGTATTAAGTACTATAGCAATGTCAACTGTCATCACACTTCATTAGATATGATATGATTTGGTATTAAGGTTCCGCCATAGGGAATCGATCTGATTGCAATGATTGTAACCGACGGGCACTTATTTTGCAAGTCTGATAACCCAAATCATTATGGGCTCATTGTTTGTTATAATGGAAATCTAAAAAAAAATGACGCAAAATATTGTCCATTACAACAATGTTTAACTAGGCATAATATATCATAAGTGGGTTCGGATGTCAGACCTGCATATATGTACACGTCGACTGTACCGCCTAACCTTAGTTAGACAAGTTCAATTTTAAAATTGTATTTTCATTTATTTTATAACTCATACTATTGGAGTGTTAAAAGCTCTTCAGTCATTTGGGTATATTTCACGTAGTAATAATGAATTCACCACTTTTCGATTACATATTAAGCTTATAAGCAAAACTATCATTGTTTTCCATTTCGAGAAGGTATTGAAAAACAAACCAGCGCAGAACAAACAAAACAAACCCATAAACAAACAAACAAACAAAAAATCCCTACAAATTTATTTTAAAAGACAGCAACCCAAAAACAAAACAAAAACAAAACCAAAAAAAAAAAAACAAAAAAAAAAAAAAAAAAAAACAAAAAACAAAAACAAAAAAAAAAAAAAAAAACACAAATCAAATGTAAATATAAAAATAAGTAGAAAAAACAATCCGCTCAAAAGACAAAACAAAACAACCCCCCACCCCTCCCTTCTTACGAAATAAAAAAACCCCCAAAAAACCCTAAAAAACAAACCAAAATAAAAAAGAAAAGAAATAAAACTAAAAAAAAATAAATAAAAATAGAAAAACCCCAACAAAACCCCTCCAGCCTCCCCCGCCCCCCCCCCCAAAATAAAAAAAATTATTTAAAAAATGGTGCTAATTAATATCGACGAATGAGAATTGAAAATTGCCTTCAATATAGCCGCACATGCACTTTTTAAAAATTTAGATTTCCGTGACCATAATATGACATTTTTACGATTTCCAGCATCAAACAACAGGTCAAGAGTCAGAGAACTGAAACTTTTTATAAATATTGGGAGAAATTAAAAACAAAACAAATCAAAACAAGATAAGTAGTACATTTTTAAAAAAAAGAGAAGTAAAACGAATTATCAAACTGTTTTGGACATTCTGGTTTGTGCGTAGCCTTCGTTAACTTATAGCTGACACAAAACCCACTAAGACCCATATTTTGACGTAATGTTTAGGTTTATGGACCGCCTAGTGAGTTATCTTTAGTAGTGGTCAAGGAAACAAGTGGTCCCATTGGTTGAACTGTTGAAAACAACTCACGATTTGTTTTCTTTTGTGGCCAAAGACTTGTCTTTTGACGTCATTTGTTGGTCAGTATCAGGCCATGAGTTTACGAAGGCCACGGTCAGTCTCGTTAGACAGTCATTATACTTTTCTTTTCTCTGCTCCCTCTCTTGCTCGCAACCCCAACCCCCCTTCCCAAAATCCTCCCTACCCCCCCCCCCCCCCTTCCCCCAACTCCCCCAATCCCCCTTAAACTCCCATCCCCTCCCCAAAATTAAATATATTTTTATCCACCTCCCCCAAACTTCTAATCCCTCTTCACTCATTTCCCAAAACTCCCTCCTCTTCACACCCCCCCCCCCCCCAATCCCATCCGTCTCTTTCCCCAAAATAGTGAACGACAGAGCTACCGTGAGCTGCCAGCATGCACAAACTACGACGCAAAACTGGAAGGTTTGAGTCTCGACGATGTTGGAGAGTCTACAGGCCTAGTATCTTCCCATCATGCTTTCAATGGCACTCCGAGTACCCCCCTCGTTCCTCCTATCTATCACGCAAGCACTTACATCATCGACAAGCCGGAGGATCTCATGAAATGTATCAAAGATGTAAGGAAATTATAAGAAGGTAGCTTTGTTTTGTACGCTAGTGGTCTTGTGGTATGACACTCGCTTCGGATCGGAAGTCCTGGTTTCGACCTCGCTCGGCGCATAGTTGATCTTGAAAAGATTTTACTCACATTTTCTCAGGTGTAAAATGACACCTGACCTTACACGTTGTCTTTGTTTGCTGAGGTTATTATATATGATACTAATACTGATGTTATTAATGGTGATGGTGAGGGTGATGATGATGATGATGTATGATGATGATGATGATGATGATGATGATGATGATAATGATGATTATGATGATAATGATGATGATGGTGACGATGACATTGATAATGACGGTCGACGCAAAACTGGAAGGCTTAAGTCTCGATGACGTTGAAGAGACGACAGGCCTCGTATCTTCCCATCATGCTTTCAATGGCACTTCGAGTACCCCCCTCGTTCCTCCTATCTATCACGCAAGCACTTACATCATCGACAAGCCGGAGGATCTCATGAAATGTATCAAAGATGTAAGGAAATTATAAGAAGGGTGTGCTTTGTTTTGCTGATCTTTATTACTTTAAAAAATGTTGTTTCTCTTTTCTTTGATATTATGACAATAAAATTGATGATAGTGGTCGTGGTGGTGGTGGTGATGATGATGATGATGATGATGATGATGATGATGATGATGATGATGATGATGATGACGGTGATGATAATGTTGATGGTGATGATGACGACGATGATTTTGATGATGATGATGATGATGATGATGATGATGATGATGATGACGATGACATTGATAATAGTATTACTTCCGGCACTGTAATGAATACATTCTTGCATAAAAGAAACAGTAATCAGGATTTTAGATAATTTTGAATATCTGTTCGAGTCTTCAAGTTTGGTCTGCTCTGTCGGAGCCCACTTATTGAGATAAATATGTCTGTCTTTTATAAATGGATGCTCTTTGGGCCCACTTTTGAGATCCCTCTGTCTTGTATATTGTTCGGCCCTTTACTTCTGGGACCCACGTTTGAGAGGCGTCAGAGCCTAATTAATAGGTCTAACCTTTGCTTTTGTAGCCCACTTTTGATATCATTCAGTCTTATAAATTGGACTGGACTTTGCTTTTGTAGCCCACTTTCGAGATCCACTAGTCTTAGAAATAGGCACACCCATTGCTCTTGAAGCCCACTATCTTATGAGATCCGTCCGTCTTCTACATTGGAATGGCCTTTACTTTGCTTTTGGAGATTACAACTTTTTAGAGCAGTCAGAGTCTTATGAATAGCCTGCCTTCCTTTGGGGCCAACTCTCTTAAGAGCCGTCCGAATCGTGTATATTTTTGTTCTGGCCCTTACTTTAGGAACCGATTCAAAGACCAATCCAAGTTTTCGAGATCGGCATGTTGTTTGCTGATCCATTCTTTAACTCTCAAGTGGGGTCTATTTCAGAACAGAAAGCAATATTACTTTTTTTTTTCAAAGGGGGTGGTGTAGGTGGGTAAATTTCTTTTTGCCCATGTTATCATAATTTGAATGTATGTCATGTGCCTTTGTTTTGAAACAATCTTACGATGGTATCAGAGTTAAAAATATTTTATGTGAGAAGCCATATTATGGCGGTTTTGATGGTCACAATATGTCGGTGGACGTCGGATCAAACCTCTGATCTGAAGTCCCGATTTTCACGATCGGCTGAGTAGAGGTCTGATCCGGAACAAAAATTAAATAAAACATGGTGCGCAAAGCTCGTATGTAGACTTCAGAGTTTTGATCCGCCGATTGTAAAAATCGGGGTTTCAGAGGTTTGGTCCGCCCAAAACTAAATAAAACATGTGCTCAAAGCTCGTATGTAGACTTCAGAATTTTTGATCCGCCGATCGTGAATAATCGGGACTTCAGAGGTCTGATCCTCCGACCATCGACATGCATCTTCCTTTCCATAAGATGTTGATTTATATTAAACCAAAAGGGATTATTCTTTCAGCTGTCAGAATTGAAGAGAAATATTGACTATGGTATATAAACATAGTGTTGCACGAAACTATCCCTGTATAATCACCGAATAGAGGAAGCTGAATTTATCTAAAGTTCACTGTTTACAATTTTCAGGGAGGTGCTTGCTATTCTCGACTAGGGAATCCCACGACAGAGGCGTTGGATGCAGCCATTAACGTCCTTGAGAGAGGGGCAGGGTCCTTGACCTTTGCAAGTGGCATGGCTGCTATCACGAGTGTAGTGTTGGGATTTCTGGGAAAAGGAGATCACGTAGTAAGTGGAGTTAGAAAGTTAATAAAATGCCTTCCACACAATAATTAATCACGCCTTTATTTCGTTACCCACCATTATTCAATTCAAACTGTCCATTGTTTCTTGAATTTTTAATAGCTAGATCTAAATCGTCAAACTAATTCTATTATCTTTCATGTAACTGCCATTAAAATGACCCTAATGCGATGCCAGCATCTTATAACAACTAAAACCAACAAACAAGCGAACAATAAAACCAAAAAAAAAAAAAAAAAAGAAAAAAAAAACAAAAAAAAAAACAAAACAACAAAACACACACACACACACACACTCACACACACACACACACACACACACACACACAAAACAACAAAACTAAAAAACAATCCCCAAACCAAAAAAAACAAAAAACAAAATCAAACAAACTACGCAAAAACAAAACAAAACAAAACAACAAACCGAAAAAAAAAACAACCCCAAAAAACACCAAAAAAAAAAAAAAAAAAAAAAAAAAAAAAAAAAAACAAAAAATCCCAACCAATCATGCCCAATCTTAAGAAATAGGGCTGTAAAGAAATTAGCTAATAATACCGATTCTTAGTTTTATTCTTCTAGGGGTTGGGGAGAGAGAGAGAGAGAGAGAGAGAGAGAGAGAGAGAGAGAGAGAGAGAGAGAGAGAGAGAGAGAGAGAGAGAGAGAGTGGCTGTCTGTGGAATAATCTGCAGAGCGTCTGACACCCAGATGATCCGAGTTTAAAACCGCATAATATCGGGAATTTTGTCTCACTCTCTCCACCTCCGCGCTTTCAATACAAAAATAAATTTTGAGGCTAGCTATTAAAATGAAAAAAAAATAATAGAGAGGAAACGTATGATGTAAAAAAAAAAAAAAACTGGTTCCTATCTCATTGGAAGCGTAAAACTACTCTTACAGAGGATTGTATACATACCTTGTGTAAACTAATGATCTTCTAGCTTCAGAGTGATGGTATCCTATTTTCTAGTCTATGCTGGTCGTCAATAAAGACATTCCATTCTTGCTCTTTTTACGTCCCATAATTCTTAGAATCTGCGTATACATCCTGCAACTAAAATCGTTATGCCACCTTATTGGATTCAGTAGTCTGATGTCACGCCACCCGGCAACGGCGGCCATCTTGGTTCTAAACAAAGAAAATCATTACTTTTTATTCTTCATGCTGGCAAGAACTTTTCATATGCCTTATGATCAGAATGTGGAAAAGTCAAAACATGATGAAATTTATGTGTTTTTTTTCCCCTCTGGATACGTTTTTATGCTCGCCGGAGAAATATTTTAAACTGCGTCCGCCATTGTTCCGATAGTTTAGAGCCAGTGTTACTAAGTTACCATGCGTCATTAGGAAGGAAGTGACGTTACGACTGTTGAAGAGTATTATGATTCAATATGTAACCTTTTCATTATTAATTTGTCCTCCGAAGGACTGGCTACATACACACTTCCAAGGATTTAGGAACCAGAAAAGTAGAAGACGTGACATGACGTCTCGACTTTTCTTCCCTGTTAAAGAGAACAAAGCTATTTGAGCTCTTCAATGAGTCAAAAACACACAAAAAACGTCATAACATGTTTTCTACTTCCGGTGCCAGATCCTACAGGTGCCATGCTATCCCGGGACGTTGACAGCGGTCAAACACTTGGTGGACAACTATGGCGTGGAAATGACCACTGTCCGAGATGCCCTCTTTGATGACGTGGTCAAGGCCGTTAAACCCAGCACAAAGGTCAGTTATTTTATTGTACATATATCATTGCAATTTACCACTTTTATGCGTAACAGTTGCAACGTTCAAAGGTGCGATTATAAAGGAAAAAACAAATAATGATGTGAAATTGAATATAAGCTTCAATTTAATTACAAAAACAGATCAAATGAACGTTTCGGGTTTCCCCTTTATCAACAAAACAGGATGAATGAAACACTACAGATGAATGAGATAATATGGTAGTGGCGTAGTTAAGATGAATGAGCAGCACCATTTACATTAAAGGAAAAAAACGAAGGCATGAAGCGGAGCTCGGGACCTTCTGGATTACAGTGCAATGTCTTAACCACTCGGCCACTTCGCCTCGTCACTAAATAAATAAATGGCAAAAAATAGCAACTTTCTCTGTGGGGTGATAATGAGACTTTGCAGTTTTCTGGAAGTCATCTTCTCTAACTGTTAGTTTCTTTTACAACGGATAAGTGAGACGCCTCGTAAGCTTTTTGCTCTTGCGCTATACTAAAATCAATCCCCCCCCCCCTGACCCGGAAACAGACATGTACTTATTTGCAGGCCCTATATCCCAAAATGTTGTGAGGTCATGATTGTAATGGAAGTGCTGTCAAACCAACGCAAAATATTTTCCATTAAATTACAACAATGTTAAATAAATCCTATAATTGGGCTCGGCTATCGGACCTGCAAATAATATGTGCACGTCGCCCAAAACCAAAGGGATCCTGATGCTTCCCGTTTATTAAATCAAAAAACTCATAACATCCGCCAGCCGGATATAGCGTACCAACACACAAATCTATGTGTAACCTTAAACGTTTATAGTCTGATTGATCGAATTTAGTGAGAACTTTAACAAGTAGCTAAGTAACGTCAAAATCATTCCTTCTGTTATAATGCTCTTTATTCAGTCATGAAGATAAATATAGATCATTATGATCGTATGACCATGCCTACATATTACATTTTAACATAGATAATGATTAACATAAACCTCTTTTTTTGTGACACCAAGGCGTCAGCTAAGCCCAGCATTCTGATTCAAAAAAGTTGCGTTTCGTAAACGATTTCTAATTTGGACAACATGGCGTGATTGTTGTTGACACCAGACATCTTGTTTAATGGATTATCTGTATATTCTTTCCTGGAATGCATAAGCGACGGTATCTAATGATGCCGTATAGTTTTGTTTTAAACAACTTCTTTTGTTTTCTTTTTTTTCTTTAGATGATATGGATAGAAACACCGTGCAATCCGGAGATAGTTGTGGATGTTAAACAAATGACCCAGTTTTCAAAGTCTAAGAGTCTCTTTTGTTTTCTTTCCTTACTTCAGATGATATGGATAGAAACACCGTGCAATCCGGAGATAGTTGTGGTGGATGTTAAACAAATAACCCAGTTTTCCAAGTCTAAGAGTCTCTTTTGTTTTCTTTCCTTTCTTCAAATGATATGGATAGAAACGCCGTGCAATCACGAGATAGTTTGGTGGATGTTAAACAAATGACCCAGTGGATGTTAAACAAATGACCCAGTTTTCAAAGTCTAAGAGTCTCTTTTGTTTTCTTTCCTTTCTTCAGATGATATGGATAGAAACACCGTGCAATCCGGAGATAGTAGTGGTGGATGTTAAACAAATAACCCAGTTTGCCAAGTCGAAGAGTATTCTGGTAGCCGTGGACGGTACATTTGCTGGACCCTACGCTCAAAAAGTTATAGGATTGGGTGCCGATTTTTCAGTGCATAGTTGGTAAGGATGTATTTTTACATGTTTGGTTTCTTTCCAAATTCTTGAATTTATAGAGTAGTAGTGGTTGTGGCAGAAGCTATAATATAGTATCTGTAGTGGTAGTTGTAGTTGTAATTGTTCTTGTTGTAGTAGTAGTGGTGGTGGTGGTGGTAGTAGTTGTTGTTGTTGTAGTAGTAGTAGTAGTAGTAGTAGTAGTAGTAGTAGGAGTAGTAGTAGGAGTAGTAGTAGTAGTAGTAGTAGTAGTAGTAGTAGTAGTAGTAGTTGTAGTAGTAGTAGTAGTAGTAGTAGTAGTAGTAGTAGTAGTAGTAGTAGTAGAAGTAGTAGTTGTAGTCGTTGTAGTCGCAGTAGTAGTAGTAGTAGTAGTAGTAGTAGTAGTAGTAGTAGTAGTAGTAGTAGTAGTAGTAGTAGTAGCAGCAGCAGCAGTAGTAGTAGTAGTAGTAGTAGTAGTTGTAGTCGTAGTAGTAGTAGTAGTAGTAGCAGCAGCAGCAGCAGCAGTAGTAGTAGTAGTAGTAGTAGTAGTAGTAGTAGTAGTAGTAGTAGTGGTGGTAGTAGTAGTAGTAGTAGTAGTAGTAGTGGTAGTAGTAGTAGTAGTAGTAGTAGTAGTAGTAGTGGTAGTAGTAGTAGTAGTGGTAGTAGTAGTAGTAGTAGTAGTAGTAGGAGTAGTAGTAGTAGTAGTAGTAGTAGTAGTAGTAGTAGTAGTAGTAGTAGTAGTAGTAGTAGTGTAGTAGTAGTAGTAGTATAGTAGTAGTAGTAGTAGTGGTAGTAGTAGTAGTAGTAGTAGTGGTAGTAGTAGTAGTAGTAGTGGTAGTAGTAGTGGTAGTAGTAGTGGTAGTAGTAGTAGTAGTAGTAGTAGTGGTAGTAGTAGTAGTAGTAGTAGTAGTAGTAGTAGTAGTAGTAGTAGTAGTATAGTAGTAGTGAGTAGTAGTAGTAGTAGTAGTAGTAGTAGTAGTAGTAGTAGTAGTAGTAGTGGTAGTAGTAGTAGTTAGTAGTAGTAGTAGTAGTAGTAGTAGTAGTAGTAGTAGTAGTAGTAGTATAGTCGTGGTAGTAGTAGTAGTAGTAGTAGTAGTAGTAGTAGTAGTAGTAGTAGTAGTAGTAGTAGTAGTAGTAGTAGTGTCGTAGTGGTAGTAGTAGTAGTAGTAGTAGTATAGTAGTAGTAGTAGTAGTAGTAGTGTAGTAGTGAGTAGTAGTAGTAAGTAGTAGTAGTAGTATAGTAGTAGTAGTATATGTAGTAGTAGTGTATAGTAGTAGTAGTAGTGTAGTAGTAGTAGTAGTAGTGTAGTAGTAGTAGTAGTAGTATAGTAGTAGTAGTGGTAGTAGTAGTAGTAGTAGTAGTAGTAGTAGTAGTAGTAGTAGTAGTAGTATAGTAGTCGTAGTAGTGTAGTAGTAGTAGTAGTAGTAGTAGTAGTAGTAGGTAGTAGTAGTGAGTAGTAGTAGTAGTAGTAGTAGTAGTAGTAGTAGTAGTGTGTAAGTAGTAGTAGTGGTAGTAGTAGTAGTAGTCGTAGTCGTAGTCGTAGTCGTAGTCGTAGTAGTAGTAGTAGTAGTCGTAGTAGTAGTAGTAGTAGTAGTAGTAGTAGTAGTAGTAGTAGTTGTTGTATAGATTCTTATCGTTGTTGTCTCTGATGCCTTTTCTTTATTTCCCTCAGTACCAAGTACATGGGAGGCCACTCTGATTTGATTGCTGGTTGCGTCACAACGAGCACTGTAGCACAGTGGAGAGTTCTCAAACAGATGCAGACATTTCTAGGGAACATGCTGGTATGTCCATCATTGAAGCTTTTATTGACTTGACCGGTTGACTGCCGCACTCTGGTGAGACACGTATTAAGAATTGGGCCAGAAAACTCGTCCTTCAAATATCAATCGATTTAACTTAGCAAAATCTCTCACACCTGGGACCTTTATATATATATATATATATATATATATATATATATATATATATATATATATATATATATATATATATATATATATATATATATATATATATTCTTGAGCTTTTTTATGTAGAGCAATATCCACTTAACATGATCAGAGCGCTTTTCAGGGGCTTCCTAGACAACAGCAATATTTAACATGTAGAACGAGACATGACGCCTGTTAGGCGATATTACAATTTTTTCGGACAACGCTGTTAACGGCCAGGTACTCATTTTACACATGAGTACGGTGAGAGAGAAGTGAGTAAAGAGTCTTTTCCGAGTATTCAACTATGCGCCGAGAGATGCTCGAACCCAGGACCTTTCGATCCGAAAGCGAGTGTCATACCACATGACCACATAGCCGCACACACACACACACACACACACACACACACACAATATCCAGAGGGATACTTTTTCAGGAGTGTAGAAAACAAAAGGCTCTTTGAACTTGAACGCTTCTCCAAACACAAAAGACGCTGGACACAATTAGTAGAGGGCCTAAACTACTTTTCATAACAATTGTGTCTGTAGCATCGCACCTTCTGTGTGTGTGTCTGTGTGTTGTGTGCGTGTGTGTGTATGTGTATGTGTGTGGATGTGTGCTATAAACAAATCGCTCTCTTACTCTATATGCTTCGAAGAACAATGCGTGGATGATGAATGACAGAAGAAAAGGATTGGCCAATATCTTTATGTATCATATCATCGAACATTGAGTTACCACAAAAATAAATGCTAAAAAAAAAAAAGAAAAAGAAAAAGACAAACGACCACACCACTCCCACCCCCTCAAAAAACAAAAAACAAAACAAAAAGACAAAACAAAACAATCAAACAGAAAAAACAACAAACTTTTACAAACAGCAAAATAAACAAGTCAAATTCTCATTGAAATAAGTAACCCAACACAAAACAAAACACAAAGAACAAAAAAAAAACAAACAAAAAAAACAAAAAAAACAAAACAAAAACAAACAAAACAAAAATCCACAAAATAAACAAACACCATACGAAACTAAAGAAAAAAAAAACCAACCAAAAAAAAAAAAACAAAACAAAAAAAACAAAAACAACAAACAAACCAAAACAATCAAACACACAACAAAACAAAACTAACACAAAAAAAAAGAAAGAAAAGAAAAGAAAAAAAAAAAAAAGAGAAAGAAAAGAAACAACAAAACAACAGCAACGTTGATTTATTTTAAAACGTTAACGAAGGTTGATAGATTAAAAACGTTCAATTAAAAATTGATTTATAAAAAACGCTTTCAAAATTTCATATATCTATCTAGATAAAAACGCCAACAAAAATTGACAAAAACGCATTCGAAATTTGAGGAAAAAAATGCTGAAAATGAAAATGATTGATTGTCTGTTTTTTTAATTTTTTTTTTTTAGAACTTTAACAGCGCCCCAGGCACCCGTGAGATCACGATTCGAAAATAGACAAAAAATCGATTCCTTTAAGCAATGAATACTTGGTATATATTATTAATAACATGTGCCAAGTTCTCCGGATGTGAGGCCTTTAGTGAGAGTGGATTTGAAAGCCTTTTGAATCGAAAAAAACCTAAACAAAGCAAAAAAAAAAACAAAAACAAAAACAAAAAAAAAAAAAAACCCAAAAAACAACAAAAAACAAAACAACAAAACAAAAAAACAAACAAAAAACAAAACAAAAAAAAAAAAACACGACAAAACAAACAATCAAACAAACAAAAATTGTCATATCACCTAGCAGGCACCATGTGTTGTCTTACATGTTAAGTGTTGCTGTCGGTTTGAGACCTTCCTAAAGGGCTTTGAGCACATTTAGTGGATGTTTCAAGAAACGTTTAAGCAGAGGTAATGTAGAGGAGATAAAATTGTAGTAGAACTTGTATTAGCGAAGATTGGTGTTAATTTCTTGGCCTGGGTGGGATTCCCGACCTCCCATAGTGGGCAGGGAGGTAGTTGCTGTGTTTTCTATCCCCCTGTATCTGTTTTCCAATTTCTTTCTGCCTTTGTCTTTGGATGAGTTCACTTTTCTCCTGGACCTGGCCGGAGTCATTGGCTGGGAGGGAAGCAGTCAAACGCTTACTATTGTTTTGGGAGATATTTTTCTCTTTGTAAATCCCCTGTCTGTTATGAATTATTATATTTTTTATTTTGAATGTATATTGTAAGCATTTGAGTATTCCTCTTTGTTGGATCTTGTACTTGTGTCCGGATGAGACGTATAGGTGATCTCAAACTAAGTACATTGGTATGCTCTTGGAATCTACATCTGATCCCTATTTGTTCCCATTCCCCTTTGTCTTACTTTTTCTTGGGTGCTTTAATTGTAATTCTAGAATTTCACTATCCAATTCTTATCCTTTTTTACTGGCGCTGATATAATCTAAAGGTGTTGCAAGCGCCGTAAAACCCTTAAAAACAAAAATAGACAAACAATTTCTTGGTGTTTGTAAAGGGAATGAGATTAGCGGAAGAGTAGCGTCCCTTGATTGGACGTCACCCATAGTCTGTGACGTCACCGGCGGAAAAGTTATTAGAGAGAGAACGTGATGTTGGTTGTGCGCATGCGCGAGGACGAGAGACGCATGCGCACAACCAACATGACGGTCTCTCTCTAATAACTTTTCTGCCGGTGACGTCACAGACTATGGGTGAAGTCCAATCAAGGGACGCTACTCTTCCGCTAATCTCATTCCCTATTATCACAATTTACAGTGTTTGTTTACTTGCCCATATTCGCAGGTCCGAACCCACTTATGGGCCACGTTTGTGCGGCTATGTGGTCTAGTGGTATGACACTCGCTTTCTGAACGGAAGG
>NC_088366.1:56032861-56042861 GCF_034508935.2 Berghia stephanieae | reverse complement strand
GAGAGGAGGAGGTGATGGTGGAAAAGCCGTGGCTGAGGTAGTGGCTTTTAAGTCTCCGCCATTCCGTTGGCGTTTTATTGATGTGATACAAATTGGTGATATTAATTGAAAAAATAAAGATCAAAATTTCACACCGGGTTCATGTTTGACTTTGCAATCAAGATCTAACCGGACTCCATTAAAAGTCCTAATATACATATACATATATATATATATATATATATATATATATATATATATATATATATATATATATATATATATATATATATATCAACATCGCTCGGAAAGGGAGACTTTTCGGTTTTACCGATTTCCAAGTTGCTGTTAGCGTTGTTAAAAGGAAGTGACGTCACGACTGTAGAACTCTATTCTCTCTATTCATCCCAAAGGGAAAATTTGTCTTTAGGGCCTCGTCCAAGAGAAGGCTGGAAAAAGCCATGCGTCAACCACAGTGTATCTTGAATATTTTCTATTCCAACTCTGTAAGAATCGGAAGCAAAACATTACATAACATCTCATGGAGAAAATAATGGGTTTTATCCTAGGAATGAGGTACAGATAAACTTTGCATGTCTTAACATTCACTTCATATGAAGGTGGAGTTTAAAAAGCACTTTCAAATGTTTTTAATTTGTTTGTCACCATGTACAATGAAAATTAAAAAGAACATACTGTATCCATTTAAAACTCTTTTTTTTTAAAGTTAAAAAAAAATTTCTTTATGGTTTATAGAACATCAAGATCATCAAAATGGCCGTGTCTCTTGGCGGTGTTGAGTCAATTTTGGAGCACCCGTATAGTATGACTCATGGGCCTTATCTGATGACTGATGAAGACAGAAAAGAAGCTGGTGTTACACCGGGAATGTTAAGAATAAGGTAATTGAAATGTCTGAAAGGACAGGATGGATGGATGGATGGATGGATAGGTGGATGGATAGAAGGACGAATTGATCGATGGGTGGGATTATGGGTAGATGGATAGATGGATGGATGAATTGGTGTATGGGAGGGTGGATGGGGGGGATAGATGAATGGATTGATGGGTGGGCGGAAGGAATGATAGATATGTGAATGGATATTAGGTGGGTGGTTGAATATATGAATGTATATATGGATGTATGGAGGGATGTATGGATTATATGAGTTGATGGTGAAATGGATGTATGTATGTATGAATGACGTGGATTGGATGGATGGATGGATAGATGAGTGGGTCGGTACATGGATAGATGGATGGATGGTTGGATTAGTGGATGGATAATGTATGGATAGATGGAGCTATGGATGGGTGGGCGGATGGATGAACAAATGAGTAGATAGATAGTTGGATTAGTGGATGGATGATGTATGGATATATGGAGCTATGGGCTAATGGCTGGATGGATGGGTGGATGGATGAGCGGATGATGTACGGATAGGCGGAACTGTGGATGGATGGGTGGATTGGTGATGAATGGATAAACGAATGGGTGGATAGATGGTTGGATCAGTGGATGGAGGATGTATGGATAGATGGAGCTATGGATGGATGGGTGGATGGATGGTGAGATGGGTGGATGGATTGGTGGATGGATGGATTGGTGGATGGATGGATGAACGAATGGGTGGATGGAGGATGTATGGATGGATGGCGCTATGGATGGATAGGTGAATGGTTGGGTGGATGGATGGGTGGATGGATGGGTGGATAGGTGGGTGGATAGGTGGGTGGATGGGTGGGTGGATGGATGGGTGGATAGATGGGTAGATAGATGGGTGGATGGATTGGTGGATGAACGAATGGGTGGATGGATGGGTGGATGGGTGGGTGGATAGATGGGTAGATAGATGGGTGGATGGATTGGTGGATGAACGAATGGGTGGATGGAGAATGTATGGATAGATGGAGTCATGGATGGATGGGTGGATGGATGGGTGGATGGATGGGTGGATGGGTGGCTGGATAGATGGGTAGATAGATGGGTGGATGGATTGGTGGACGAACGAATGGGTGGATGGAGAATGTATGGATAGATGGAGTCATGGATGGATGGATGGATGGGTGGATGAGTAGGTGGCTGTTATGAATAATTGATGTCCATGTATCGTTGATATCCCAGTTTAAAGAACAGATAACTATCGTGAACATCGATATTTGCTGTTTTGATAATCGGCGAATATATCGTTTGGTGGATAGATGGTTGCCATCTACATTAATATTTAATGTTTTGATGACTGTAATGTCCATATCGATTTTTGATCTAATACATGCCGGCGATCTACATCGAGAGAAAATGGTTTCGTATGTAGGTACATGAATAAATGTACGGGTAGGGACGGCTTGTCACAGCGGTATGACTTTGCTTCGTATCCAGAAAGTTCTGGGCTCAATGCCCCCATTGTTTTGTGTTAACATTGAACAATTCAAATCGACCAGCCCCCCCCCCCTCATAGATGGAACGCACTTAACGTCACTCGGCTCTTTCTTTTTTTTTATTTATTATTTTTTTTTTTTGGATAGCCATATTATATAATGATTAGTTCTCATTAACTTTTATCCATCAGACTAGAGACGTTTAAGATTTAACATATTTTTTTTTGTGTTGGCACGTTATTGATGCTATGCATATAGATAGTATGCGCTTGGCTAAGAACCTCATAACATTGCCATCCGGAAGTATAACGGACCAACACACAAAACTGTGTGTAATCATGAACGTTTATAGTCAGGTTAATTTTGTTTAGTGAGAATTACTCACCAACGCGGATGACAAAAAAAACAATAACAAAGACTGGAGTGACGTCAACTTCGATCTATCTATAACCAACCCCCCCCAAAAAAACAAAAAAACAAAACAAAAAAACAAAAAAAAAACAACAAAAAAAACAAAACAAAAAACAACCCCCCCCCCCCAAAAAAAAAACAAAAAACAAACAAACAAAAAAACAAAAACAACAATAAAAACCCAACAAACTCATAACATCCGCTAGCCGGATATAACATACCAACACACAGGACGATGTGTCACCTTAAACGTGTATAGTCTGATTGATAGAATTTATGGAGAACTACTCATAAACATGCCTGGCTAAAAACAATAACAGAGAGCCGAGTGACGTCAATTTCGTTCTTTCTATCTGCGCCGGCAATTTCCTTCCTTCTATATCCGGCTGTTGCTAAAAAAAACAAAAAAAAAAAACTTATTGATATTAATTTGTAGCGTCCGTTCGAGCCCCCCCCCCCCCCTCCAGAAGAGATTGGGTAGCTGCGTCTATTAGATCCCGTCAGAAATTTCTTTGCGATAAAATGTGACCAGCCGTGTCAAAACGGTATTATGTCGGGATGTATTGTACCCCAAGAAGTGAATTTAGAGATAAAACGGTGGGAAATAGGACTTCAGAATGTTTGGCAATGCACGAAATAGTATTTATACTCTACCATAACGAACAGATGGAAACGCCATGATTTATATTTACGGTTATAACTTTAATTTTCCTCATCTAGTTCATTCCGACATAATACCGCTTTGAGACGATGGGTTACAAATGGCATCTCATTCAAATGGTGACGAGTAATTTTTACCCTCTGTTTAAATCTAGTTAAACGGATTAAACTCCAGTCCCACGGGTCATGTGGCTCTGAATAATTTACTCACATCTCCTTATTTCGGGGAACTGGTTTGGTCTTTCATTTCAAAGAGCCACAATAATCATAATATAATATTCTTATATTGTAGTGCCCATTAATCCAACGACAAGTGTTCTATGCCGCTTAACAATCACGCAGACTATATATGTACGAGTAGATAGAATCAAGTTGACGTCACTCGGGTCTTTGTTATTGTTTTTTGCCACCCATGTTTATGAGTAATTCCCACTAAGCTGTAATATCCAGACTATAAACGATTAAGATTACACAGAGTTTTGTGTGTTGGTCCGTTATACTTCTGGATGGCAATGTTGTGAGATTCTTAGCCAAGCGCATACTTACTATCTGCTGTAAAAAACAAAACAACAAAAAATAAACAAACAACTTGAGCATTTATATAGCGCAATATCCACTTGCTAAATCTTCACAAAGCATTTTCCCAAGCCAACAATTAACCCGTAGGACGGGCTATGCCTATTAGGCGATATAGGGAATGAGATTAGCGGAAGAGTAGCGTCCCTTGATTGGACGTCACCCATAGTCTGTGACGTCACCGGCGGGAAAGTTATTAGAGAGAGAACGTCATGTTGGTTGTGCGCATGCGTCTCTCGTCCTCCGAGCGACGTTCTCTCTCTAATAACTTTTCCGCCGGTGACGTCACAGACTATGGGTGACGTCCAATCAAGGGACGCTACTCTTCCACTAATCTCATTCCCTATTGCAAACTTTTCAGACAGAGACAACGTTGCTAACATCTAGGTACTCATAATTAAACACCCGAGTACGGTGAGGGAATGTGAGTGAAGAGCCTTTCCCAAGGACTCAACTTCTATTGCGCCGCTCAGAACTTAGACTCTAACCCCAGACCTTCTGTTCCGAAGGCGAGTGTTATACCACTGGACAATACGGCCCCACATTGTACAACCCAAAGCTCATAATCAAGATGATATGAAAACATTCCTTTTCTGTTCAATGTAATTTACAAAAATGAAATTCTCCCTAACCCCTACCCCTCCCCCCCCCCTTCTCTTTTGTCTCCCATTTCAGCATTGGATTGGAGGAGCCAGACGATTTGATAAAAGACTTGGACCAAGCCCTGGAAAAGGTTGTTGTGTGACCTTGACCTCAAAGTTCTGAATGAAATGTTGAAGAATCAAGTGTTGAAGAATTGAGTATTAATCGACATGCACTTATTTGCATATATGTGACCCCTCGTCTCAAAACGGTATTATGTCGGGATGACCAGGTGCTAAAAAGTCAAATTATAGTTAATCTGGTCAAAAATATAAAACGTTGGTATTTAGCACAGTAAAATATGATATTCCTTCTCCCCTTTAAAGCGTATACACTCAACGTAAGCATGATGTTTCTGGCTACAAATTCCATTTTCAGCATCTTAATCATCCCGACTTAATACCGTTTTGAGACGAAGGGTCACATATGTACACGTCGGTATTAGTAAATCTACACCACGAAGAACACACGTTATCAATCTAATCAAGTGTCAACTATAATTATTTTTTTTTCCTTCAAAGAACAATTAAATCCAAATAAAGCCTGTTTGTGACGACCTGAAATTCGAACAACTTGGTTTTTCGAATTTGAACTTTTCATTTCATGTTAAGACAATGTTCTAAGTTATTCAATTTTTGTATAAAAGTGAGTAGAGCAGGCGGCACTTATGTTAATTATAATAGAAAATGAAGTTACTAGAAAGTTCGAGAGGACAATAGAGAATATTCATCCCCAATATCGGAGCTTACTCAACGTCTCAATCGTCTCTATGTAGCCTATATGTTTGTGTTGAGAATAGCGCTTAAGCATCATTCCCTTCTTGTAGACAAACTTCGCGGAACTTGTGTGTCTTGAACCCATGACCTCAAGAAGTCGGGAAAGGGACTTGGGATAGACATTGCGTTTGAAACACTTTTTTTTTTGGATGGCGTCGACTGCATTGCGCCCCTCTCACAGTCTGGCGGAGTGTCGTATCAATAAGGTCGCGGGTTCGAGACACCATCGGCGCCTCGAATTTTTTTTATTTTCTATTGTCTTCTAGCATTTTCCAGTCACTTCATTTTCTGTTATTATCAATTTTTGTAGAAATATCGAATATATTGGGCCGTAGGTGTCTGTTGTGATTAAAGCTTTCTGAATGGGAGGGGTCTTCTGATCTACAATGGTAATAAGGAGGTCACTAGCTGTCTTCCATCCCTTATATCTGTTTTCTGAGTTGCTTTCTGTCTTTGTCTTGGAATGGGATTACTTAGTTTCTCTTGGGCCTTCAATCTTCAATGGCTTGTATTTGCAAAAGGCCACACGGACCCACCATTGCAACTGTTCAGTTACAGTTCAATCAAAACGGGGAACAGTCACAAATTACTTTGACGAGTGACTGCATATAAAACTGCTTTGAGAGTTTCCAAGCATTCAACGTCCGTCCATGATGTCCGGTGTTAGGACATTCCAGTCATTTATTGTTCGTGGGAAAAAGCTATGTTTGTATGTGTCTGTTTTTGAAAATAAATAAATAAATAAATAATAATAATAATCTTTATTGTCCAAATTAAAGGCAATTTATGTGAGGTAAACAATGCTCAGTTTGGTTCATGATATGAACATCAACACATTTACAAATACAGACACAGCCATACACGAACATACACGCTTGCACATTGTTTCTAAATGGTTGCATGAATTGTGGTTCAATGTATCTACTTGTAGCGTATCTATCTGAATTGATTTTTATGTATGTAATTTGAAATGATGATGTGAGGTCGTTGATGGTTTTTTTGTAAGGTAACAATACGGGCACCATTTCAATGGGTTCCATTAAAAAAGTATATTTAAAAATTGAGCTTTATATGAGGAAGTCAGACTGAAAATGAAGATCCTAACATCTTGTATTTTTCCCACTGCAATATATGGATGCGAGACATGGTCTATAACCAAAGAATCAGAAAAGAGAATAACTGCCTTCGAAATGAAATGCTATAGAAAAATCTTACGCATCCCGTGGACAAACAAAGAAAGCAATGCAAACATCATGAAAACACTAGGACTAAAAAAGTCCCTGCTAATGAGTAAGATAAAAAAGCTGAAACTCAATTACTTTTGGCACCTGAAAAGACACGACACACTAGAGAGAGATGTACCGGAGGGCATGGCGGAGAGCAAAAGAGGCAGAGGAAGACCACAAAGAAGATGGCAACAGGATCTACAGGAATGGCTCAACAACGGCGTGACGGAATGTGGCAGATGGGCACAAGACCGAGACTTCTTCCGAAGGACTGTGTGGGAGGCTACGTCCAAGTGATATGCCACAGATATATATATATATATATAGCCACACGTACTTTACATGACCAAGTATCGATTCGAGAGGGGGCCCCGATAGTTCAGTTGGTAGAGCAGTCGCTTTGCACGCAAATAGACCGAGATCGATCTCAGGTGCAGCCGATATTTTTTTTTCTCTGATCCCTTTGTCCACACGAGAGATTGAGTAGCTGGGTCTGTTAGGTCTGGCGGAAAGTACTTTGCGAGTGACTAGCGTCCTATCCAAAGGAAAGCAAGTAATTGCTATTGTCCATTTCACGCTATAAGAACCGAGATTAACTCGGGCTTCTTGGGCTTAATGGCTCACAGAGGCTGCTTAAAATTTAAAAAACCCGATTCGAGGCGACAGACTACTAATATGGTTCTATAGATAGAACGAAGTTGACGTCCCTCATGTCTTTGTTATTGATTGATTGGTTTAGGTCATATTTGTTTAATCGTAAACAGATTATTACGGTGGATGAATATAGATCGGAGGAAATCTTTCTTGATTGTGGGGTTCCCCAGGGTTCAGTACTTGGACCCGTTCTTTTTGTTTTGTACGTTGGCCCTCTGTCTAAAATCATCAGAAGTTTTGGTCTGTCTTACCATCAATACGCTGATGATACGCAATTGTACTGCGTTTCCAATATGAGAAATTTACAAGAAGTATCAGCCAATAGTAAAAATTGTATCCAAAGTGTTAAGAAATGGATGAATGAGAACAGACTGAAACTGAATGATGATAAGACGGAGGTGCTGTATGTGGGGAACAGGAAGTGGAAAAGTGAAACAGATTTGAAGTTGGGGGATGCCTCTATTCAAATTGTTGACAAAGTGAAAAACCTTGGCACATTCTTAGACTCTGGACTGTCGATGGAGCATCAGGTTAATAATTTGGTTAGATCTCTCTTTTTCCAACTAAAAAAGATTGCTTCCATTAGACGGTTCATATCTGAGGATGTGACCAAGCACCTGGTTGTGTCCCTCGTACTATCGAAATTGGATTATTGTAATGCTCTGTTGTTTGGCGTTTCGCAATACAATCTGAAACGTCTTCAGATTGTCCAAAACAGCGCTGCCAGACTAGTATTTATGAAGCGTAGGTGCGACTCTGCCGGACCTCTACTTCATGACCTGCATTGGCTGCCTGTTGAGAAAAGAATTAAATTCAAAGCTTGTGTTTTAGTGTATCGTTGTCTTGAAGGTACTGCCCCTTCCTACCTTTCAGAACTAATTGAAAGATATTCAAAACCCCGCCCCTTACGTTCGGCCAGTGATTCCACAAAACTAGTTGTCCCTCGAATTCGGAAAAATGCTGGAATGAGATCCTTTTCTCATTTCGGACCCTCTATTTGGAACGCCTTACCGCAGAGCATTCGTGAAAAAGAATCTTTGTCTATTTTTAAACGTTCGCTTAAAACATATTTGTTTCGATTTTAGTAGATGGTATGAGAAGCAAGATAGGTTTGGTTTGTGTTGTGTGTTGTGTTGTGTGTGTGTATGTGTGTGTGTGTGTGTGTGCTTGTGTGTGTGAATGAGTATGTTTCAGCCAAAGTAATTTGTAATTTAAGCGCTTAGAGTCTGGTGTCTCGGAGTTATAGCGCTATATAAGTTTTCAGCATTATTATTATTATTCAGCATTATTATTGTTTTTAGACAGCCATTTTTATAAGCAATTCTCACTAAGTTGTATTAACCGAACTATAAACGTTTAAGGTCACACATAGTTGTGTGTGTTGGTCCGTTATATTTTCGGATGGCAATGTTGTGAGTCTCTTCGCCAAGGGCACAGCATCTATTGATTGAACGAAATTGACGTCATTCAGGTCTTTGTTATTGCTTTTAGCCAGCCATTTTTATGAGTAATTCTCACTAAACCGTATTAACCAGACTATAAACGTTTAAGGTTACACATAGTTTTGTGTGTTGGTCCGTTATATTTCCGGATGACAATGTTGTGAGTTTCTTAGCCAAAGGCACAGCATCTCTATTCCAAGACGTCATCATCACGCTAACTTCACATCAAACGATATGGAAACTGTTCCTTTGGACAGCCCGTCCAATCGATATCCGGCTTACTGAGCATGCGTATTGCATGTCAGAAGGGAGAGTAATTAACATCCGGTCACTCTAGTGCCTAAGTCCAATGAACAACAAACCGCGAAGAAAGCCCCATGCGGCAAGTTGACTTGTCACCGCCTGGTATAATTCTATGTTATGGGTTTTCATATTGAGGTGTCAGTGCATGACATAATTAGTCGGAAGGTGAAAATTTTGGATTTGAATATTTTTTTTTGTTGCATTTTCTGAAAGAATATGCTCCCCAAAGCATTTTAATCTTTATTTGAAGTAAATCGGGTGATTTGTCATGAAGTTATGGCCAGATGTATGGGAAAGGTATCCAGCAACTTTCCTCAAATTTCATATTTTTTCAACTTGACTAGCTGTAAAAAATATTTAGAAGTGAAATTAAGCTTTGATTTTCCCAAAGATGTACAAAAAGGGTTGGTTTAATCATTTAAGACAATAACTCATTTTAAAAATAAAAATTTACCTTCTAACTAAACTTGGCAATATCTCAGTTTAAACCTTTTCACCATCCGACTGAGTATTCCATTCACTGTAACTGATAATAATATCATGTCTCTTAAATTTCCCTTTAAAAAGGTTTGTGGGTAAAAACAGATTAATAATATGTGGTCTTGTGGTATGACACTCGCTTTCGAATCGGAAGGTCCTGGGTTCGAGTACCGCTCTGAACTTGTAACGTGATTAAACACAACCAACACATTAAACTGTGAGTTAGCTTTTAGTTTTATAGCATGATTGAATTGATTTAACGAGAACTAATCCTTAACAGTTTGTCTAAAAATAATAACAAAGTGCTGTGTGTGACGTCAACTTAATTCTTTCTATTTACAAATCGTGATCTGATATTTCGTTCACATTTATTTGCTTGATCTAAATTTGATCTGTGAAATTTGTGAATGGATGGAGACGAATCAATATTTTATGTTTCCGCTCAGTTCCCTGTTGTGCGTCTATGTAGTCT
>NC_088366.1:56012861-56027861 GCF_034508935.2 Berghia stephanieae | reverse complement strand
AAATAATAATAAAGACCTGATTGACGTCAATTTCGTTCCTTCTATTATGTCGAGATGAACAAGATTCTAAAAAAAAACAAACCAACAAACAACTGAATTTAAAATTAAAATGTGACCTATCGTCCTAAAACGGTATTGTATCAGGGTGAATCTTAAGGTTAAAATGGAATTTTAAAGCTTATCGATAGTATGCGCTTGGCTCAGAAGCTCACAATATTGCCATCCGGAAGTACAACGGACCAACATACAAAACTCTCTGTAACCTTGAACGTTTATAGATAGTATGCGCTTGGCTAAGAAGCTCACAACATTGCCATCCGGAAGTACAACGGACCAACATACAAAACTCTCTGTAACCTTGAACGTTTATAGATAGTATGCGCTTGGCTAAGAAGCTCATAACATTGCCATCCGGAAGTACAGCGGACCAACATACAAAACTCTCTGTAACCTTGAACGTTTATAGATAGTATGCGCTTGGCTAAGAAGCTCATAACATTGCCATCCGGAAGTACAACGGACCGACACACAAAACTCTGTGTAACCTTGAAATTTATTGTCTGGTTAATGTAATTTAATGAGAATTACTCATAAACGTGGATGGCAAAAAACAATAACAAAGACCCGAGTGACGTCACATTCATTCTATCTATATTGTCTTTACGATTGCAATGTAGTCAATGTGTTTTAAAATCGACACATTATCATGGGACTCAACACCCTTAATCGGTATTGATACTATGTGTTTATGTAAAATACTCTCAACATCCGCCAGCCAAATTAATTGTACCGACAAACAAAAACTGCGCGTGACATTTAAGGTTTATAAGAAGATATAATTATTATAACTTACAGAGAAATTGAATTATTATCACTAACCGGGTGTCTAAAAATAATAATAAAGACCTGATTGACGTCAATTTCGTTCCTTCTATTATGTCGAGAGGAACAAGATTCTAAAAAAACAGACCAACAAACAACTGAATTTAAAATTAAAATGTGACCAACAGTCCCAAAACGGTATTGTATCAGGGTGAACCTGAAGGTTAAAATGGAAATTTAAAGCTTATAGATAGTATGCGCTTGGCTAAGAAGCTCACAACATTGCCATACGGAAGTATAACGGACCAAAATACAAAACTCTGTAGCCTTGAACGTTTATAGATAGTATGCCCTTGGCTAAGAAGCTCACAACATTGCCATCCGGAAGTACAACGGGCCGACACACAAAACTCTGTGTAACCTTGAAATTTATAATCTGGTTCGTGTAATTTAATGAGAATTACTCATAAACGTGGATGGCAAAAAACAATGGTGATATGGCGCTGGCTTCCGGCGACAACAGACGTGTTGTGAATGTTTACCTATTTTCTACACATATTTTTATTCATTTATCATTCAATCGTCGGAATTTAAGCCTAATTTTTATTCAAAATGGATGTGAAGTATATATTGTTCCTGATTTTTATATTTATTAGTATATTTATAAGCATAAATGGTGTTTTAGCCTGTGATTTTGCTGCCAAAATAAGCCTATCGATAACTTATACTCCAGAGACTCTCCGATCCCTCCAACCCGTGTCACCCCCACCACCCACTATTGACACATCGTATATTAAAGTAAGAAAGAGGGGGAGAAAAGGAGGAATAAAAACAAAATTTAACAGACGGCCTTTTCGTCCATTTTTACCCTGTGTAGTGACAGGTAATGTAAGATCACTGAAAAATAAAATTGATGAACTGTTTTCACTGTGTCGTTTTAATAGTGACTATCGTCAAGCCTCCATAATAGCGTTAACAGAGACTTGGCTATCTCCTCACATACCATCATCATGTTTTAATATTGAACAATATTCACTATTTCGAGGAGATCGGACTAATGTAAATAAACGAACTGGGGGTGGGGTGTGCACATATATTAACAACAAATGGTGCCACCCCAATAACTGTCAGATAAAGAAAATGTATTGTGACGATTATATTGAATTTATTACTGTTTCGTCACGACCATATTATCTACCCCGGGAATATACTCATGTCATCATCATCAACGTCTACATTCCACCATCATCAGACAACACCACAGCGAAAAATATTTTGAGGAAAGAAATACAGGACATTCAAATTAAGTCACCCGATGCCGTATTGATGGTCACTGGCGATTTTAACCAATGTAACGATTTTACTCTCCCGGGACTTCATCAATACGTGGACTGCGAGACAAGGGACAAAAAAACATTAGATTTATTCCTGTGTAATATTAAAAATAGTTATAAATGTTTACCCCGTGCCCCATTAGGTTTATCTGACCACTGCATGCTCTTGCTACTCCCCACCTACCGCCCTGTTTTTAAACGTGTAAAACCAGTAAAGAAAAGTGTACAGATCTGGAACGGAAGTGTGTGTGAAGATTTGCGTGGTTGTTTTGAATGCACTGACTGGAATGTTTTTATCGAATCATGTGATAGTGTGGATGAGCTGAATGACTGTGTGAGTGAGTATTTAAAATTCTGTGAACAGCTAGTGTCTTGTAAAAAAGAAATAAAATATTATCCTAACAACAAGCCTTGGATAACAAAAGATCTAAAACTTTTATTGAACCAAAAGAAAACTCTCTATACTAGTGGAAACAAAAAAGATCTGAAAACAAAACAAAAAGAGATAAAGAGGGTAACATCTAGTTGTAGAGATAAGTACAAAAATAAAATTGAAAAATGCTTTTCTTCTGGGGATATACGGGACACGTGGCGGGGCTTAAAACTGCTGTGAACTATAATCCAAAGCCCACGATTATATCAGAAGATATCGAAATTGAAACTTTAAATAAATTTTATTCACGTTTCGACACAGCAAACAAATTTGATATTGAAAATGAAAAACATAAATTAGACAGGGCTTTGGAAGATGAAATGACTATTGAGGTCAGTGAAGAGGAAACGAGATTCGTATTTTCGAAACTAAACGAGAGGAAGGCTGCTGGCCGGATGGATTGAAAGGAAAACTATTAAAAGAATGTGCCCACCAGCTTTCCCCCATTTATACACATATTTTTAACTGGTCCCTCCAATGCGTTTCGATCCCTGAAATTTGGAAAACTTCAAAAATTATTCCTGTTCCAAAAAAAAGAAAAACTTGAAACTATGAACGACTTCAGACCTGTTGCACTGACTTCAATAGTCATGAAATCTTTAGAAAAACTTGTTCTTGTTAAAATTAGGAATCAGTTTATGCCATTGAGTGATAGTCATCAATTTGCTTACAAACCAGGACGTGGCGTAGAGGATGCCATTTTGCTGTTTACAAACAACATCTACAGGCATCTAGATCACGCTAGGAGCTATTGCAGATTGCTTTTTGCAGATTTTTCTTCAGCGTTCAATACAATGCAACCTCAGTTGGTTGTTCAAAAATTGACTAGTCTGAATTTAAACAAGTATATAATTGCTTGGGTGCTCGAATTTCTTACGGAGAGAGCACAATATGTTCAATTAGGACAAAACAAATCTTCCTGTATAACTACAAATACTGGTGCTCCTCAGGGTTGTGTATTGTCCCCTATATTATTCACAATATACACGAATGACTGTAGAAGTCAAAACCTGAGTGTACCTTTAATAAAGTTTGCAGATGACACCGCTCTTCAAGGCCTCATAACAAATGGCAACGAAGTGGCTTATAGGCAAGAAATTGATAGATTTGTGTCTTGGTGTGATGCCCACCACCTAGAGCTTAACATAAGCAAGACAAAGGAGCTAGTGATTGACTTTAGGAGAGTGAAGGAACCGATAGAACCGTTAAAATTAAAGGACCAATTCGTCCAGCGAGTTCCTCACTACAAATACCTTGGTGTAACGATTGATGACAGGCTCAAGTGGGATGAACACTTGAAAATAATTAGGCATAAGATGTGCAGACGTACATATTTTTTATCAAAACTCTCTCAGTTTAGAATAGATAAAACCCTCTGCACATTATTTTATAGAGCAGTAATCGAAAGTGTTTTGTCATTTTGTATAACAGCTTGGGGAGGCAATTGCTTAGCAGTGGAAAGGAACAACATAAATTCAAATATTAAAAAATCCATTAAACGCTATATAAATGATGTTGACGATGTAGATCTTTTATACGAGAAATTTTGTATAAATAAAATAACGAAAATATTAAATGACCAGTATCATCCACTAAGACCATCAATTATTATGTCAGAAAGAAGTGGTCGCCCTTTCTCTATTTCAACGAAAACAGAGAGACACCGAAAATCTTTTCTGCCGTCCAGTATTAGGCTTTATAACAACAAGCAATAATCATTTTATATAATTATTTCTCATTTTTACTTTTTAAAAATATAAATATTAATTTATTAATTTATTTGTTTTTCAATCTTTTCAATTTTCAATTTATAGTGACAGTTTTAACTATTTTACAGTGTTGAAATTATTCATATTATAAAGCGCAGCTCTGGTTATAGAACTGCTCCTTTTTTATATATAAACATCCTATTTCCATTGTATTTTTATCTTATGTGTAAATTATAACACGTCTGTACAAAAAATTTCCTTTTTGGGATGCAATAAAGTATTATTATTATTATTATTATTATTATTATTATTATTATTATTATTATTATTATTATTATTATTATTATTATTATTATTATTATTATTATTATTATTATTATTATTAAAAACCTGAGTGACGTCATCTTCATTCTATCTATATTGTCTTTACGATTTTTGCAATGTAGTCAATGTGTTTTAAAAATCGACACACTATCATGGGACTCACCGCCCTTAATCGGTATTGATACTATGCGTTTGGGTAAAATACTCACAACATCCGTCAACCAAATTAAACGTTCCGACAAACAAAAACTGCGTGTGACATTTAAGGTTTATAAGAAAGTATAATTATTAGAATTTACAGAGAAATTAAATTATTATCACTAACCGGATGTCTAAAAATAATAATAAAGACCTGATTGACGTCAATTTCGTTCCTTCTATTATGTCGAGAGGAACAAGATTCTAAAAAAACAAAAACCAACAAACAACTGAATTTAAATCGTCCCAAAACGGTATTGTATCAGGGTGAATCTTAAGGTTAAAATGGAATTTTAAAGCTTATAGATAGTATGCGCTTGGCTCAGAAGCTCACAATATTGCCATCCGGAAGTACAATGGACCAACATACAAAACTCTCTGTAACCTTGAACGTTTATAGATAGTATGCCCTTGGCTAAGAAGCTCACAACATTGCCATCCGACACACTATCACCGCCCTTAATCGGTATTGATACTATGCGTTTGGGTAAAATACTCACAACATCCGCCAACCAAATTAAACGTTCCGACAAACAAAAACTGCGTGACATTTAAGGGTTATAAGAAGGTATAATTATTATAATTTACAGAGAAATTAAATTACCACTCACCGG
Organism: Berghia stephanieae; assembly: GCF_034508935.2. Lineage (NCBI taxonomy): Eukaryota > Metazoa > Mollusca > Gastropoda > Nudibranchia > Aeolidiidae > Berghia > Berghia stephanieae. The sequence continues at coordinate 56,022,427 of NC_088366.1, read as the reverse complement.
GTGTCTAAAAATAATAATAAAGACCTGATTGACGTCAATAGGATTCAATAGTCTGACGTCACGTCCGCCCAGCAACGAGCAGCTTGGTTCTAAACAAATAAAATCGTTACATTTTATTCTTCATGCTGGCTAGAACTTTTTCACATGTCTTGTGATCAGAATGTATAAAAGTAAATCCATGATCAGATTTATAATGTTTTTCTCCTCTGGATACACTTTTACGCTCGTCGGAGAAGTATTTCATAAGGGCGTCCGCCATTGTTCCGATAATTTAGAACCAGATACTAAGTTTCCATGCATCATTACGAGGGAAGTGACGTTACGACTGTTGAAGCGTATTTCGTTTCTTCGTGCGGCTATGTGGTCTAGTGGTATGACACTCGCTTTCGGACCGGAAGGTCCTGGGTTCGAGCCTCGCGCTCGGCGCATAGTTGAGTCCTTGGAAAAGACCCTTTACTCACATCCTCTCACCGTACTCAGGTGTAAAATAAGTACATGGCCGTTAACAGCATTGTCTTTGTCCGAAAAATTGTATTATCGCCTAATAGGCGTTATGTCCCGTCCTACATGTTGAATGTTGCTGTTGACCAGGGACCCCTTGTAAAGCGCTTTGAGCACATTTAGTGGATATTGCTCTATATAAAAGCTCAATTTGTTGTCTTCACTTATGTCGATGATCATTATCTAGTTCACCCCGACCCACCCAAGGCCGGATTCAGAACGAGGGGTCAATCATAAACTGGTGATGCTACGATATAAATAGTTCGAAGTTGACGTCACTCAGGTATTTGTTATTGTTTTTTTTTTTTGCCATCCGTGTTTGTGAGTTATTCTCACTAAACTATAGTTAGTATGCGCTTGCCTTAGAATATCATACCATTGCCATCCGGAAGTAAAAAGGATCAACACACAAAACTGTGTGTATCCATGAACGTTTATAGTCGGGTTAATACAGTTCAGTGAGCATTACTCATAAACGCGGATGGCAAAAAACAATAACAAAGACCTGAGTGACGTCATCTTCGAACTATCTATATTAACCTGACTATAAACGTTCATGGTTACACGCAGTTTTGTGTGTTGATCCGTTATACTTCCGGATGGCAATGTTATGAGCTGCTTAGCCAAGCGCATGCTGTCTATAAATAGCGATGATCCATTAATTACTCATTCAATCAATGATGGAAACGACACGATGTGAAATACTAAACTGGGAATCGCATTCTTTATAATAATATTATTTTGCAATACTTTGTGAAATATTAAAACTCTTAAACTTGAGCTTTTATATAGCGCAACATCCACTAAACGTTTATTTCCTGGCCCTGGCCGGATACCCTGGCTGATAGGAAAACAGTCAAATGTATGTACTGTATTATGCTTTGTTTACGTATTATATCTGATTAGTAAACATTTGAGTGTATTACTCTTAGTGGGATCCTGTGCTGGTGTCTGGATGAGACTTTTAGGTGATCTCAAACTAAGTACTTTGATAGTGTGCTCTTGGAATCTACAACTGTTTCCTATTTGAACCAATTCCCCTTTGTCTTCCTTTTTCTTGGGTGCTTTAATTGTAATTCTAGAACTTTTTACTATCCCATTTTCTTCTTTTTAACTGGCGCTGATATGACCTTAATGTGTCACAAGCGCCGTAAAACCTTAAAACCGAAATCAAAACTATAAATAGCCAATCACGTTTGTAATAATCACATGACTAAGTGTTAGTACATTCGAATGAAATCCAGGAGAAGAGAAGCGAACGTAAAATAAAAACAAAATCTGCGTGATCAATTGATTATATGTGACCCACCGTATCAAAGCGGTATTATGTCGGGATCCACTCGGTAAGGGAAATTGAATTCATAGCCATAAATATCCAACTTGGGTTTAATTTCTGTAGGTTATGGTGGAGTATAAAGACTATTTCTTGCATTGCAAAAAGTTCTAAGCTCCAATTTCTCATCATTTTATCTCTAAAATCACTTTTTGGGGTCTGAAGCATCCCGACATAATACCGTTTTGAGACGGAGGGTCACATATATGCAGGTCTGACATCCTGAACCCACTTATGGGCCTAGTTTAACATGGTTGTAATGGACAATATTTTGCGTCATTTTTTGAGATTTCCGTTACAACAATGAGCCCATAAGGAATTGGGTTATCAGACCTGCAAATAAGTGCACGTCGATAGTAGTCCTTCTGAGCCACCAAGCCCATGGAGCCGGAGTTTATCCCGGTTTCTTTAGCGTGAAACGGAAAATAGCAAATGCTTGCTATCCTTTGGATAGAACGCTAGTCTATCGCACAGTACTTCCGTTAAATCTAACTGACCCATCTACCCATTCACTTCTGGGTGGACAGGGGTTGGGGGTCAGAAAATAATCTCGACCGCACCCCGGATCAATCTCGGGCCTTTTGCTTGTGAAGCGAGTGCTCTACCAACTGAGCTATCGGAAACCCCAGTAAAAACGTAATTGTAGAATAATGTTTCGCACCCGTTGAATAAAAATGTTATCCATCAGTTTATAAAATTACCATTCAAACATCCATGACTTTATATTATGTGTTTAATTTTCTTTCTATCTGTGGCTTTATGACCCTCGGCTTGTCATTACCTGTAGGATTATGGACCCCTTGTAAAAGCGCTTTGATCACTTTTAGTGTATATTGTGCTATATAAATGCTCACGTTAAAAAAAAAGTTTGGAGTTATCTTATATATCGATATTTGGGGAAAAATATTGTTAAAATATGCGTTTTATTTATATATTTATCTATTTATTTATTTATTTATTTATTTATCAAAATGAATTCTATTATTTTTTTTTAACCTCAGAAGTGAGAGACATCCAACATTTGTCGTCACTTTGCCAGTTTATTTTTATCTTCTTCTTATATACATGAGATTTTAATGAGATTGAATCTTGGATGTACCACAATAAGTTAAAATTAAATGATAGTAAAACTGAGATTTTAATGTGTGGAAGGCCGAGTATCCTTAAACAGGCAAATAAATCACCTATTACTCTCGGAAATAGCACAATAGAATTTTCAAAAAAAGCAAAAAACCTTGGCGTCATCATTGATAAAGATCTTTCCATGACAAGCCACGTGAATAACACCATACAATCTATGTGCATAGAAATGAAAAAAATAAGCAAAATTCGTAATTTAATACCGAAGCATATAGCAGACCTTTTAATTAATTCCCTTGTTTGATCTACATTGGACTATTGTAACTCCCTTTGGGCGAATTTAGCTAAAGACAAAATTAGCAAACTTCAGGTTGCTCAAAATAACGCAGCCAGACTCATTGGACGCAATAACAAAAAATACCCGTCAGCAATTCTCCTTCTCCGTGAGTTACATTGGCTTCCTGTGGAAAAAAGAGTTGCCTATAAGATTTGTACTGTTTTCTACAAATCCCTGAGCACGAACAGTCCCTCCTATATTAAAGACCTTCTAAACATATATGTCCCAAATAGAAACTTGAGGTCAAGCAATGACCAATCAATCCTTGTCAAACCTAAGCCATTGCGTAAAATAGGTGAACAATCTTTTCAATTTTCGACCCCCCATTTTTGGAACTCTCTCCCATCACAAGTGAGATGCTCGGATTCGTTGACAACGTTCAAATCTCGCTTAAAGTTTTATCTTTTTACGTCAAAATGTTGCAATATTATTTTCATATTTTGTTATTGTTAAATTGAATTCGTATCACGTTTCCTTCACACTTGTCTCACTGTAATATGTTTTGTTTTATATCACTGTAAAGCGCTTAGAGCCTGTGACAAAGGGGTAAAGCGCTATATAAATGCCATTTATTATTATTATTATTATTACATACACATTAAACATAGGCATAGGGATATCGACCGTAAAGTTATTGGTAAACACAAATAAATAAATAATAAAACTAAGTAAATGAATTAATAACCCCCCCCCCCCCCCAAAAAAAAAAAGTCAACAAAAAAAAAATAAAAAACAACAAAAAAAACCCCAACAAAACAAACAAACAATAACAAAGTTAAGATAATTTAAAACATAGATATATTTGAATTTATAAATATCTATGAATAAAAATAAGTTATTTTTCAAAGTTTAAAATAGGCGTTTTATAAATAGATCTATACGAAGAACGACTTGGCGAGCAGTATCTAGTTCGTTTTATTTAACTTAACAAGCTTTCGCCTCATTCTCTGCTTGTCAAGGAACGATCCACTCCAAGCTCCAAGCCCCGTTGGTCCAATTTTCATGGCCTCACTAAGTGAACTGTTAATAGCTTTATATTGATTTAGAATTCCACTGTGTTGTTGTATCAGTACTTCTCTTGTTTCCATTTCAAATACTATCCCCCCCCCCCTCCGTTGAAATATTATTATATTATTTTCATAGACCCATTTTACTGTGTAACATCACTCAATGAAACTAAATTTATCATTCTTTTTTTTCTTTCATTTGACCTATTTTGCCTTGTTCCGTTACCATTTAATTTGTGTGGTGATCTTGCAAAACCCGTCGGATGCTGGAAAATTCGAATCCTGTATTATTATTTCATATTTCAATAGAAGCGCTGTTTCTGGACAATATGCGGTTTGACGTTTTTAATTTTCTTAATTGGTGCCAAAGTTATTCGCATTTGAAAAGGGGGTGGGGGGGGGGGAGATCAACAATTTTTTTAGATCCCAAAGGTAATCGCTTTTAAAGACAAGATTTCATATTTATTACGTTTCGATAGAGCTAAAAAATAAAATTATCTATAAGCTTTATTGTAAAATCCTTTGATGAGAATGTAGTTGCATGGATAATAAAAACGATGAAGTGAAAAAACAAAAATCATGCAAAAAACCATTTTTCACATTTATTCGATCGTATCTCTAAACTAGCTCGTGCGACATCCGACGGGTTTTGCCCTACATGCACTTATTTGCAGGTGAGATAACCCATTTCCTTATGGAAATCTCAACAAAAAGAAAATGACGCAAGATATGTTCCATTACAACAATGTTAAGCTAGGCCCATAAGTCGGTTCGGATGTCAGACCTGCATATATGTACACGTTGGTTTTGCCAAATCAGCACACATACAGTTTATTTATTTTATAATACAAGCAAATCCTCAAAATCTCCGTTGTAAAATTAATCACTGACGTATGTTTTTCACACTTCACCAGCTGAATCCACCACAGGCATTCACAATATAGATAGTGTGCGCTTGGCTAAGGAGTTCACAAAATTGCCATCCGGAATTATAACGGACCAACACACAAAACTTTGTGTAACCATGATCGTTTATAGTTAGGTTAATACAGTTTAGTGAGAATTACTTATAAACGCGGATGGCAAAAAACAACAACAAAGACCTGAGCGACGTCAACTTCGAACTATCTATATTTAAAAAGAAAACAAAGGTCACACTAGACTGCAACAAAAACAAGACGGCGAAGCGATGAAAAATCCGGGCAATAAAAACTTGCGCACTAAAATTTGACACGGTGAAAAATCTGCTCACCCACCCGGCTTTGTAGTTTCGGGTTTAACCCTCTCCTCACAAGCCATTTTCAGGATTTTCCCCAAAACTTCACACCCAACTAACACAAAAATAGTTTTTATTATCACTCAAACACAACAGCATTAGCGTTCTCACGATACATGCTTTCTTTAGCAAAACATGCTCTACAACACTTACCAACTTACTTACTTACTTAGGCCACCCCTTGGGGCGCCCAACATGAGCCACAAGTCTTCGCCATTCTGTCCTGTCCTCCATAAGCGTACGCAGCTCCCGGGTGTTGCCCAATTCCTGTGTCATCTAGCAGACAGTCAATGTAAGTTTTATTCTGCCTGCCTCTGCTTCTGATTCTCTCAGGTGGTTCCCATAGCACAAGACTACTTGCAATCTTCCTCCTTGTGTCTCCAGCAGTGCCCCGCAAGTCTCAAGTCTTCTCTTTTGTATCTTCGAGGTCACTGGGGGGAGGTCACTGTAGAGCTCTTCATTTGATATGTGCTCTTTCCAGCTTACATTGAAGGCCATCCGCAGCATACGGGTGTAGCAGCCGTCCAGTTTACTCTACAACACACTGTTCATTTTCTTTAAATGTTATGATGTACAAAAGAAAATTGAATAAAAAAAGTGTTGGTTGTATCGTAAGGAATGTGACGATTTTTCTATAGTTGGTAAGGAGAGGGTTAAATAAATTTCATCGTAATTATTAAGGATCGAAAAATATGGAATACAATTTTTATAACATTATGCCCATTGTAAAATCGATATAAATAGCAACCCCCCCCCCCCCCCCCTTACCACTCCCCAAACAACCTCATTGTCTTGCGATAGACGATTTAAAATGCTAACGAACTGGCTGGCTAATTTCCAAAGCGGAAAGTATGAGTAGTTTGGTTTTCTCCGTAGACGAGACACACAAACCCACACCTCCACCTACCCACCCCACCCTCACATTCCCACATATCCACACAATCACACACATACCCAACCAACCCCCCCCCCCCCACACACACATACATACTCCCACAACACACACACACCCACACCCACACACACACACACCCACACACACACACACACACACACACACACACACACCCACACACACATACTCCCACAACACACACACCCACACACACATACTCCCACAACACACACACCCACACACACATACTCCCACAACACACACACCCACACACACATACTCCCACAACACACCCCCCCACACACCCACACACACACACCCACACACACACACACACGAACACGCTGGATGGGGTTCCCGACCTCCCATATTGGGCAGGGAGGTACTTACTGTCTTCCATCCCCCTATAATATATATTTTCCAACTTGCTTTCTGTCTTTATCTTGGAATGAGATTACTGGGTTTTGTCCTGGCCCTGGCCGGATATCCTGGCTGAGAGGGAAACAGTCAAATGTATAATTAGTTTTGGGAGATGATATTTTTCCCCCCTGTAAATCATCTCTCTGTTGTGAACTGTAAAATATGTTTTGTTTACATATTATTTATGATTTGTAAAAAAATTAAGTGTGTTCCTCTTAGTGAGGACCTGTGATTGTGTCTGGATGAGACTTTTAGGTAATCTCAAACGAAGTACTTTGATAGTGTGCTCTTGGAATCTACATCTGTTCCCTATTTGAACCAATTCCCCCTTGTCTTACCTTTTCTTAAGTGCTTTAATTGTAACTCTAGAACTTTTTACTTTCCCATTTTCTTCCTTTTTACTGGCGCTGATATGACCTTAATGTGTTGCTAGCGCCGTAAAACCTTAAAATCAAAAACAACCCCCCCCCCCAAAAAAAAAAAAAAAAAACCCCAAAAAACAACGCACACACACACACACCCCCCCCCCCCCCCCCCCACACACACACACCATACCCACACCCACGACTACCCCCTATCCCCCAACACACACACACACACACCCAACCCCCCCCCCCCCACTCCCACACACCATACCCACACCCAAACCTACCCCTATCCCCCAACACACACACACACACACACAGAGGCGCCAGAACACCCAATGGTTTATTTATATATAGATCAACAAATTGAAAATTCTTATAATTTTTAAAAAGAGTAATCAATCTGTTGTTTCTGAAAATTTTTTTTATTTTTTTTTTTACAATCAAACCGGAACATTTTTAATTCCATTATCAATCGATACACCCAAAAAAACAAAAACTAAATAAATAAATAAATAAATAAATAAATAAATAAATAAATAAATAAATAAATAAATAAATAAATTTTAAAAAACCAAAAAAAATACAAAACAAAACCAAAACAAAACAAAAAACGATGAGGGTCATTTAAACACTTACCTGTGGTATTCTAGCAAAACACGAATTTAAAACTTTGGCCAGAAATATCGTCTTTCAAATATCGATCGATTTTTTTTTCTAGCTTTTATATAGGGCAATATCCACTAAACGTGCTCGAAGCGCTTTACAAGGAGTCCCTGGTCAACAGCAACATTTAACATTTATTTAGGACGGAACATGACGCCTGTTAGGCGATATTACAAATTTTTTTTCGGACAGAGATAACTCTGTTAACGGCCGGGTACTAATTTTACACTTGAGTAAGGTGAGAGAATGTAAGTAAAAAGAGCCATCTCCAAGGATTCAACTATGCGCCTCAGAGCGAGGCTCGAACCCAGGACCTTCCGATCCGAAAGCGACACTATAGACCACATAGCCGCACTTAAAAAAAAATTAAATTTAAATGACCCTTGGCGAAGTCCCATGTTTGAGAGTTTTTTTCAAGGTTAGGTTAATTAAAATCGATCGATATTTGCAAGATTTTTGTTTTCTGACCAAATTTTTAAACTCCTGTTTTGCCAGAGTACGTCGTTAACTGTCTAATGGATAATTGAAGTAAAAGTTTTTGGCAAAAAAGACTTGGTTTGTTTTGGTTAGAGTGACGTAAATTACTTGTGACAACCACAGACCAATGATTCTTTCTGTACTTTGGCATAACAGCTTTTTAAATTTATTTTGGCCATAAAACAAAACGACTTGTTTTCAAAGTATTTTTAGACTACTAAAATAGCAAATTGATAATGGGTTATTTTAATCGATCGAGTAAAAGAATTTGGCATAACATATCATTATGGTTTGTTTTCCTCGAGTTGGGTACTAATTTACGTACTCGTGACAAAAATAGACCACCGTTTCTGTACAATGACACTGGGTAATGTAAATAGTGCTGCTCGAAGCTCGAAGAAATAAATAACAATGTGAAATTGAATGTAAGCTTCAGTTTAATATACGAAATCAGATCAAATGGACGTTTCGGGTTTCCCCTTTATCAACGAAACAGGATGAATGAAACACTAGAGATGAATGAGATAATGTGGTAGTGGCGTTGTTAAGATGAATGACTGAATCATTACAATCATTACAATTTTTTTTACACCTGAGTACGGTGAGAGAATGTGATTAAAGCGTCTTTTCCAATGACTCAACTATGCATATGCGCCGAGCGAGGCTTCCCAAAAAAATCAGCCTGCCTCGAATGGGAATCGAACCTCAGACCTTCTGATTACCGGCCAGATCTTTGTCGTACATAGAAATAACAAGTTTTTCATTTTTACGAAAAAAAATATAATTTCAATTGTCAATATTTGGATTAACCTGAAATTGTAAAAAAAACAAAAACAAAAAACAAACACACAAAAAGCAAAATACAAACAAACCTGAAACCAACGTCTTCAAAAGAATCAGACCATAAAAAAAAACCAAAAAAAAAAACAACAAAACAAAACAAAAACTATCTTCATTTTAGTTATAAATCAGTTCTCCTTTATCTATCGGAAACGTGAAGAACAACACGATGCAATTGCGTAAGTAGCTGCGGCTATGTCGTCTTGTGGTATGACACTCGCTTTCGGATCGGAAGGTCCTGGGTTCGAGCCTCGCTCGGGCGCATAGTTGAGTCCTTGGAGAAGCCTCTTTACTCACATTCTCTCTGATAGTGTGCCCTTGGAATCTACATCCGTTAATTATCTAAACTATTTCTCTTTGACGTACTTT
>NC_088366.1:56000361-56010361 GCF_034508935.2 Berghia stephanieae | reverse complement strand
TGTATTGATAATTGGTAGTAGGCGATAGAACAATATCGATTAAGAAGGAAAAAGTGTTGAAAAAAATGTCTCGTAACTCTTTACAAACAGGATCTTATTTTACTCTTATTTAACTTCAGATCAGGGGGCGAAGTGGCCGAGTTGTTAAGGCATTGCACTGTGATCCTGGAAGGTCCCGGGTTCGAGCACTTTCGTTTTTTTTTCCTTGGGGAAGATTATTAACCCCCCCCCAATTTTCTATGCTCACTTTGGCAACATGGGTGATTCCTGTTGACATCAGACATCCTGTTTGATGGATTATCTATATTATTCCTTCATGGAATGACTAGGTGACTGGATCTTATGGTGCAGTTTAGTTGCGAAAAGGGTTTAATTTTTAAAATTTAAACTTCAGATTATACGATTTTCACTAAGCGAGCAGTAACAATCTATGGAGCAGGCACTGGTGTAAGATAAAGATTTGAACAAGTATGTATGAACGCAGCCATCGTAAAGTTATAGACAGAATGAAGATGACGTCACTCAAGCATTTGTTATTGTATTTTGCCATCCGCGTTTGTGAGTGATTCTCACTAAACTGTATTAACCAGACTATGCAATGTCATGGTTACACAGAGTTTTGTGTGTTGGTCCGTTATACTTCCGGATGGCAATGTTATGAGCTTCTTAGACAAGCGCATACTTTCTATAGCCTGACACTGACCAAAATAATGACGTCAAAATGAGTCTTTGGCCACAAAATAAAACAATATCCACTAAATGTTCTCAAAGCGCTTTACATGGGGTCCCTGGTCAACAGCAACATTTAACATGTAGGACGGGACATGACGCCTGTTAGGCGATATTACAATTTTTCGGACAAAGACAACGCTGTTAACGACCAGGTACTCATTTTACACCTGAGTACGGTGAGAGAATGTGAGTAAAGGACTCAACTATGCGCCGAGCGCGAGGCTGGAACCCAGGACCTTCCGATCCGAAAGCGAGTGTCATACCACAAGACCGCATAGCCGCACATTATGAGCTAATCAAAATGATGGTGAAAAAGTGTGTTATAAAAACTGTTATTAAAGCTTGACTGTTGCTGCATCCTTGGTTAAAACCGCAAGATCTGATGTCTGGTTAGAGTAAAATCGAACCCCGGATATAAAAGGTTGAAATAGGCAGGATATGGCATTAACTCACTCACTCCTTGAGATTTTTGCTACTTTTCAAAATGTGAAAAAAAAAAAAATGTATTAAAAATGAACATGCACATAGATAGTTTTATTCAACTACCATCAACATGTAAAAACTAAAAACATTAGCTTTGATATAATTTGTCTCCTCCTCCATAATTTGTCTCGTAAAGTAAAAGTAACTTGGGATAAAGTCGTTGTTAGGGTTGAGTGAGTTAAACCATGTTTCAAAGTGTCCAATAATAGCTATCTAAGTAGGTAGGTACTCGTAATGAACGCTGCCGTTCTATAGGGCATGAGATTAGCAGAAGAGTAGCGTCCCTTGATTGGACGTCACCTTACAGAGAGAACGTCAACATAAAGATCGCCGAGAAACTATTTAATAACCGCGCGGTTTCACAGGAAGCGAGGACGAGAGACGCTTGCGCAAAACCATATTGACGTTCTCTCTCTAATAACTTCTCCGCCGGTGACGTCCAATCAAGGGACGCTACTCTTCCGCTAATCTCATTCCCTTTTAAAGAACACCATGTGTACTATTTGGTAAACATTGCGTATACTGTGATTTTAAAAACAACGGGAAATATGGGTTTTTGGTACGGAATGTAACATTTATAATATTTTGATATTTGGTCATCTACACCAACAAAGCTATATATATATATATATATATATATATATATATATATATATATATATATATATATATATATATATATATATAATCTCTCTCTCTCTCTCTCTCTCTCTCTCTCTCTCTCTCTCTCTCTTCCCTTCCCTTTTCTCTGTTTTTCTCTCTCTCTTTCTCCCATTCTCTTATCTGTCTCTCTCTCTCTCTCTCTCTCTCTCTCTCTCTCTCTCCCTCTCTCTCTCTTATCTTTCTCTTTCTATCTCTTTCTCCCTCTTTCCACTATCCTATCTCTCTCATTTCCCCATATTTCTTTCCCTTTCTGTCTCTCTTATCCCTCTCTTCTCTCTCTCTCTCTCTCTCTCTCTCTCTCTCATTCTCATTCATTCAACATCGCATGATTACCATTAAAAATACCTTCATAGACAACAGAATATTTCGTCTTTAGGTACAGATCACAGCCTTTGCATTAGATCAGCATTTATATAATGTGTATATAAAAAATATCAATGATCGGCGGATCAAACCTCTGAAGTCCCGATTTTCACGACTGGGGGGGGGGGGGGGGAACTCTACATAATAATAGGGGCAGCGTGGCTCAGTGGTACGGTCTTTGCTTCCTACCCGAAAGGTACCGAGTTCAATCACCCGCCGCTGCGTTGTGTGGTTTTAAGCAAGTCGCCTCGCCCTAGCTCACTTTGCAGCGCTGCTCTGCGGCTGACGCCTGGGTTATTCCAGTCTTCCCTTGGAATAGACCCTAAAGACAAATTTCCCCTTGGGGATGAATAAAGGGAATTTTATTTTATTTTTTATTTATGAACTGTACGTACCATGTTTTATTTAATTTTGAGCGGGTCCGACCTCTGATGACATCAGATTACATAAAACATGGTGCGCAAAGCTCGTATGCAGGGTCTTTGTACGCCGATAGTGAAAATCGGGACTCCAGAGGTCTGATCCGCGCGAAATTAAATAATACATGGTGCGCAAAGCTCTTTATGCAGAGGTTTGATCCTCCGATCGTGATCGTGAAAATCGGGACTTAACCCTCTCCTCACCACCATACAGCCAACAATTTTCTTATTCTGATTTCATTTTGTTATAGTTATAGCTATAAAAACCCGACAATGTGTTGCAAAGCTAATTTTTCTTAACAAAATATAGCATATACTCGTTACTAATCTGTTTGAAAAATCTATTTTTCTGTTGTGGTGAACATGAAGTTTAGGGTAAAATTCTGAAAATAGATCGTAAGGAGAGGGTTAAGAGGTTTGACCCGCCGATAGTGAAAATTGGGACTTCAGAGGTTTGGTCCACCGACCATCGAATGATATGTAACCCCGCGTCTCAAAGTCGTATAATGTTCGGATGAACCAGGTGTCAACATTTGACAATTTTAGCAACATATTATATAATATAACACTTGTGTATATCTTTCATTTTTATGATAGAGAATAATAAATGCAATTGCTAAGAAAAAAAAACAAACAAAAAACAAAAAACAAAAAAACTTTAGCTTTTATATAGCGCAAAATCCACTAAAATTGCTCAAAGCGCTTTACGAAGAGTCCCCAACCAACAGCATCATGTAACACGCAGAACGAGACATGACGCCTGTTAGGAGACGATAATACATTTTTTTCCCGACAGAGACAACGCTGTTAACGGCCAGGTACTCATTTTACACCTGTGAGTACGGTGAGAGAATATGAGTAAAGACATAGCCTTTTTCGGGGACTCAACATTAAGCCGAGCGAGGATTGAACCCAGGACCTTTTTGATCCGAAACGAGGGGTCAGAAAAAAAATCTCATCGACTGCACCTGGGATCAATCTCGGTATTTTTGTTTTTGGTTGTGAAGCGAGTGCTCTACCAACTGAACTATCAGGACACCCTCCCCCCTCCCAAACAAACAGGAAACTTGTGATTAATTTCTATTCTTTCTTTCTATAGGGAATGTGATTAGCGGAAGAGTAGCGTCCCTTGATTGGATGTCACCCATAGTCTGTGACGTCACCGGCGGAAAAGTTATTAGAGAGAGAACGTCATGTTGATTGTGCGCATGCGTCTCTCGTCCTCGCTTCCTGTGAAAGCGGCTTGAGACACTTCAAAACCAAATAGACGTTCTCTCTGTTGGTGACGTCCAATCAAGGGATGCTACTCTTCCGCTAATCTCATTCCCTATTTAGAGGATACATAGATGTCCTTACATTGCAAAAGTCCAAAGTTCGTAGTATGAGGAGATAACTTGCAAAAATTATTAAGTCCAATCCAAAAAAAAAAAAACAAAATAAAAAAAAAAACGATCAGTATTGAATTGTAAGCTTTAAGCAATTTATTAACCGAAGACAGATACTGTGTACGTTCCGGGTTTCTATGAGTAAAATTTCATAATTTTGTATATATATATCCGGTTAATTTATCAAAACATTTTGAAGTCAGTTCCCGACACCGGGAACACCTGGCATAATACCCTTTTCGAGACGTCGGGTTATATATACGACGTGTACTTATTTGCAGGTCTGATAACCCAAATTGTTATGGTCTCATTGTTGTGATGGAAATACTCCTCTCAAAACAATGCAACATATTGTCCATTACAGCAATGTTTAATCAGGCCCTTAATTGACCTCGGTTATCAGACTTACAAATATATGCACCTTTGTTTTACACACACACACACACACACATATATATATATATATATATATATATATATATATATATATATATATATATATATATATATATATTTGAAAACATGATATTATTACGCTTTACTTTTTAGGGAGTGGGGTAGAATAATGACGTTCAAGTGTCTTTGAGCATTTCTTTTATTCAAAGATGACGAAATTATTATTATAACATGTAGGACGAGACATGACGCCTGTTAGGCGATATTACAATTTTTCGGACAAAGACAACTCCGTTAACGGCCAGGTACAAACCATATAATATATTAGAATCCTTATATAGAATATATATAAATATGTATGCGATTGAAGATATTGGCTGGAATCACGTTTTACCTCCCCGAAGAATCCATCAAAATACCAACGGATGGATGAAACAATATTGTAGGAGGAAAAACCCAAATGGGATGAGGATAATATATGTATATATAAAGCATTATGTCACAATAAGGATGATAATAGGCATATGAATAAAATCTAGAGAACTTTTTAAATCGTTTTCAATCTTCTTGATCCCACTATCATTGGAAATATAATTGTATACGATTCTGACAGTCTTGATATTTGGAAGTGTATATAATAGTCTGATGTCACGTCGCCCAGCAACGGCGGCCATCGTGGTTCTAAACAAAGAAAATCGATACTTTTTATTCCGCATGCTGGCTAGAACTTTTCATATGTCTTGTGATCACAATGTGTAAAAGTCAAAAACATGAACAGATTTTTAATGGGGTTTTTTCCCCCCTCTGGATACGCTTTTATGCTCGTCGAAGAAAGTTTTCAGATGGGTGTCCGCCATTGTTCTGGTAGTTTAGAGCCAGTTGCTAAGTTACCATGCGTCATTATGAGGGAAGTGACGTCATGACTGTTGAAGCGTATTTCGAACGTGTTCCCAAACCGGCTTGCGGGTGCGTGTTGGGAATAAGGTTCGAATTCCCAAAAAAAGCAAGAGTCTAAGAAATCTTTTATTCTACCCCTCAATCGATTCTGATTTCGTCATCTTTGAATAAAAGAAATGCTCAAAGACACTTGAACGTCAAAAAATATTTCTTTTTAACGAATCTAGCTAATTTTAAAGTGAAATTTAACGATTTATAATCTGACGTCGCGAATACTCTTCAACAGTCGTAACGTCACTTCCTTCCTAATGACGCATGGTAACTTAGTAACACCGGTTCTAAACTATCGGAACAATGGCGGACGCCCGTATAAAATATTTCTCCGGCGAGCATAAAAGCGTATCCAGAGGAAAAAAAAACAACATAAATTTGATCATGTTTTGACGTTTACACATTCTGATCACAAGACATGAAACGTTCTAGCCAGCATGAAGAATAAAAAGTAATGATTTTCTTTGTTTAGAACCAAGATGGCCGCCGTTGCCGGGCGGCGTGACTTCAGACTACTGAATCCAATTATTATTGAAAACATGATATTATTACGCGTTACTATTTAGGGAGTGGGGTAGAATAATGATCATGCAGTTATGTGATCTTGGGGTATAACGCTCGCTTTCGGATCGGAAGGTCCTGGGTTCGAGCCTCGCTCGGCGCATAGTTGAGTCCTTGGAAAAGGCTCTTTACTTACATTCTCTCACCGTACTCAGGTGTAAAATGAGTATCTGGCCATTAACAGCATTGTCTCTGGCGGGAATTTTTTTTTTTTTTTTGGATTATCGCCTAACAGGCGCCATGTCTCCTTCTACATGTGTTGCTGTTGATCCTTTGTAAAGCGCTTTGAGCACGTTAAGTGGATATTGCTCTGTATAACCGCTCAATTTTTTTGTTTTTGTTTTTAACCGTTTTACTATAATTGTATATTAATCTGCCTCGACAGGACTTTCGCTATAACCGATTTTTGTATGGAGGTTCACTATAACTGTCTCACTATATATTAATCTACCTCGATAGGTCTTTCGCTATAAACGATTTTGTATGTCTTTTCCCATTCTTGAGTGTAATCTACCTTGTAAGGAGGTCATTATAACTGTCCCACTGTATAGATAGTATGCGCTTGGCTAAGAAACTCACAACATTGCCATCCGGGAGTATAACGGACCAACACACAAAATTATGTGTAACCAGGAATTTTTTATAGTCTGATGAATACAGTTTAGTGAGATTTACTCATAAACGTGGATAGCAAAAAAACAAATAATAATAACAAAGACCGGAGTGACGTCAAATTTGTTGCATCTACATAATCTGGCTCGACAGGTCTTTCGCTATAACCGATTATTGTATGTCTTTTACCGTGCGTAAGTGTAATCTACATTGTAAACAGCTTCACTATAACTGTCTAACTGTTCATATTATCTGGCTCGACAGGTCTTTCGCTATAACCGATTATTGTATGTCTTTTACCATTCTTAGGTGTAATCTACTTTGTAAGGAGGTTCACTACAACTGTCTTACTATATATATATATATATATATATATATATATATATATATATATATATATATATATATATATATATATATATATATATATATATATAATCTGCCTCGACAGGACTTTCGCTTACTATAACCGATTTTGTATATCTTTTACCGTTCGTAAAGAGTTTCACCATAACCGTTTCACTATAACCGTTTCACTATAACCGTTTCACTATAACCGTTTCAGTGCGTAATTTGCTTTGATTTGACTCCACTTCCATTACATCTAATTGTGAACCTATTACCCCCTGCTCACTCTTAACACTAGGCTATTAGCATGACCACTGGTCAGTCTCATTTAGATAATGGAAAGTGTCCTGCTTGATTAGCCGACTAAGAAATACGAGGATAGATAGAGGATGGAGAACAAGACAAAGACAAAGAATGAGAGGGGTGGATGGAAGCTTTGAATGAGAAAGATAATGAGAGAGGGAGAGAGAGAATAAATAGAGAGAGCGAGAGAGAGCGAGAGAGAGAGAGAGAGAGAGAAAGAAAGAGCGAAAGAGAGAGAGAGAGAAATGAAAGAGAGAGAGAGAGAGAGAGAGAGAAAGAAAGAAATGAGATATAGATAGATAGATAGATGGAGATAGATAGATAGATAGATATATATATATATATATATATATATATATATATATAGAGAGAGAGAGAGAGAGAGAGAGAGAGATAGAGAGAGAGAGAGAGAAATGAAAGAGGGAGAGAAAGAAAGAAATGAGAAATAGATATATAGAGATAGATAGATAGATATACAGATAGATAATAGATAGATAGAGTTAGATAGATAGATAGATAGATAGATAGATAGATAGATAGATAGATAGATAGAGAGAGAGAGAGAGAGAGAGAGAGAGAGAGAGAGAGAGAGAGAGAGAGAGAGAGAGAGCGCTTTACAAGGGGTCCCTGGTCAACAGCAACATTTAACATGTAGGACGGGACATGACGCCTGTTAGGCGATATTACAATTTTTCGGACAAAGACAACACTGTTGACGGCCAGCTACTCATTTTACACCTTAGTACGGTGAGAGAATGTGAGTAAAGAGCCTTTTCCAAGGACTCAACTATGCGCCCGGGCGCGAGGCTCGAACCAAGGGCCTTCCGATCCGAAAGCGAGTGTCATGCCCCAAGATCATATAGCATACTTTTCGCAATAAGTCATTGATCATATAACTCATAATCTAATTAACCAGTAGATTTTTTGACCAATCAAAACACAGAACATGAGACACGACATCTACAAGCCAGATAGGACAAATAAACATGGCTGGTTGCCGGAAGGAAATAGAGTACAAAATGTCGATGCGTTTCCGCTATTTGTTTTCTTTTCAGATCGCCATCTGGAAGATAATTCGATTCAATAGTCTGATGTCACGTCGCCCAGCAACGGCGAGCAGCCTGGTTCAAAACAAAGAAAATCGGTACTTTTTATTCTTCATGCTGGCTAGAACTTTTCATATATCATGTGATCAGAATGTATAAAAGTCAAAACATGATCATATTTATAATGTTTTTCTCCTCTGGATACACTTTTATGCTCGTCGGAGAAATATTTCACAAGGCGTCCGCCATTGTTCCGATAGTTTAGAGCCAGTTACTAAGTTACTATGCATCATTACGAGGGAAGTGACGTCATGACTGTTGAAGCCTATTTCTTACTAGATTATCTCAATCAGACTAAACGTTTAACCATCTCCTTACCACCTACAGCAACATCGTCACATTTGTTACGACACAATAATATACATTTTTCTTATTCAGATTTATTTTGTACATCACAAACTTTGAAGAATAATCTTTATTTAATTAATAATAAGAACATAAAGTTGTTTTGTAGAGAGTTTGTTTGAGTTTTTCTAAAAAAATCAATTTTTCTGCAGGGTAAGCCTGCCATTTTGGGAAAATTCTGAAATTGATTGGTAAGGAGAGAGTTAAGGTTACTAATTTTTGTGATTTGGTGCAATTGAAAATTGAAGTAGTCTAGTTGGATATTTTACTTATACGTATAACACTGATAGTAATACTTGCGCATTTCCTACTTACAGTCTACCAATAATTGGATTCAATAGTCTGATGTCACGTCGCCCAGCAATGGCGGCCATCGTGGTTCTAAACAAAGAAAATCAGTACTTTTTATTCTTCGTGCTGGCTAGAATTTTTTTTCATATTATCTCTTGTGAAGAATGTGTAAAAGTCAAAACATGATCAGATTTATAATGGTTTGTTCCCCTCTGGATACGCTTTTATGCTCGTCGGAGAACGTTTTCATCAGGTCGAGAGAAGTCCGACTCATATAGACACAAGGTGTGAAACCACCCTTTTTTGAGCAGTGGATGGCGTTGACTGTATAGATAGTGTGCGCTTGGCTCAGAAGCTCACAACATTGCCATCCGGAAGTATAACGGACCAACACAAAAAACTCTGTGTAACAATGAATTTTTATAGTCTAGATAATAATGAGAATTACTCATAAACGTGGATGGTAAAATTTTTTTAAAATGGCAAAAACCTGAGTGACGTCAACTTCGTTCTATCTACAGCGTCCCTGTTCTTCTCTATTTTCCTCTTGCACTTTTCTACTCACTTCGTTTTTTGTTACCGTCTATTACAAGTTTATTGAAAGGATCAGTAGGTACAAACGGTTATATTCTACAGCATTTTGAGTATTTAAATTGTGCAATATCCAAATAAACGTGCTCAAATCGCTTTACAAAGGGAACTTAACCAACAGCAACATGTAGACGCCGAGTCATGACGCCTGTTGAGAGATACTACAATCTTTTCCCGAACAGAGACAACACTGTCAGGTATTTTACTCCCGAGTACGGTGAGAAAATGTGAGTAATGAGTCTTTTCCAAGGACTCAACTATTATGCGCCGGGCAGAGCGAAACTCGAACGCTGGACCTTCTTCCAGTCTCAGGGCGACCCTCATACTACTAAACCACTAACTGCTTTTGAGGCGATTGGGCATATTAGCTCAATTGGTTCTTGGGGATACGATTTAATTGAATCAAAACAGAGTGCGCAGAGACATAAATTGGAGATTCATGAGAAGGCGGGAT
>NC_088366.1:55982861-55997861 GCF_034508935.2 Berghia stephanieae | reverse complement strand
AATACACGTCATTGTGTGTCAGAATAGCCAATCACTAAACTCTACCAATCATTATACAAACATCCATGTCAAAACTCCATTTCCGATAGATTAAATCGATTATTTGTATGTTTTAAATACATCAATATAGTAGGTTAATAATGGAATGGTGTTAAGTATACGTATTAGGATATTAACATTAATAATAATGATATATGTGGTCCATCGCCTCATCTTAAACTTCCAAACGACATCAAAGATATCGGCACAAGAAATACGAGGGGACACACAGCAAGAGTAACCATCCCAACATCAAAAACAGACGCCCACATGTATTAGTTTTTCCCTTCCACAGTCTGCCAGACTATGGAATAGCCTCCCAGCTGAAGTGGCTGAAAACGGTTATCAACATGCCTTCACGCGATTGCTAGAGTTCACAACGTGACTTTTTAATCTATGTGGTTTTTTAGCAAGTTTAAAATGTAAAACCCTACAAACTGTGGAGTGATCCTCGACAATATTGGAGGTTTCCACAAGACGAAGAAGAAGAAGAAGAAGAAGAAGAAGAAGAAGAAGAAGAAGAAGAAGAAGAGAAGAAGAAGAAGAGAAGAAGAAGAAGAAGAAGAAGAAGAAGAAAGAAGAAGAAGAAGAAGAAGAAGAAGAAGAAGAAGAAGAAGAGAAGAAGAAGAAGAAGAAGAAGAAGAAGAAAAGAAGAAGAAGAAGAAGAAGAAGAAGAAGAGAGAAGAAGAAGAAGAAGAAGAAGAAGAGAAGAAGAAGAAGAAGAAGAAGAAGAAGAAGAAGAAGAAGAAGAAGAAGAAGAAGAAGAAGAAGAAGAAGAAGAAGAAGAAGAAGAAGAAGAAGAAGAAGAAGAAGAAGAAGAAGAAGAAGAAGAAGAAGAAGAAGAAGAAGAAGAAGAAGAAGAAGAAGAAGAAGAAGAAGAAGAAGAGAAGAAGAAGAAGAAGAAGAAGAAGAAGAAGAAGAAGAAGAAGAAGAAGAAGAAGAAGAAGAGAAGAAGAAGAAGAAGAAGAAGAAGAGAAGAAGAAGAAGAAGAAGAAGAAGAAGAAGAAGAAGAAGAGAAGAAGAAGAAGAAGAAGAAGAAGAAGAAGAAGAAGAAAGAAGAAGAAGAAGAGAAGAAAGAAGAAGAAGAAGAAAGAAGAAGAAGAAGAAGAAGAAGAAGAAGAGAAGAAGAAGAAGAAGAAGAAGAAGAAGAAGAAGAAGAAGAAGAAGAAGAAGAAGAAGAAGAAGAAGAAGAAAGAAGAAGAAGAAGAAGAAGAAGAAGAAGAAAGAAGAAGAAGAAGAAGAAGAAGAAAGAAGAAGAAGAAGAAGAAGAAGAAGAAGAAAGAAGAAGAAGAAGAAGAAGAAGAAGAAGAAGAAGAAGAAGAAGAAGAAGAAGAAGAAGAAGAAGAAGAAGAAGAAGAAGAAGAAGAAGAAGAAGAAGAAGAAGAAGAAGAAGAGAAGAAGAAGAAGAAGAAGAAGAAGAAGAAGAAGAAGAAGAAGAAGAAGAAGAAGAAGAAGAAGAAGAAGAAGAAGAAGAAGAAGAAGAAGAAGAAGAAGAAGAAGAAAGAAGAAGAAGAAGAAGAAGAAGAAGAAGAAGAAGAAGAAGAAGAAGAGAAGAAGAAGAAGAAGAGAAGAAGAGAAGAAGAGAGAGAAGAAGAAAGAAGAAGAAGAAGAAGGAAGAAGAAGAGAAGAAGAAGAAGAAGAAGAAGAAGAAGAAGAAGAAGAAGAAGAAGAAGAAGAAGAAGAAGAAAAAGAAGAAGAAGAAGTTTTGAGAAACGATTTTGAGAAACCATAATCATTCTTCTCTATGAGGCTGTTTAATTCAAATACCATATCGAAATTAAGACTCAAAAGTCATTTTTTAGCATAATATGGTTTCAAGTAAATGTCAAGATTTAGACCTAAAAGGTATTTTTCATTATGTGGTATGTGATATGATATCAAGATTTAGACCAAAGAATCATTTTTCAGTTTTTGTTTCAAATACAGTCTTAAGATTAATCTTAAGATTTAGAGCTAAAAGTCATTTTACAGTATCTAATTTCAAATACAATCTCAAGATTTAGACCTAAAAGTAATTTTCTGTATATGATTCATCCCAACCTAATACCGGATTGAGGCGTCGGGTCTCATTTTCTCAGTTCTTGTCTATTTAGATTAAGTAAACAGTGATATTTTGAAAGAATTTTAGTTTTTACACTTTTTTGCAAGCCTATTCAGAAGTGAGGCGAAATCACGTGATTAGCCTTGAACAGTTAGTTGATCTGTTTGGAGTTGATCTCGGAGTTACTTTGGCTCCAAGTGAAAAGTCTATTTGGTTATCTTTGATATGCATAAAAACAAACGGAAAACATCTCTTATGATACTCAGGTGTAAAATGAGTATCTGGCCAGGAGATAACAATGTTGTCTCTGTCGAAAAAAAAAATGTAAAAGCACCAAAGGCCAAACATTATTTTTCCGTTTTTTTAACGGCCTCATAGGTGACAGATAAGATATAATGTGGCATTTCGATTTTTTGCTCAGAGCATGTTGAATTACAAAATGAATTGCATATCTTACTGACGTGATGTTCCGTTCTAGATGTTGACAATTGCTGTTGGCTTTGTGCATATTTGATAAATTCCTAGCACATTTTTATATTGAAACCTGTAGTAGTAGTAGTAGTAGTAGTAGTAGTAGTAGTAGTAGTAGTAGTAGTAATAGTAGTAGTAGTAGTAGTAGTAGTTGTAGTAGTAGAAGAAGTAGTAGTAGTAGAAGTAGTAGTAGTAGTAGTAGTAGTAGTAGTAGTAGTAGTAGTAGTAGTAGTAGTAGTAGTTGTTGTTGTTGTGGTTGTTGTAGTAGTAGTAGTTGTAGTAGTAGTAGTAGTAGTAGTAGTAGTAGTAGTAGTAGTAGTAGTAGTAGTAGTAGTAGTAGTAGTAGTAGTGGTAGTAGTATTTCATCAGAGCCATTAGGCACATAGAGCTGAATTTTATTCCGTTGTCTGCAGCATGAAATGGACAATATCACTATTCCTTGGTACCATTTGGATAAGTTGATTGTCTATTGCAATGTTCCTTCCGCCAGATCTTACAGACCCAGCTACCCAAAAAATCCAATCATTGCCGGGTGCACAGGGGGGGGGGAAGAGGGGTGGGGGGGGGGGGGGGTAAAAAATATCTCGACTTCACACGGGATATTTACAGGTCCCTTTGCGTGTGAAGCGAGTGCTCTACCGACTGAGCCATCGGGACTCCTATTGAAACCTGATCATTACATAATACAGTGTGAGATAACATTAAAACAAAAGACGAGAACCTTTTTACTGAATCAAACACAAGTTTGCATCATTTGTCTGAATTGTCAAAAGTCATGAAGGTGAGAGGTATATTGTGTTGCGCCTTGAATCTCTTTCCAAATCACACAATTTGTTTTAATCCGATGAATGTGTTCAAAAGAATAGCTTCAGATGGTCTTATTCTGGCAATAGGATTGAAAAGTCTGATGTCACGTCCGCCCAGCAACGAGCAGCTTGGTTCTAAACAAAGAAAATCGGTGCTTTTTATTCTTCATGCTGGCTAGAACTTTTAAACCTTTCATGTGATCACAATCTATAAGTCAAAACATGATCAAATTTATAGTATTTTTCTTCTCTGGATTCACTTTTATGCTCGTCGGAGAAATATTTCATAAGGGAGTCCGCCATTGTTCCTATAGTTTAGAACCAGTTACTAAGTTACAATGCGTCATTACGAGAGAAGTGACGTTACGACTGTTGAATCCTATTTCTTCTATCAGCTGATGACCATGTTTGACCATCGCGTCACCTTGGAAATATCAGGTTCCAGGATCAAAGTTCATTCGAAATCACGTGCCAATCATTGAAATTCAAGGTTATTTGGGTATATGCCCGCTCACTCTTTAACTTTTCATAAACTTAGATATTTGGAACTCTCTCCGCGCCTGTTCAGGATATGCGAGGAATCTTTAAGAACGTTGTTGATAAGCAAATAGATCACCTTAAGTATGAATTCGATGAGTAAGGAATGTTATTTTATAATTGTTATGCAATACGTTATACCATACTAATGCATATATCAATTACTTATCACTGTGACAGGTCACCAGAGGCCACACCATTAGTCTCCTTTAGCCCGTAGGCCACACTAGTGTTCTAGTTTAGCCGATAGGCCACACTATTGGTCTATTTTAGTCCATAGGCCACACTATAGGTCTAGTGAGCCGATAGGCCACACTATTGGTCTATTTTAGTCCATAGGCCACACTATAGGTCTAGTTTAGCCCATAGGCCACACTATTGGTCTAGTTTAGTCCATAAGCCACACTATATGTCTAGACAAACCCGTAGGCCACATTATTGTTCTAGTTTAGCCTGTAGGCCACACTATAGGTCTAGTTTAGCCCGTAGGCCACACTATTGGTCTAGTTTAGCCGATAGGCCACACAATTGGTCTATTTTAGTCCATAGGCCACACTATAGGTCTAGTTTAGCCCATAGGCCACACTATTGGTCTAGTTTAGTCCATAAGCCACACTATATGTCTAGATAAACCCGTAGGCCACATTATTGGTCTAGTTTAGTCCATAAGCCACACTATAGGTCTAGTTTAGTCCATAAGCCACACTATAGGTCTAGATAAACCCGTAGACCACACTATAGGTCTAGTTTAGCCTGTAGGCCACACTATTAGTCTATTTTAGTCCATACGCCACACTATAGGTCTAGTTTAGCCCATAGGCCACACTATTGGTCTAGTTTAGTCCATAAGCCACGCTATATGTCTAGATAAACCCGTAGGCCACATTATTGGTCTAGTTTAGTCCATAAGCCACACTATAGGTCTAGTTTAGTCCATAAGCCACACTATAGGTCTAGATAAACCCGTAGGCCACACTATTGGTCTAGTTTAAAATTAGCCAGTAATAGATATTGTATTGTATATTATTTTTGTTTGCTTTATCAATATGTTTTGGGGCATTTCCGATAGTTTGGTTTCAACACATCTAAAAGATGTCCACAGTGTCGGTTTTTTCCGCTGATATTTACAAAATATTGCTGCTATAATGGATTATGAGCCAAGTGGCCTTTGTTTTCATTGTTTCTCACAAAATTAAGCCAACGTCAATCCATTAAGTGACAAGATATGAAAAGTTTGATTTCATGCTTTTAGTTGTCATTGTCACGAAACTTAGCATTATTTGCATAAGCCATATGTCTAGATAAACCTGTAGGCCACATTATTGGTCTAGTTTAGTCCATAAGCCACACTATAGGTCTAGTTTAGTCCATAAGCCACACTATAGGTCTAGATAAACCCGTAGGCCACACTATTGGTCTAGTTTAAAATTAGCCAGTAATAGATATTGTATTGTATATTATTTTTGTTTGCTTTATCAATATGTTTTGGGGCATTTCCGATAGTTTGGTTTCAACACATCTAAAAGATGTCCACAGTGTCGGTTTTTTCCCGCTGATATTTACAAAATATTGCTGCTATAATGGATTATGAGCCAAGTGGCCTTTGTTTTCATTGTTTCTCACAAAATTAAGCCAACGTCAATCCATTAAGTGACAAGATATGAAAAGTTTGATTTCATGCTTTTAGTTGTCATTGTCACGAAACTTAGCATTATTTGCATAAGCCATATGTCTAGATAAACCTGTAGGCCACATTATTGGTCTAGTTTAGTCCATAAGCCACACTATAGGTCTAATTTAGTCCATAAGCCACACTATAGGTCTAGATAAACCCGTAGTCCACACTATTGGTCTAATTTAAAATTAGCCAGTAATAGATATTGTATTGTATATTATTTTTGTTTGCTTTATCAATATGTTTTGGGGCATTTCCCATAGTTTGGTTTCAACACATTAAAAGATGTCCACATGCTTTTAGTTGTCATTGTCACGAAACTTAGCATTATTTGCATCTCCTCTTTCTAAGAGTATCCGTTGCCTTCAAGAAAAGTCTACACAACTGTTTTTGGAGCATCTTATGCACACTCTTTCTGTTATTCTAAATTCCATAAAATCTACCACGTCATTTTCTGCATTCCATAACAATCTCATTTCTATCTAATACGCCGATGGTCTTGATTTCAATATTTGATAAAACACAAATATTAGGCAATACAGTAGAATCTGCATGAAGTCAACACTCTTAAAGTCAACTTCTTGCTTAAAGTCAACACCTCCTGATGTTCCCGTTTTTTAATTGTTCTTTATCTAACCGTGTTCCATTGATAATGGATAAGTCAACCTTTTTCAAAGTCAACAAATCACTTCGGTTTAGCAATGTTGGTATTATTATTATTCCACTGTATTATATCCTTTTATACTACCAAAATGACAAAATCCTCATAATCAGACTCATACAGAACTATTTTCTGTTTTATCAATCTGCGGCAAATGAAACTCCGCTTCTTTCGTGCTCGGTAAAGGACTTTTATCCTTAGTGTTGCTATCCTCTTCACTTGCTATTTTACGCTGCAGATTTTTCAAAATCAACGTATCTCTCATTTTGAATGCGTGCACTCTCTCCATGATAAGCCACTGTTTCAGGACATTTTTAAACTGTGGCATCATGAGCACGTATAAAAATGGGTTTATCCCGTGACTAAGTAGGCATAGCCATGACGTAGCGATGAGAGTTCCCGCAGTTACACATCCGCAACGAGAATTGACGATGACGACGACGACGTGGGGAATCCAACAAGCAACCATCACTCCAAGCATTAGACAAAGACACCGTGCAATTTTCTTGTCTTTCTTCAGAAGAATATCGTGCACGAGATCTTCATTGTGAAGACGGGGTCCAAGATTAGCCATGGGATTCGGTGATGTATTTCCGCTCATGTTGGAAACACAGCCGGACCATTTCCGCCCAACATATCTACATCCGCCAACGCTAGAATTTCCTTCCGGCATAGAAACTCGTCTGCCGCTTGACGTACGTCCTTTGATAATGGGGGAAATTGCCGGCAAAGAACTGTGTCTTCGCTCCCCGCGAGCGGCGACAGCTAAATGTTTATTAATTGGTTTAGAATCACTGTTTTTCAATAAAGCTTCTTTTGCCGGATCGTCGTTTGGCGGGTGGACACAATTGTCTATGTCAAAAGCCGGCTTTTTCAAGGTCATAAAATAGGTGTCGGTAACACTGGTTGACCTTTGAACTTCTACACTTTTTCTCCACTTTATTTTTAAGTAGACGCTCAGGTCGAAGAAAAACATGATGATCAGAGGTATGACGTAGAGTACGATCGTTGAGAGAATAGATGTGTTGAAATATAAATGATAGCCTTCAGGGCAATACGAACTAGTACTATAAACACTTAACACAGATTTATGGTTAGACGGGTCATCGTTAGTAGTACTATTGCTATTACCAGTTTTGTTATTTATATCTAACATGTCATTATCTGTATTTGTTGTAGGTGGTAATTGGGAAAATCGTTTTGTTTGCGTTAGTTTTCCTTTAGGCTCAAAATTCCACCAAAACAGAGGAATACTGTACACGATTAATCCGATCATCCACACCCAAACAACGGCTGCCAAGGTGAGCTTTTTGCTGGATTTGCCTCGGTAGGAAGTCGGGTAATGCATCGCTCGCCATTTGTCCAGGATAATTAGAAAAATACTTAGAAACGACACGTACATGAAAGCTTGCTGTGTGCTCTGAAATATCCTGCACACTCCGTTCAGTGGCCATGATCTGTTGAGGTCGAAGGTCATTTTGACTGGCGTAGTGAGGCCGATTATAAAGTTGGACAAAGCCAGACTCCCGTAGTAAACATTCTTGTACCTTCGAAGACCCTGACGACTTGCAAACATCGTTAAAACGGCTCCATTTGCAGCTATGGTTGCCACGCAGATAGTCAGCATAGGAACCGTGGAGGTCCATATTTGGAAAAAGCTAGGGGAAGAGGATGACGAGGCGGATGATGCTGACGGGGATGCTGCAGACGTTTCTGGAAAAGACGCCGAGGACGGGCTAGTTCCCATTTTGAGATGCAGTTTTTTTAGGGGACTATTTTTCTCCTTTTAACTCAATGAATATTTCTTTTTAACTTTTAAACATTCAGAATCGAAAGACATTCAGTTGATAATTATTATAATCCGATGAACACATTTATTCTTGCCCTTTACTTATCAGGATCACAAATAACTGGGATGGTAATAACTTTGGCCATGTTAAAAAAAACTTTTTGTAGTCAAATCTAATGGAGATAAACAGAATCGAAAGACACGAGTGTGCTCTCTAATTATTTAATTATTTATATTTATAATTATTTATAAAGATAAATTAGTAGACTCTCCTTATTTGAATGAAGTTGCTAAGTAACACACAGTAATCTAAAATCCATGAAAAAAATCCAGAATTTTATGAAAACAGTTGACGTCGAAAAGAAGTTATTTATCTTATGATAATCACAAAGAGTCCAGATTATGAAACAAATACTTTCAAAATATTGTAAACTTTTTCTTTATCATTGACTCAAGACGATAAACGTAGTGAGAGTCTGTGGCACATTCACCTTTCTAAACTTTAAACTCAAGACTTATCTATTCACGGACAAATTGACTCAACACTTTTCCCAAAGGCCAAGGGCATTTTCGTGTTTTATTATCCACCTCATACGAGTGAAATCAGATATGACGTGGCATTTTGATTAATTTTCCCCAGAGAATGCTGAGTTATTTAATTAATTGAATTCCTCGTCATTTCATAACACGATATAATATTTGGGAATAGTTTGAGATAACTGTAGTATATTCCAAATCAGAATTCATAATATCACATTTGATTCCAGAAAATGAAACACGGGTTGATATAATATAATATCCAATGAATCACCAATATTCAAAATGAAAAAGAATGTATTAAGTGAACATTAGCACTGAAAAGATCCTTTCATAATGGTTACATTCCGAGTTGTGAATTATGGATGTTAAGCTCTATCGATGAACGTACATCTAGACAAAATCAAATTATATAAAATCGTTCGTCACAAAGCAATATTAAAAACTCGGTCAGTTCTCAGATGATTAAGTAAAAATTGGGAAGGGTTTGGACTGTGTTACAAGGAAACTATTTGTATTATTTATTATTATTATTATCATTATTATTAGTCTTATTCTTATTTTCTTTTTTTCTCTCACGATTTAAATTTTCTTTATCCAATCAATGCCTACGACGAGCTACTGTAGCCGTATTGTTTATATCCGTTGCGATGGAAGCCGTTATCTTTGGCGACGTCACACCGGAAGTAGAGATAGAGGCGTCAACAGCTGAGGTCTGTCCAGCATAACAACGAGGAAATGTATCAATGATTTTTTTTATTCGTTTTGTTTGGAAGGATTACGTCAAGAATTCTCAGACACCACAATTCTCAATGATAACCACACACAGACATTATTATGTTGGCCATTCATAAGACAGACGGACGGACTAGCGACAGCAGCTGACGACAATGACGATGACGACGATCAATGAAAGATGGAAAAAGCACGGGGTGGTGGTGGTGGTGGTGGTGGTTGTTGTGGTGGTGGCGGTGGCGGTGGCGGTGGTGGTGGTGGTGGTGGTGGGATGAATCAATGACTGCGTCGCTTGCTTTTTTCTTTTTTAAATGTCGTCAATATTTAATAATGAAAATGGGATGTGGATCAAAGGCAGATACAAGTCGTTGACAAATAGCTGGGCTGACAATCATCTGAAAAGTACAAGAAAAATAGGAATGGGATTGGTATAATATTATTATTATAGAGTAATAGTACTATAAGTATTATTCTTGATTTATTTAAAAAGTAGTTATGGCCGCAGTACAGTTCATACATTGCAAAAGTAGACCTCTAATAGGCACATTTCTGAACTAGGTTGGCTGAGATGCCACTGCTGTTGCTGCTAATGATGATGATGATGATGAAAAAAACCCAACAACAACAACAACATCAACTTCTACTACTACTACTACTACTACTACTACTACTACTACTACTACTACTACTACCACTACTACTACTACTACTACTACTACTACTACTACTACTACTACTACTAATAATAATAATAATAATAATAACAATCATGATAATAATACTGATGATGGTAGGCTAATAATAATAATATTAATGGTAATAATGATGATGATGATGGATTATTATTATTATTATTATTATTATTATTATTATATATTTAAAAATAATAAATAATAATAATAATAATAATAATAATAATAATAATAATAATAATAATAATAATAATAATAATAATAATAATAATAATAATAATAATAATAATAATAATAATAATAATAATAATAATAATAATAATAATAATAATAATAATAATAATAATAATAATAATAATAATAATAATAATAATAATAATAATAATAATAATAATAATGACGATAACAGCCTAGGTTACAGGACTATGCCTCGCTCATTCGCCCGCTTATCTCCCCTATTGATAATAAGAATAATAATATTGTATTGTATTGTCTTCGTCCTTATTATCCCCCTTTGTTATGACTCCATCCCTTATCATCATCTGTAAAAGGCTATCTGGCAACTGTGAGCAGCGGCTCTTGGCCGAGCTGACCGTTTTCTCACGCTTATCTAACGTTAACAGCAAGCAGCACTGCCCTATCGTACGGCCCTATAGATAGTATGCAGATGACGTCACTCAGGTCTTTGTTATTGTTTTTTTGCCATCCGCGTTTATGAGTAATGCTCACTGAACTGTATTAACCTGACTATAAACGTACATGGATACACACAGTTTTGTGTGTTGGTCCGTTATACTTCCGGATGGCAATGTTATGAGCTTCTTAGCCAAGCGCATACTATCTAAAGATAGTTCGAAGATGACGTCACTCAGGTCTTTGTTATTGTTTTTTGCCATCCGCGTTTATGAGTAATGCTCACTGAACTGTATTAACCCGACTATAAACGTTCATGGATACACACATTTTTGTGTGTTGGTCCATTATACTTCCGGATGGCAATGTTATGAGCTTCTTAGCCAAGCGCATACTATCTTTACACTGAAAAAAAAAAGAAGACATTTTTGAAAATTTTGACCAGAAAACCCGTCCTTCACTATTTTATCGATCGATTAAATGGCCCTCATCTTGCGGCAAGCTGATCTTGTGGTATGACACTCGCTATCGGATCGGAAGGTCCTGGGTTGAGCCCCGCTCGGTCGGCGCATAGTTGAGTCCTTGGAAAAGAACCTTTACTCACATTTTTACACCGTACTCGGGGTGTAAAACGAGTATCTGGCCGGTAACAGCGTTTTCTCTATCCGAAAAAAAAAGTTGTAATATCGCCTAACAGGCGTTATGTCACGTTCTACATGTTAAGTGTTGCTGTTCGCTAGCGATCTTTTGTAAAGCGCTTTGAGCATGTGTAGTGGACATTGCGCTATATAAAAGCTCAATTATATTATTACCTTGTCAAAAACTCCCACTTCCAAGAAGTCCCGGTTTTGAGCCTTTTTGACAAGATGCGGGTCATTTTAGTCGATCAATAATATTCAAAAACGCGGTTTCTGGCTAAAATTGTAAAAATCAGTTTTTAACCCCCCCCCCCAAAAAAAAAAAAAAAAAAAAAAAAAACAAAACAAAACAAAACAAACAAAAACAAACAAAACAAAACAGTACCACGAAGCCAGTAGCTGTAGCCAAAACCTTGTTGATATTTATTGCTAATGATGAACAGGGGACGTCAGGTGAATGAATGGTGCGATGCAAACTGGAAAAACAGTCTTTATTAGATTTGACCAGGAAACTCGTCCATCGATATATTATTATTATTATTATTATTATTATTATTATTATTATTATTATTATTATTATTATTATTATTATTATTATTATATTATTATTATATCGATCGACTAAATAGCCCTCATCTTGTCAAAACAAACAAAAAACTCTCACTTAAAGGAAGTCGCAGGGTTGAGAGTTTTTGACAAGATGTGGGTCATTTTAATAGATCAATATTAGGAAACGTGTTTTCTAGCCAAAATTGTAAAAATCGGTTTAAAAAACCAAAAAAAAAAAACAACAACAGAAAAAAACAAAAAACCCCCCCCCCCCAAAAAAACAACAAAACAAAACAAAACAGTACAGCGGAGCAGTAGCTGTAGTCAAAACCTTGTTGATATTTATTGCTCATGAACAGGGGACGTCTGGTGAATGAATGGTGATGCAAACTGGAAAAACAGTCTTTATTAGATTTGACCACGAAACTCGTCCTCCAATATATTATTATTATTATTATATCGATCGACTAAATAGCCCTCATCTTGTCAAAACAAACAAAAAACTCTCACTTAAAGGAAGTCGCAGGTTTGAGAGCTTTTTGACAAGATGCGGGTAATTTTAATAGATCAATATTAGGAAACGTGTTTTCTGGCCAAAATTGTAAAAATCGGTTTAAAAAAAACAAAAAAAAAAAAAAAACAAAAAACAAAAACAAAACAAAACAAAACAGTACGGCGGAGCAGTAGCTGTAGCCAAAACCTTGTTGATATTTATTGCTCATGAACAGGGGACGTCTGGTGAATGAATGGTGATGCAAACTGGAAAAACAGTCTTTATTAGATTTGACCAGCAAACTCGTCCTTCATATATTATTATTGTTATATTATTATTATTATTTTTATTATTATTATTATTATTATTATTATTATTATTATTATTTATTATTATTATATTATTATATTATTATTATTATTATTATTATTATTATTTATTATATTATTACTATTATTATTATTATTATATCGATCGACTAAATAGCCCTCATCTTGTCAAAAAAACCGAAAAAACTCTCACTTAAAGAAAGTCCCAGGTTTGAGAGTTTTTGACAAGATGTGGGTCATTTTAATAGATCAATATTAGGAAACGTGTTTTCTAGCCAAAATTGTAAAAATCGGTTTAAAAAAAACAAAACAAAACAAAAACAAACAAGACAAAAACAAAACAAAAACAAAAAAAAACAAACAAACAAAACAAAACAGTACGGCGGAGCAGTAGCTGTAGCCAAAACCTTGTTGATATTTATTGCTCATGAACAGGGGACGTCTGGTGAATGAATGGTGATGCAAACTGGAAAAACAGTCTTTATTAAATTTGACCAGCAAACTCGTCCTTCAATATATTATTATTATTATTATTATTATTATTATTATTATTATTATTATTATTATTATTATTATTATTATTATTATTATTATTATTATTATTATTATAATATTATTATTATTTTTATCTATTACTATAATAGCACTATACCATCTTGTCAAAAAAAAAACAAAAATCTCTCACTTAAAGAAAGTCCCAGGTTTGAGAGTTTTTTGACAAGATGCGGGTCATTTTAATAGATCAATATTAGGAAACGTGTTTTCTGGCCAAAATTGTAAAAATCGGTTTAAAAAAAAAAGAAAAAAAAAAAAACAAACAAAAAAACCCAAAAAAAAAACAAACAAACAAAAACAAACAAAACAAGACCAAACAAAACAAAACAGTACCGCGAAGCCAGTAGCTGTAGCCAAAGCCTTGTTGATATTTGCTAATGAACAGCGGATGTCTGGTGAATGAATGGTGATGCAAACTGGAAAAACATTCTTTTAAAAATTTTGGTCAAATTAAAACAAACAAAGAAAACAAACAAACAAACAAACACTTTTTACTTCATATTATGTCGATTGATAAAGACAATTTACAATTGGTGGAAAAAAGGGTATTGGGTTTAGTCAAATATCAGATAGATATATTTAGACGTCTTGAGGATAAAGATGTTATTAGACAAATTGGAGTTTTTAATTCTATGTTTGTAGTGCGTAATGATACGCAAAAATGTGTTTTGTCCAAATGACGAGTAGAATGATGAAACGGGTGGATGGATTCGTGGGGGAATGAAAAATTGATAAATGGAAGAATAGAGAGTGATCGGTTTGGTTCAATTTATAAATGGATGGATTGATGGAAGGTTTGATGAATAAATGACTGTGGGGGTTTTTGGATTGAGTGGATGAATGAATGAATGGATGGATGGATGAATGGGTGTATTTATGTGTGGATGGATGGATGGATGGATGAATGTATTTATGTGTGGATGGATGGATGGATGAATGGATGTATTTCTGGGTGGATGGATGGATGGATGAATGAATGTATTTATGTGTGGATGGATGGATGGATGAATGAATGTATTTATGTGTGGATGGATGGATGGATGAATGAATGTATTTATGTGTGGATGGATGGATGGATGAATGAATGTATGTTTTTATGTGTGGATGGTTGGATGAATGGATGGATGGATGGGTGGATGGATGGATGAATGAATGAATGTATTTATGTGTGGATGGATGGATGGATGAATGAATGTATTTATGTGTGGATGGATGGATGAATGAATGTATGTTTTTATGTGTGGATGGTTGGATGAATGGATGGATGGATGGGTGGATGGATGGATGGATGAATGAATGTATTTATGTGTGGATGGATGGATGGATGGATGGATGGATGGATGGATGTGTGGATGGATGGATGAATGAATGTATTTATGTGTGGATGGATGGATGGATGAATGAATGTATTTATGTGTGGATGGATGGATGGATGAATGAATGTATGTTTTTATGTGTGGATGGTTGGATGAATGGATGGATGGATGGGTGGATGGATGGATGGATGGATGAATGAATGTATTTATGTGTGGATGGATGGATGGATGAATGAATGTATTTATGTGTGGATGGATGGATGGATGAATGAATGATTTATGGTGTGGATGGATGGATGGATGAATGAATGTATTTATGTGTGGATGGATGGATGGATGGATGAATGAATGTATTTATGTGTGGATGGATGGATGGATGGATGAATGAATGTATTTATGTGTGGATGGATGGATGGATGAATGAATGTATGTTTTTATGTGTGGATGGATGGATGAATGGATGTATATATTTGAAGATGGATGGATGTATCAACCATCATATTA
>NC_088366.1:55970361-55972861 GCF_034508935.2 Berghia stephanieae | reverse complement strand
CGATTAATTTTGAAATGAAATTTAAATTTGACACAGGTCTAAAATGATTTAACTCATTGCAGTCAAGATTTGCTTTTTTCTTCAGGGGTCTAACCAAGGCATGTTTCAACATATTTGGAAAATCGGGCAACGTTAGACTTTCATTTACGATAGATGCAATTGCTGGAGCAAGATACTTTGAACAGATTTTATGAGCCAAGTTGGTGTTTTATTCGTTGTCAACCTCCCTTCTATAACAGACAAAAACGAAAAAAGATCTCTCAATGACGATACTACAGACATTGATAATGATAACGATAATAATGATGATAATGATAATGATAATGATAATGATATCAATGACGAAATGCGAGATGAAATCGAGATGGCGGCTGTTCCGTACCGTCCTTGATCCCATGTCGCGTTGCTGTTGTTGTCGTGGTTGCTATCATTGTTGACATCATCATCATCATCATCTTTATTGTTGCTGTTGTTGCTATCATTGTTGACATCATCATCATCATCATCATCATTATTGTTGTTGTTGTTATTGTCTTTGTGTTGTTATGAATGTCTCCCTAAGAGTGCTGTTATTGTTTGTGTTTGTTTCTCGTAGACGTAACACAATAGGGATAAATTAATTCTTCTTGTAGCATCGTCGTCGTCGATGGCCGATTGGAGGTAATGTAGAGCTTTTCTTTCTGATCAGCAGGTGAACGTCGCTGAGATCAGGAAGCAAATACAAAAAAAAATGACAGCGAAGATGACCAAATTGGCCAAAATAAATAATTAAAAAAAAAATAATTAAATAAAAAAAAATTGACAACACCGAGAACCATTTTTTGATGATTAATTTTTATGTTTTTAAAATCTTTTTTTTCTTATAAAAGAATGTTTTTAAATAACTATAAAAATTAAAATGTTTTCTCTAATCTAGTCAACTTTTAATAACAATTAATTATCAAAACCGATATTATGAATTTTGCAAGCGGGTCAAAGTGTTTGTAGTGTTTGGCCGTTTTTTAAAAAAGTGAAAATTGACCAGAAAAGAAATCTGGCCATCTGGCAACCTGGTGAAGACTCGGAGAAAAACTCTTTTTTTCAAAGATGTATTGCACAATGTTCTTCTTCTTCTTGTAATCCTTATCAATGTCAAGAATTTGACATAGCCAGAGGGCCATTTGAAGTTTTAAGACCTTAAGAATGTTGGATGGAGATAAGAAATCGTTATAAATTCGTTAAAAATATTTTTTGAGTGATTTTTTAATCCTTTCTTAAAAAAATATAGCATTGTGGAGAACATTGTGCTTATTTGAGTCAATAAAAAAATTGACACGGCGCACAACTCTACTGAAAGATTTGAAAATTAGAAATGTATTTTTTACAGATAGATAAACAGATAACTTGATTTCCTTTTATAATTTAAAGTCAGTCTGAAAGTTCGTTGAGTCAAACAGATATCATAAAATATGTACAAACGACGACACTTGACTCCCAAAATCAACTAATTTTGACACTGTAAAAAGTTCTCAATTTGCGTCATCTATTTATGAAATCAAGTATTATTATTACTTCCGTTGTGTTGTTGATTTAGCGGTGATCAGTGTTGTTATGTATAATTGCGTGTATGTTTGTATGTTTGCGTGTGTGTGTGTTTGTGTGTGTGTGTGTTGTGTGTGTGGTGTATACATGTGTGTGTGGGTGTTGGCATTTTTCAGCAAATCGTGGCATTCATAGTGATATTATTCACTTGATCACATGAAGGTATTTCAGTCGCCATTTTGATTCTTTTTTTTTACTTTTTGGGTTAGCTCGAGATCGGAGGATATTTCTTTTTCTATTAAGGTTTGTCATAAGTCTTAGTAAAGGTTCTAGGATGTTTGTTTTTGCATAAGGTAAGTAAAGGGGAGACATTCCGAAAGCTCCCACATCCCCAGTATTCTTTAAATTTGTATTTTCACCGTTGATATTTTGTCAGGCATTTATTTATTCAATTTGACATTATATAGAAGTATTTTAAAAACTCTAAAACAAACCTTGATAGATTTGTGAAAGTTTAAAATTTCCTAATTTGACCATTGTTTGATTTTCAGCCGCCTTTTTGATTTGTTAAATATTGAAAGGTAGTGCAAAGCAGTCCGAGATTTTTTTTTTTTTATTAGGGTTAGCTCGAGAGGTTAGTCATAAGGTGCTAGGGTGTTTGTTTTTCCATAAGTTAAGTAAAGGGGAGACATTCCGAAAGCTCCTACACCCCCGGTATTCTTTAAATTTGTATTTTTACCTTTGAACTTTTGTCAGGCGTTTATTTATTCAATTTGTCATGATTTTTTCTATTAGGGTTAGCTCGAGATCAGATGATTTTTTTTGTCTATTAGGGTTAGTCATAAGTCTTATTAAAGTGCTAGGATGTTTGTTTTTCCTATTAGCGTTAATTAAAGGTACTAGGTTTAATTTTTTTCTTGGGGTTAGTTGAGGGAATATATTATTAAATATATTATTGGGCCACACAGAAAAATCAACC
>NC_088366.1:55937861-55947861 GCF_034508935.2 Berghia stephanieae | reverse complement strand
CTTTTTATAGAAAAATCATTGAATTAAAAAAAAACAACACTTTGTCAATGTTAAGTTGGGAGCATTTCCGTCAAAAGTACATTCTTTGTTTAGTTTTACTATTGATGATGGGACCACTTGTTTCCATGAGCACTACTAACGACAACTCACTAGGGGGTGCAAAAACCAAATAATATGACGTCAAAATGCCAGTCTTTTTGGGTTTCAGTGTCAGGCTATAACCGTAGCCATTGTCATGTTATAGCCTGATACTGAAATCCAAAAGGACTGGCAGTTTGACGTCATTATTTGTTTTTTGCACCGTCTAGTGAGTTGTCGTTAGTAGAGCTCATGGAAACAAGTTATTTCATTGGCTGAACTATTGAATACAACTCACGATTTGTTTTCTTTTGTGGTAAAAGACTGGCATTTTGACGTCATTTTTTGGTCAGTATGAGGCCATAACTTTACGCAGGCCACGGTATAACTTAACGATGGCTACGCTCAGACAGACAATCATGAAGTTCATTCTAATCCTCACAAGTGTCAATAAAAAACATCCCAATGAGTACACCCGAAGCAGCCACACAACTCCTCACACACACACACACACACACACACACACACACACACACACACTGTCATTCAAGATCTGACCACTTCACCACAGGCTTAAAACGTTTGATGACAGGGTGATACATAATAGGTAATTATAATAGCATGTTGTGGTCAGACGAACCGAGTGGAGCTCTTGGAAAACGTTTATAATATGACTTGTCAGTCTTACAGAGAAATAGGTCGAGGGTCAATTTTTACACGAGTAAAGCATTGAACAAATTAATTGTGAAAGACCAGGAATTATTATATTATTATTGCAATGATCAATATCGTTTGTTACAATAAAAACACAGTTAGGCGATTGTTTTTTTGTTTTTTTTGAGTATGATTTAGTGGATACTGCGCACTATAAAGAGTCGATTTAGAAAAAATGTAAAATTCTGGCTAAAATTTTTAACAGGCGTTTTGCCAGTGTCAGAAGGAACAGTAATGTTATAACAAAAGTTGTCGAATTCTTATCCAGGGAAGCCAACATTTAACAAAGCACTTGCTTGGGTCGATAAAACCCCTTTGGCAAGGACCGTGAGAATGCTTTTGTAGATATTGCACATTATAAAAGGTGTCAATATTTTTATTTAAAAAATAAAAAAAAACCAACTTTCCTGTTAAAATTTAAAAAGCCGTTTTTCTACGCTTATGACTGAACAGTATTACAGCAACTGTCGTATTGTTATTATTACATCCATTCTCAAAGAAGCCAATATTTTTACCTAGCACGTTCTCCGATCACGTTCTCGGACCCTTTGTAAAGAGCTTTGGCTTGCTTTATATTGGATACAGGTGGTCGGCGGATCGAACCTCTGAAATATTGATTCTCACGATCGGCGGATCAAAAAACTCTGAAGTTTACATACGAGCTTTACGCACCATATTTCATTTAATTTTGGGCGGATCAGACATCTGATATAAGAGCTCAGAATTCAATAAAACGTGGTGCGCAAAGGGAGGAGGTAACTTCAGAGGTTTGGTCCCGCCGATCGTTGAAAATCGAGATTTCACAGGTTTGATCCGTCGACCGTTGAAATTCTGCAAAATGTTCAAAACAAAAAGAAACAGTAAAAAAATCGTTAAAAACTCATCCCCCCCCCCTTCCCGAAAATCGAGATTTCAGAGGTTTGATCCGTCGACCGTTGAAATTCTGCATGCAAAATAAAGCCGCTCAAGACAAAAGGAAACAATTTTTAAAATCTTAACCGCACCCCCCCCCCCACCCCCGAATAAAACAAACAAACAAACAAACAAACAAACAAACACACAGACAAACAAAAATCTCCGGCAAACATTTAAAAAGGCGATTTGTACTCGTATGTGTAAAGCAGAATAGTGTTAAAGCAAGTGTCGCATTGTTATTATTATTATCCGCTGTCAGCGAAGCCAACATTAAACAAAGCACTTGCTCGGATCGATACGTTATAATGACTATACACGAGTATTAAATGGTATCGAATAACAAGCACCTCCGATTCCACTCCCCCCCCCCCCCCCCCCCACCACCACCAACCTCACCCCATTTCTCGCTTCCACTCCTTACAAGTTATTATACAATCCATACTCAGCCGATAGATTGTTTAAACATTATTATTATTATTATTAAATGAGATGACGAGGGAATATAGAGTTAGATATTATCACGACAAGGAGATGTTCAAAAGAAAAGAAAAAGTCTTGTTCGGCTGTGTAGACTTGTGGTATATGACACTCGCTTTCGGATCGGAAGGTCCTGGGTTCAAGCCTCTCTCGGCGCGTAGTTAAGTTGAGCCCTTGGAAAAAAGCTCTTTACTCACATTCTCTCACCGTACTCAGGTATGTGTAAAATTGTAAAATGAGTATCTGGCCGTTAACAGCGTTGTATCGGTCGGGAAAAAAAATTGTAGTATCGCCTAATAGACCTTCCATATCATGTCTCGTCCTACATGTTATGTGTTGCTGTTCGTCAAGGGTACTTTGGAAAGTGCTTTGAGAACGTTTAGTGGATATTGCGCTATATAAAAGCTCAAGTTTATATCTGTACAATTAAATGGAATATACAAAAATATGGACATTTATAGAGCGCATCATTTTGGGTCCCAATAGCTCAGTTGGTAGAGCACTCGCTTCACACGCAAAGGGACTAAGATCTCTGTGCAATGGAGTTGGAATTTTTTTTTACCTCGACCCCTTGTCTACCCAGTAGTGATTGGGTAGCTGAAGCTGTAAGTTATGGCGGAAAGTACTTTGCGATAGAATAGCAGGCGTTCTATCAAAAGGATAGGAAACGATTATGCTATTGTCGCCATTCACGCTATAGAAACCGGGATAAACTCCGGCTCCATGGGCCTGAGGTCTCTGTATGACTACTTTTATATCGCGTATTTCCACGAATGCTCCATGCACAATGCGCTTCACAATGATTCATCTATTGCTCCAGCGGGCGTATGGAACCATAATTCAATTTTATACAGTACCAGTCGCATGTTAAGCGTCCTTATCGTACTAACATTCTTAGAACTAGATTCCTAGCCGAAAATTTAACAAAAATTTGTTGTCTTTTTTTCACAGTACATCAAAATTATTTTAGATTATTGAGCTTTTAAATAGTGCAATATCCACTAAATGTGCTCAAAGCGCTATACAAAGGGTCCCTGGCCAACAACAACATTTAATATTTAGGACGGGACATGACTCCTGTTAGGCGATATCACAAAAAAAAATTTACGACAGAGACAACGCTGTTAATGGCCAGGTACTCATTTTAGAATCTGATTACATACAGTGAGAAAATGTGAGTAAAGAGCCTTTTCCAAGGATGATTCAACTATGTGCCGATGGAAGAGGCTCGAACCCAGGACCTTCCGATCCGAAAGCGAGTGTCATACCACAAGACTACACACATAGCCGCACCTCATAGATAGTATGCGCTAGGCTAAGAAGCTCATAACATTGTCATCCGGAAGTATAACGGACCAACACACAAAACTGTGTGTATCCATGAACGTTTATAATCGGTAAATACAGTTCAGTGAGCATTACTCATAAACGCGGATGGCAAAAAAACAATAACAAAGACATGAGTGACGTCATCTTCGAACTATCTATACTGGTTTAAGGCGTTGGAGAACACACCAAACTGTTATCTAACTCGAACACTATTTGTCTGAAAACACTTTTCACTTGAACAAATAGTGATTTCCTATTTTAAATCGGTAAACGTTTTATCGATCGGGAATTGAAGTATATCAAAAATAAGATTCATGGCCAGAGAGAGAGAGAGAGAGAGAGAGAGAGAGAGAGAGAGAGAGGGGGGAGAGAGGGAGAGGGGAAAGAGGAGAGGAGAGGAGGGGAGGAGAAGAAGAGAGGAGAGAGAGAGTGAGAGAGAGAGGGGGGAGAGATAGAGAGGGGAGAGAGAGAGGGGAGAGAAAAGAGAGGGGGAGAGATAGAGAGAGACGGAGAGAGAGAGAGAGGGGGGGGGGGGAGAGAGTGAGAGGGAGTGAAAGAGAGAGAGGGGGGGATAGAAATAAAGAGAGAAAGAGACAGAGAGACAGAGAGACAGAGAGAGAGAGACAGACAGAGAGAGAGAGAGAGGAGAGAGAGGAGGGAGGAGGATGAAAGAGAGAGAGAGGAGGGAGATAGAGAATAGAGAGAGAGGAGAGAGAAGAGAGAAAGAGAGAGAGAGAGGAAAGAGAGAGAGAGAGAGAGAGAGAGAAGAGAAAGAGAGAGAGAGAGAGAGGAGAGAGAAAGAGAGAGAGAGGAGAGAGAAAGAGAGAGAGAAAGAGAAGAGGAGAGAAGAGAGAAAGAGAGAGAGAGAGAGAGAGAGAAAGAGAAAGAGGAGAGAGGAGAGAGAAGAGAGAGAGAATAGAGAGAGAGAGAGGAGAAGAGAAAGAGAGAGAGAGAGAAGAGAAGAGAGAGAGAGAGAGAAAGAAGAGACAGAGAGATGGGAAGAGTAGAGAGAGAGAGAGAGAGATAGATAATCGAGTAGAAGAGCGAAGAGAAAAGTGAGATGTATGGAAGGGGAGATAGTGTTGTGGGAGAGGGGGATAGATGATAGATAGAAGAGGGGATTTGATTGGGAGGGTGGGGGGGGAGGGGTTTGAAACAGGGAGTTTTAACGGAAATCCCTGTCTTCTTCATGCTTATTTCTGACTTCTCGGCACGCAACAATAATTAGACAACGTATTTAAGTCTTTCGTCACTTCCGATTCTAATTATTCTCTTCATCCCCCCCCCCACACTCCCCTTTTTTCAACCTTAACCTTAACCCCCCCCCCCCATTTCCACCGCATCAGAATTATATTTTCAATAAAAAAACAAAACAAAACAAAAAAAAAACAAAAACAAAACACAAATTTAACTTCGTGCGTATTGTGGGTTATTTCCCCTTGAAAAAAGCCAATTATATCTTCTGCTGTCATCTATTATGATTTTATCCTAGACAAATCATTGTGAACATCGTTATTATTGTTATTATTATCATTGTTATCGATAATCTTGCACATGCGCAAAGTATAAAAAAAAAAATACCTCGGCAGTGACATATACAAACGCATCGAATTTTTTTTTTTAAATAAGAAGGAATTTCTGTTGATATTTTTATGTGCAGGTCTTTTTTATGTGTGTGAATGTTGTTGGGTGGGGGGGGGGGGGAGGGGGGAGGAGGAGGGGGGGGGGGTCTTCGAGTATGTCAGAGCATGTACTATGTAACGTTGTCGTATTCGCACCCCACTACTATTATACAATTGTTATTTAATAAGAATATATCTTTATTGTCC
Source organism: Berghia stephanieae (assembly GCF_034508935.2). Lineage (NCBI taxonomy): Eukaryota > Metazoa > Mollusca > Gastropoda > Nudibranchia > Aeolidiidae > Berghia > Berghia stephanieae. Next base: position 55,942,519 of record NC_088366.1, on the reverse strand, counting down.
CCAAAAAAGTGGCAATATGTCATTTGGTTACACATTCTCTCTCACAGTAGAGAGCCTTCACCCAGACCACTCAGCATTCTTCCGCCTGGACAAATGGGTAGAATGGGACAAGACAGCAAACGATGCCCTCCAGCCCCCAACAGAAAAGCTCCCAGCAGGCACAGACCTCAAGAGAAAAGAATGGGTGGCGTTGAACAGAGCTAGAGCAAAGGTGGGAAACACCGCCACCAACCTCTTTAAATGGAAAACCTCACCGGGCACTGAATGCCCATGCGGTCACCCCAGACAGACCATGGACCACATCCTGTCTGAATGCTCGCTGGGACCTCACTGCACCAATGCTGACCTGAGGGAATGCAACCAGACTGCCAGGGACTGGCTGACTCACTGGCGCGACAAGATATGATGATGATGTTACACATTTATAACAATACAATATTGACATAGACACACTCACACACGATGCACACTGGTAACATAGTAGTTATCTTTTAAAAAAAATTATCTATTTAAAACTTTATTTTTTCAAAAACATCTTTTTTCCTGTCTATTCTAATCATTATTTAATTTTTGTTTTGTTTATCAAAACGGTTGAGTTCTTTTTCAAAGCGGTCAGAGTAATACTAGTAGCATTTAGCCACATGAGGTTCCATTGGACCAATTCTATTTTGAAGTCGATATTGGATTCAATAGTCTGATGTCACGTCGCCCAGCAACGGCAGCCATCGTGGATCAAAACAAAGAAAATTGGTACTTTTTATTCTTCATGGTGGCTAGAACTTTTCATAAGTCTTGTGATCGGAATGTGTAAAAGTCAAAACATGATCAGATTTATAATGGTTTTTTTTCTCCTCTGGATACGCTTTTATACTAGTCGGAGAAGTATTTCTTAAGGGCGTCCGCCATTGTTCCGATAGGTTAGAGCCAGTTACTAAGTTACCATGCGTCATTACGAGAGAAAGTGACGTTACGGCTGTTGAAGCGTATTGACCATGAGGAACTTTGGCCATCTGTCAAGTCTTGTGTTGAGCCCAGCACGTTTAGTCTTTGGTTAAAGATTTTGATTAATAGCTCAAAATTCCAACTTGGTAGCAATATATTTTAACCAGAAATGACGTGAGTAGGAAAGTGCCAGAAGACAACAGAGAATAAAAACTTCGCAGCGACGAACCCGCGACCTTACTGGTACGACAACTCCGCTTGGCCGGGGAGATCGTGACTCTAACGTATGAGCTATCCATCCACGACCCCAATATACGAGTATTTTGCGATCACTGTCGTCAAAATTCACATTTTCGACGCATGGGTAGATAGAATATGCTGGACACAAATAAAAGACCAATGAGGCAGTCAGCAATATTATCAAATTCTCAGCCAGCGCCCGGAATCATTGAAGACAATACTTAAAGATCATGACATTGAAGTACTTTGGTCACACTTAACTCTCTCCTTGCCAATCCTTTTTCAGTATTTTCCCGAAATCGCAGGCTTACCCATGAGAATAGTGGATTTTTAAAACTCAAACAAGCTCTCATCGACAAAACAATTGCATGTTCTTATTAATTAAACAAAGATCTTTCTTCAAAGTTTGTGATGTACAAATTAAATCTGAATAAGAAAAATCTATAGATAGAATGCGCTTGGCCAAGGAGATCACAACATTGCCATCCGGAAGTATAATGGACCAACTCACAAACTCTGTGTAACCATGAACTTTTATAGTCTGGTTAATACAGTTTAGTGAGCACAACTCACAAACGCGGATGACAAAAACAATAACAAAGGCCTGAGTGACGTCATCTTTGAACTATCTATATTGTGTCGTAACAAATGTGACGATTTTGATGCAGGTGGTAAGGAGAGGGTTAACGGCATAACACCATTTGTAAAGTCATTGCCGAAAGAAAAGTAGAGAGCAATAGGCCAAGAAGACATCCTCAAATATCATGGTTAGACGACATCAAGAGCTGAACTGGGATGGCAGCTGAAAAATGCAACAACAGACTTGTACAAGACCAGGAAAAATAGCGAGCCATTTCCAGTCGATCCCTTATGATCATGAGGTCTCTCTTGTGATTGTGGCGAGTTGTTAAGGCATGATCTCTGACAAAGACAATAGAAAAGAAACTCAGAGCATTTTAGATGTGGACCTATAGAAGAATTGCAAGGGTATCCTGGAAGGAAAAGAAAACAAATCATCAAGTACTCCAAACTTTAGGAATAACATCAACAACGATCATTTCAACTATTAGAAAGAGGATAACCCGATATTTCGGCCACATCAGAAGGCACGACTCACTACAGAAGACCATTGCAGAGGGAAAGATAGAAGGCAAGCGTGGTCGAGGACGAAGAAGGACAAGCTGGCTTGGAAATGTCGCAGCGTACGTAGGAACCCCATAAATCAATGTGCGAAACTAGCAGATGAGAGAGAGAGAGAGAGAGAGAGAGAGAGAGAGAGAGAGAGAGAGAGAGAGAGAGAGAGAGAGAGAGCTGGCGAACCATGATCTCCAACGTCGTGTCCGACATGGAACATCGGTAAAGGTAAAGTTAAGGCATTGCACTGTGAAACGACAGGTCCCGGGTTCGAGCCCATCTTCAGGCACTTTGTTTTTTTTTCCTTGGGTAAGATTGTTAATCCCCAATTTGCTCACTTAGACAACATGGGTGATTCCTGTTGACATAAGACATCCTGTTTGATGAATTATCTATATCTATATTCCTTCGTGGAATGCCTAGGCGACGATATCTTATGATGCAGTGGCGGAAGGGCGTATTTTTTTTTCCTTATGAGATGACACTGGAGTAAGTAAGTAAGTAAGTAAGTAAATACTTAAGCAAGTAAGTAAATAATTAAGTAAGTAAATAATTAAATAAGTAAGTAAGTAAGTAAATAATTAAGTAAGTAAATAATTAAGTAAGTAAGTAAGTAAGTAAATAATTAAGTAAGTAAGTAAATAAGTAAGTAAATAATTAAGTAAGTAAGTAAGTAAATAATTAAGTAAGTAAATAAGTAAGTAAATAATTAAGTAAGTAAGTAAGTAAATAATTAAGTAAGTAAGTAAGTAAGTAAATAATTAAGTAAGTAAGTAGGTAAGTAAATAAGTAAGTAAGTAAGTATGTAGATAATTAAGTAAGTAAATAATTAAGTAAGTAAGTAAGTAAATAAGTAAGTAAGTAGGTTCCCAATCCGACGGCTAACTGCCTTCTATATTTCTTGACTTAACTCCAAGACGAATCAAACATCGAACGACTTGCTAGCTTGCTTGCTCGGTCATCGACGAATAAAATCAACTCATTCCAGCAAGCCGTTCCTGTCAAGGTTCTGCCTTACTCTAGAAAAACACATAATTTAGAAATTTGGCAAGAAAACTCGTCCTTCAACAATACATATCGTATGATTTAAACGATTCTCCTCTTGGCAAAAACTCTGAAAAATGGGATTTCTTGAAGTCCCAGGTTTGAAAGTTTTTTGTTAAGACGAGGGTCGCTTAAATCGATAGATATTTGAAGGACGAGTTTTCTGGCCAAATTTCTAAATATGTGTTTTTCCAGAGCACGATAGAGTTGACTCTGAGGTTTTTTTTTCCAATTGGCTTCCTTATTATTTCTTCATTAATCAAGGGTCGCGAACGAGGAAGGCTAGTCTCCATTAACGCTATTTAGATATATCGAATGCGGCCGCCACTGACGTGCGGTCTGATTAACCGCCGTACTCTGGACACGTATTTAAAAATTTGGCCAGAAAACTCGTCCTTCAAAAATATCGGTCGCTTTAAATGATTCTCATCTTGGCAAAATCTCTAAAAAAAATGGGACTTCGCGAAGTCTCAGGTTTGAGAGATTTTCTCAAGATGACGTCATTTAAATCGATTGATATTTGAAGGAAGATTTTTCTGGCCAAGTTTTTATATAGCAACGTGTCTGCCAAGAGGACGTGGTTAACAGTTTGTGTACATATCTGATAAGAAGCAAGGGTGGATATTCCAGGAGTGTTAATATAATAGATAGAATGCGTTTGGCCAAGGAGTTCACAACATTGCCATCCGGAAGTATAACGGACCAACACACAAACTCAGTGTAACCATGAACTTTTATAGTCTGGTTAATACAGTTAGGTGAGAACAACTCACAAACGCGGATGGCAACAACAATAACAAAGGCCTGAGCGACGTCATCTGCATACTATCTATAAAGGAAATATTACAGACGACTTGGTTCCGAGCCATCATTAACTTATAGATAGTATGCGCTTGGCTAAAAAGCTCATAACATTGCCATCCGGAAGTATAACGGACCAACACACTAAACTGTGTGTATCTATGAAAGTTTATAGTCAGGTTAATACAGTTTAGTGAGCATTACTCATAAACGCGGATGCCAAAAAACAATAACAGAGACCTGAGTGACGTCATCTTCGAACTATCTATAGTCTGACACTAGAACCGTCTCCTGAGAAGGATGATCACGTTGCCGTCGTACAGGAGCTTGTGCGCTGCCATGACCTTGAAGGTGATACCAGCCTGGATCCAATCCCGCTGGAAGAGCTGAAGATGAGTAGCCAGACCAAGAATGATCCAAACCGGCGTCCAGACAAGGTTCTTCCTTCTCCTGGACCCACACCTCCAACTCACATTTGGAGGTGTAGCCATACGCTA
>NC_088366.1:55930361-55932861 GCF_034508935.2 Berghia stephanieae | reverse complement strand
AAGGCCAATTAATTAGGATATTGGAAGAAGGTCTCTCTCTCTCTCTCTCCCTCTCTCTCTCTCTTTCTTCCGCTTTCTGTCTATTCCTGCTCTCTCTCTCTCTCTCTCTTCTTCACCTCTATCTCTCTCTTCCTCTCTCTCTCTCTTCCCCTCCCTCTCTCTCTCTGTGTCTCTCTCTCTCTCTCTCTCTCTTCCTCTCTCTATGTCCCCTTGACTCCAAGCAAAACTTTATCTCTTTTATAGTTACTGACGCTTCTCTTTACTCCCCCTCCCCTTTCTCGCTCTCTCTCTCTCTCTCTCTCTCTCTCTCTCTCCCTCCCTCTCCTCCTCTCTCCATTGTCTCCTTCTAATCTCTCCTCTCTCTCTCTCTCTCTCTCTCTCTCTCTCTCTCTCTCTCCCTTTGACTCCAAGCAAAACTTTCTCTCGCTTTCTCTCTCTCTCTCTCTCTCTCTCTCTTTCTCTCTCTCTCCCTTTGTCCCTATCTCCTTCCTCTCTCTCTCTCTCTTCTCTCCCCATCTACTTCCTCTCTCTCTCTCATTCTCTCTCTCCCTCCCTCTCTCTCTCCCTCTCTCTCTCTCTCTTTCTCTCTCTCTCTGCAGTGTCTCCTTCCAATCACGCCTCTCTCTCCCCCCCCTCTCTCTCACTTTATATATATATATATATATATATATATGTATATATATATATTATATATATATATATATATATATATATATATATATAATATATATATATATACCTTGGTCTCCCTAACCTCGGGTACAATAATATCCAGGCAATAGGAAAGCCAATTAGAACATTGAGAGTGAGACAGATAGGAATATCACCACCACCAGCTAGTCAATACATCTAACCCAAGGCTATTGTTGGCACTGGGGAGAGGAGATATTATGATGATGATGATGATGATGATGATGTTGGGGAAGGGGAGTGGGGTGAGTGGGGGGGGGGGGAGGGAAGGGGGTGTGGGTGGGGCGGCAGGGGAGTAATAATGATAATTATTTATACTGATGTATCATAAGTGTGAGTACATCTGAAGGTTCTCCACCATAGGGAATGAAATTAGCGGAAGAGTAGCGTCCCTTGATTGGACGTCACCCATAGTCGGCGGAAAAGTTATTAGAGAGAGAACGTCATGCTGGTTGTGCGCATGCGTCTCTCGTCCTCTTCCGCGATACATACATAGATACATACATACATACATACATACATGCATACATGCATACATACATACATACATACATACATACATACATACATACATACATACATACATACATACATACATGCATACATGCATACATGCATACATGCATACATACATACATACATACATACATACATACATACATACATACATACATACATACATACATACATACATACCTGGAATTGAACTCGAACCTTGAGCATGTCAACTGGAAGCTCCAACTGTTTGAAACACTAAGCCCTCCTCTCATATATCATTGCTCCAATCTTCAAAGTCCATCACAATCCGTTATACCCATGCATACCGCTTGTATCATGAACCTGAGAAAAAACAAAACCTGAGCTTTTATATATCAATTTTTTTTTTTAAATTGAGCTTTATATAGCGCAATATCCACTTGATGTGCTCAGAGCGCTTTACAAGGGGTCCCTGGTCAACAGCAACATTTAACATGTAGGACGGGACATGAAGCCTGTTAGGCGATATTACAATTTTTTAGGACAAAGACAACGCTGTTAACGACCAGGTACTCATTTTACACCTGAGTACGGTGAGAGAATGTGAGTAAAGAGCCTTTTCCAAGGACTCAACTATGCGCCGAGCGCGAGGCTCGAATTCAGGACCTTCCGATCCGAAAGCGAGTGTCATATCACTAGACCACATAGCCGCACATATATGTGACCCTTCGTGTCGAAACGGTATTATGTCGGAATGGATTGGACCCCGAAAAGTGACTTTAGAATTAAATTGATAGTAAATACCAATTTTTGAGCTTTTGCATTGTGAGAAATTGTCTTCATTCTCTAACATAACAAATCGAAACAAACCCCAAGTTTCATGTTTTTGTCAATAAATTCAATTTTTTGCACCCAAGTCATCCCGACATAATACCGTTTAGGGACGGTGGGTCACATATAGTGAAATATCCACTAAACGTGCTCAAAGCGCTTTGAACACGGGTTCCTGACCAACAGCAACATGTAACATGTAGAACGAGTCATGACGCCTGTTAGGCGATATTACATTTTTTCCCGACAGAGACAACGCTTTTTAACGACTAGGAACTCATTTTACACCCGAGTACGGTGAGATATTGTGAGTAAAGAGTATTCATTTTCCAGGGACTCAACTATGCGCCGAGCGAGGCTCGAACTCAGGACCTTCCGATCCAAAAGCGAGTACCATACCACCCAGACCACATAGCCGCACAAAAGAAGGAATAAATAAATAAATGTTGTTTGAATATCTTTGTGATGCTATGCGTTTAGTTACAATACTCACAACACCCGC
>NC_088366.1:55922861-55925361 GCF_034508935.2 Berghia stephanieae | reverse complement strand
TAGTGAGCATTACTCATAAATGTGGATGGCAAAAAACAATAACAAAGACCTGAGTGACGTCAACTTCGAACTATCTATAGTCTGGATTATACAATTGAGTGAGACTTATTCATAAACGTGGATGGCAAATAAAACCCCAATAACAATAACAAATACCGGGGTGACCTCAACTTCATTCTATCAATAGAAACCGGGATAAATCGTAGCCATCGTCATGTTATAGATAGTATGCAGATGACGTCACTCAGGCCTTTGTTATTGTTTTTGCCATCCGCGTTTGTGAGTTGTTCTCACTAAACTGTATTAACCAGACTATAAAAGTTCATGGTTACACAGAGTTTGTGTGTTGGTCCGTTATACTTCCGGATGGCAATGTTGTGAACTCCTTGGCCAAGCGCATTCTATCTATAGCCTGATGCTGAAATTCAAAAGGACTGGCAGTTTGACGTCATTATTTGGTTTTTGCACCGCCTAGTGAGTTGTCGTTAGTAAAGCTCATGGGAACAAGTTATTTCATTGGTTGAACTATTGAATACAACTCACGATTTGTTTTCTTTTGTGACAAATGACTGGCATTTTGACGTCATTTTTTGGTCAGTATCAGGCCATAACTTTACGAAGGCCACGGATAAATTCGTTAGGTTAATAGCTCTGAAGGAAAGAATGCTTTTTTTATTTTTTTAATTTCGAATGAGAATCGAGACTTGCCTTGAATTCAATGACCTGACGAAAATAGAATAATTCGTATCAAATTGAAAGAAAACATCTCTAGAAGCGTTTTCGCAGATTTCAAGTAGATCTAATTAATTTTTTGAGCTTTATATAGCGCAATATCCACTAAATGTGCTCAAGCGCTTTACAAAGGGGCCCCTGGTCAATAGCAACATTTAACAAGTAGGACGGGACATGACGCCTGTTAGGCGATATTATAATTTTTTCGGACAAAGACAACGCTGTTAACGGCCAAGTACTCATTTTACACCTGAGTACGGTGAGAGAATGTAAGTAAAGAGCCTTTTCCAAGGACTCGACTATGCGCCGAGCGCGAGGCTCGAACCCAGGACCTTCCTATCCACAAGACCACATAACCGCATCTCCTTTAAACAAAAGTAGTCCTTCAGAGCCATTCGGCCCATGGAGCCCGAGTTTATTCCGGTTTCTGTAGCTTGAAACAACGGACAATAGCAATTATTTGCCATCCTTTTGATAAGATGCTCGCTCGTCTATCGCAATGTATTTTCCGCCAGATCTAACAGACCCAGCTACCCAATCACTGCTGGGTGGACAGGGGTGGGAGGGAGTCTGTCTGAAAAAAAAATATCGACTGCACCCGGGATCGATCTTGGTCCCTCTGCGTGTGAAGCGAGTGATCTATCAATTGAGCTATCGGGACCCCTCATTTATTTTGGCAAAAATACAACTTATCAGTTTGTCCAAGGTCATATCAACCAATCAACGCGAATCTAACCCTAAATAAAATGACCAAAAACGTTCAAACCCGAGACTTCTTTGAATATTCTAGTTCATATTTTTTGTTGACAATCTTGTCAAAGGTTATTTCATTTTCAATTTCAATTTCAATCAATCAATATTTACAATAAAGTTTTTTGTTGTTTTCTTTTTAACCTCTAGCCGGATTTTTTTTTGGTTTAGTTTAATCTATTTTATCCCCCCCCCCCCCCCCCCCCTCCCGAACTCCTTATTAAAATCCTTGTAAGCAACGGGAGAGAATCCACCATCCGAAATCACGACCACGACGTGAGAAGGGGGTATAATTTGTGCCCTTGTCTATGGCGTTAACAAGGGACACAACACGGGGGCTTCCCTGTGGCAAATCACACTTCAAGTCTCATCGTCTCGACACACGAATACACACTCCTCCGAGGCCCCTCTTATCAGGGCTGCCAGATGGCCACGTACGAGGCCAAAATTTTCTACACGAATAATTGTATTTTTATTATTAATTAAACAATTATTATATTAAAAAAAGATTTTAAAAAACAAGATTTTTCCTAGTTAAGTCGATTTTTGGTTATCAAAACCAATGAGTTTTTCAAGGGGTTAGGTTGTTTGTAGTGTTTGGTTTGTGAGCTACTATTTGGCTCCTTTTTGAAATCAAAATTGGCCACTTGGAACCATGGCCATCCGGCAGCCCCGACTCTTGTGCTATTCTTAGATTTCGATTTTGGTCTCTGGTTGATTGGTGTGTGTCAGTTGATTTTTTTCTTCTCTTCATTCCGATTCGGAGTTTTGAAATGGAATGAAAATCATTGAGATAAAATTGAAATTTCGATTGCCTGTTAAAAGAAAATAATTATCTTTAAAAAATAGAGCTGGGGGGTCAAAATTGTTCCTTACACACTATGTTCAATTTTTGGCAAAGAGCACAGGATTAGTGGCAAATCTAAGAATTATAAAACGATTTTTTTTAAAGACTGATATACGAGTACCTTGCAAACCTTTCGTAAATCAAGGGTTATTCTATCACCCGTTGACTCAA
>NC_088366.1:55900032-55907761 GCF_034508935.2 Berghia stephanieae | reverse complement strand
GTTTGCAAATCTAATGAACAAATATTTGTGAGTAAAGAGCTTTTTTTCCGAGGAACTCAACATTGCGGTACACACAACTCCGAGAGTCGACCCGGAGACCCACAAGTCAAAAGGCGAGTTAGTGTCATATCTGACCCTTCGTCTCGAAACGGTATTATGTCGGAATGGATTGGACCCCGAAAAGTGACTTTAGAAGTAAATTGATAGTAAATCCCAATTTTTGAGCTTTCGCATTGTGAGAAATTGTCTTCATTCTTTAACATGACAAATCGAAACAAACCCCAAGTTTCATGTTTTTGTCAATAAATTCATTTTTGCACCCAAGTCATCCCGACATAATACCGTTTAGGGACGGTGGATCACATATTATCAAAAGACCACCACAACATAGACTTCCAATACTAAAGGCCTATTTAGATGTTAATGCATAGAGTCAGTTTACAAATCTAATCAGGAAATATTTGTGAGTAAAGAGCTTTTCGAGGAACTCAACATTGTGCCGCCCAGAGTTGCAGGATTCGACCCGGAAACCCACAAGTCAGATTGCGAGTTAGTTTCATACCAAAAGACCACCACAAACCCACACTTGCTGTCCATGTATAGTTCAGTAGACTAGCTCTAGTACTAGAGACACACGTAGATTCCAAAGCATAGAGTCTGTTTACAAATCTAATCAGGAAATATTTGTGAGTAAAAAGCTTTATTTCGAGGAACTCAACATTGCGGTACACTTATCCGTGAGATTCGACCCGGAGACTACAAGTCAGATTGCGAGTAAGTGCCGTACCAAAATACCACCACAAACCCACACCAGCTAGTCAAGAGCACTAGCTCTAGTACCAGAGGCCTACTTAGATTCCAAAGCATAGAGTCTGTTTACAAATCTAATCAACAAAAATTTGTGAGTAAAAATCTTTATTTCCAGGAACTCAACATTGTCCAGCCCAGAGTTGCAGGATTCGACCCGGAGACTACAAGTAAAATTGCGAGTTAGTGTCATATCAAAAGACCACCACAAGCCCACACCAGCTAGAAAATGTATAGTCCAGTAGACTAGCTCTATCACCAGGGGCCTATTAGATGTCAAAGCATAGAGTCTGTTTACAAATATAATCAACAAAGATTTTTGAGTAAAGAGCTTTTTTCGGGGAACTCAACATTGCGGTACACACAGCTGCCAGATTCGACCCGGACACCCACAAGTCAGAAGGCGAGTAAGTATCATATAAAAAGTTCACCAAAAAGTAGACTAGCTCTAGTACTTGAGGCCTACTTATTATCAAAAGACCACCACAAAGTAGACTAGCTCTAGAACTAGAGGCCTACTTAGATTTCAAAGCATAGAGTCAATTTACAAATCTAATGAACAAATATTTGTGAGTAAAGAGCTTTTTCCGAGGAACTCAACATTGCGGTACACACAACTCCGAGATTCGACCCGGAGACCCACGAGTCAGAAGGCGAGTTATTGTCATATCTGACCCTTCGCCTCGAAACGGTATTATGTCGGAATGGATTGGACCCCGAAAAGTGACTTTAGAAGTAAATTGATAGTAAATACCAATTTTTGAGATTTTGCATTGTGAGAAATTGTCTTCATTCTTTAACATAACAAATCAAAACAAACCCCAAGTTTCATGTTTTTGTCAATAAATTCAATTTTTTGCACCCAAGTCATCCCGACATCATACCGTTTAGGGACGGTGGATCACATATTATCAAAAGACCACCACAACATAAGACTTCCAATACTAGAGGCCTATTTAGGATGTTAATGCATAGAGTTTACAAATCTAATCAGGAAATATTGAGAGTAAAAAGCTTTATTTCGAGGAACTCAACATTGTCCAGCCGGGAGTTGCAGGATTCGACCCGGAGACTACAAGTAAAATTGCGAGTTAGTGTCACATTAAAAGACCACCACAAGCCCACACCAGCTAGAAAATGTATAGTCCAGTTGAATAGCTCTAGCACCAGAGGCCTATTTAGATGTCAAAGCATAGAGTCTGTTTACAAATATAATCAACAAAGGTTTTTGAGTAAAGAGCTTTTTTCGGGGAACTCAACATTGCGGTACACACAGCTGCTAGATTCGACCCGGAGACCCACAAGTCAGAAGGCGAGTAAGTGTCATATGAAAAGATCACCAAAAAGTAGACTAGCTCTAGTACTAGAGGCCTACTTAGATTTCGAAGCATAGAGTCAATTTACAAATCTAATCAGGAAATATTTGTGAGTAAAGAGCTTTTTCCGAGGAACTCAACATTGCGGTACACACAACTCCGAGATTCGACCCGGAGACCCACAAGTCAGAAGGCGAGTAAGTGTCATATGAAAAGATCACCAAAAAGTAGACTAGCTCTAGTACTAGAGGCATACTTATTATCAAAAGGCCACCACAAAGTAGACTAGCTCTAGAACTAGAGGCCTACTTAGATTTCGAAGCATAGAGTCAATTTACAAATCTAATCAGGAAATATTTGTGAGTAAAGAGCTTTTTCCGAGGAACTCAACATTGCGGTAAACACAACTCCGAGATTCGACCCGGAGACCCACAAGTCAGAAGGCGAGTTAGTGTCATATCTGACCCTTCGCCTCGAAACGGTATTATGTCGGAATGGATTGGACCGCGAAAAGTGACTTTAGAATTAAATTGATAGTAAATACCAATTTTTGAGCTTTTGCATTGTGAGGAATTGTCTTCATTCTTTAACATAACAAATCGAAACAAACACCAAGTTTCATGTTTTTGTCAATAAATTCAATTTTTTGCACCCAAGTCATCCCGACATAATACCGTTTAGGGAAGGTGAATCACATATTATCAAAAGACCACCACAACATAGACTTCCAATACTAGAGGCCTATTTAGATGTTAATGCATAGAGTTTACAAATCTAATCAGGAAATATTTGAGAGTAAAAAGCTTTATTTCGAGGAACTCAACATTGTCCAGCCCGGGAGTTGCAGGATTCGACCCGGAGACTACAAGTAAAATTGCGAGTTAGTGTCATATCAAAAGACCAGCACAAGCCCACACCAGCTAGAAAATGTATAGTCCAGTTGACTAGCTCTAGCACCAGAGGCCTATTTAGATGTCAAAGCATAGAGTCTGTTTACAAATATAATCAACAAAGGTTTTTGAGTAAAGAGCTTTTTTCGGGGAACTCAACATGCGGTACACACAGCTGCCAGATTCGACCCGGAGACCCACAAGTCAGAAGGCGAGTAAGTGTCATATGAAAAGATCACCAAAAAGTAGACTAACTCTAGTACTAGAGGCATACTTATTATCAAAAGACCACCATAAAGTAGACTAGCTCTAGAACTAGAGGCCTACTTAGATTTCAAAGCATAGAGTCATTTTACAAATCTAATCAGGAAATATTTGTGAGTAAAGAGCTGTTTTCGAGGAACTCAACATTGCAGTACACACAGCCGTGAGATTCGACCCGGAGACTACTAGTCAGAATGCGAGTTAGTGTCATATCAAAAGAGCACCAAAAAGTAGACTAGCTCTAGTACTAGAGGCATACTTAGATTCCAAAGCATTTTGTCTGTTTACAATAGTATAATCAACAAAGGTTTGTGAGTAAAGAGCTTTTCTCCAGGACGTCAACATTGCGGTACACACAGCTGCGGGATTCGATCCATGGACCTTCCAGTCAGAAGGCGAGATAGTGTCATACCTCAAGCCAATAAAACCACACCAGCATCTAATAGTTCTCGTACTAATGGCCTAGTATTTATATGTCAAAGCTGGGAGTCAGTTTACTACAAAACTAATCAACAAAGAAGTCGTCAAAAGGTCACCTGAGACATCCCTCTGTGGGGCAATGTGGTCTTGTGGTATGACACTTGCTTTCGAATCGGAAGGTCCTGGATTCGAGTCTCGCACGACGCATAGTTGAGTCCTTAGAAAAGGCTCTTTACTCACATTATCTCACCGTACTCATGTGTAAATGAGTACCTGGCCGTTCAGCGTTGTCTCTATCATGTCTCGTTCTATATGTTACTTTTTGCTGTTGGTCAGGGACCCTTGTAAAACGCTTGAGCACCTTTAGTGGATATTGCTCTATATAAATGCTCTAGTTGTATTTGTGTTACTGCTTAGATATTATTATGATAGATGAAATATTTAAAACATTTAGAAGCGCTTTGATCATGGTGTAGGCTATGTCCACACCAGTTCTATATAAATGTTAATTGTTTATTTATCTACTATCTATTAATTTATCTTTTTTATTACTAGTGAAGAATCCTCAATATTCGCGGAGAAATTAAGGTTATTCAAATAGGGAATGAGATTAGCGGAAGAGTAACGTCCCTTGATTGGACGTCACCCATTATTACATAGTCCGCGAGGACAGAGACGCATGCGCACAACCAACATGACGTTCTCTCTCTAATAACTTATCCGCCGGTGACGTCACAGACTATGGGTGACGTCCAATCAAGGGACGCTACTCTTCCGCTAATCTCATTCCTATAGGCACTTATCTATTTTAATTATATTAGTATCGTGGAATGTAACATAGAAGGCAAATCTTTCGAGCCATTTTTAACGATGGAAAATCCGTCCGCTAATAAGTTGTGTAGGTGTGTGCAATCGAATTTGGCAACAGGGCAGCCGGATGGAGATTTCCAACATCAAGTTATGACCGATTATTATACCCTAGCAGATTTTATAAATAATAATTTGAGTCAACGGGTGGTAGAATAACCCTTGATTTACGAAAGGTTTGCAAGGTACTCGTATATCAGTCTTTAAAAAAAATCGTTTTATAATTCTTAGATTTGCCACTATTCCTGTGCTCTTTGCCAAAATTGAACATAGTGTGTAAGGAACAATTTTGACCCCCCCAGCTCTATTTTTTAAAGATAATTATTTTTTTTTTAACAGGCAATCGAAATTTCAATTTTATCTCAATGATTTTCATACCATTTCAAAACTCCGAATCGGAATGAAGAGAAGAAAAAAAATCAACTGACACACACCAATCAACCAGAGACCAAAATCGAAATCTAAGAATAGCACAAGAGTCGGGGCTGCCGGATGGCCATGGTTCCAAGTGGCCAATTTTGATTTCAAAAATGAGCCAAATAGAACCTCACAAACCAAACACTGTAAACACTACAAACACCCTAACCCCTTGAAAAACTCATCGGTTTTGATAACCAAAAATCGACTTAACTAGGAAAAATCTTGTTTTTTAAAATCTTTTTTTTTTTAATATAAAAATTGTTTAATTAATAATAAAAATACAATTATTCGTGTAGAAAATTTTGGCCTCGTACGTGGCCATCTGGCAGCCCTGATAAGAGGGGCCTCGGAGAGTGTGTATTCGTGTGTCGAGACGATGAGACTTGAAGTGTGATTTGCCACAGGGAAGCCCCGTGTTGTTCCCTGTTAACGCCATAGACAAGGGCACAAAATTATACCCCCTTCTCACGTCGTGGTCGTGATTTCGGATGGTGGATTCTCTCCCGTTGCTTACAAGGATTTTAATAAGGAGTTCGGGAGGGAGGGAGGGGGGGGGGAATAAAACAGATTAAACTAAACAAAAATAAATCCGGCTAAAGGATAAAAAGAAAACAAAACAAAAAACTTTATTGTAAATATTGATTGATTGAAATTGAACTTGAAAATGAAATAACCTTTGACAAGATTGTCAACAAACAAAAATGAACTAGAATATTCAAAGAAGTCTCGGGTTTGAACGTTTTTGGTCATTTTTATTTAGGGTTAGATTCGCGTTGATTGGTTGATATGACCTTGGACAAACTGATAAGATGTATTTTTGCCAAAATAAATGAGGGGTCCCGATAGCTCAATTGATAGATCACTCGCTTCACACGCAGATGGACCAAGATCGATCCCGGGTGCAGTGGATATTTTTTTTCAGACAGACCCCCTCCCACCCCCTTGTCCACCCAGCAGTGATTGGGTAGCTGGGTCTGTTAGATCTGGCGGAAAATACATTGCGATAGACGAGCGAGCATCTTATCAAAAGGGTGGCAAATAATTGCTATTGTCCGTTGTTTCAAGCTACAGAAACCGGAATAAACTCGGGCTCCATGGGCCGAATGGCTCTGAAGGACTACTTTTGTTTTAAAGGAGATGCGGTTATGTGGGCATGTGGATAGGAAGGTCCTGGGTTCGAGCCTCGCGCTCGGCGCATAGTCGAGTCCTTGGAAAAGGCTCTTTACTTACATTCTCTCACCGTACTCGTGTAAAATGAGTACTTGGCCGTTAACAGCGTTGTCTTTGTCCGAAAAAATTATAATATCGCTTAAATAGGCGTCATGTCCCGTCCTACTTGTTAAATGTTGCTATTGACCAGGGGCCCCTTTGTAAAGCGCTTGAGCACATTTAGTGGATATTGCGCTATATAGAGCTCAAAAAATTAATTAGATCTACTTGAAATCTGCGAAAACGCTTCTAGAGATGTTTTCTTTCAATTTGATACGAATTATTCTATTTTCGTCAGGTCATTGAATTCAAGGAAAGTTTCGATTCCCATTCGAATTTTTTTTTTTAAAAAAGCATTCTTTCCTTCAGAGCTATTATTAACCTAACGGAGCCCGAATTTATCCCGGTTTCTATTGATAGAATGAAGTTGAGGTCACTCCCGTATTTGTTATTGTTATTGGGTTTTTTGTTTTTTTTTTGCCATCCACGTTTATGAATAAGTCTCACTCAATTGTATAATCCAGACTAAAGATAGTTCGAAGTTGACGTCACTCAGGTCTTTGTTATTGTTTTTTGCCATTCACATTTATGAGCAATGCTCACTAAACTGTATTAACCAGACTATAAACGATCATGGTAACACACAGTTTTGTGTGTTGCTCCGTTATATTTCCGGATGGCAATGTTATGAACTTCTTAGCCAAGTGCATACTATCTATAAAAGTTCATGGTTACAGAGTTCTGTGTGTTGGTCCGTTATACTTCCGGATGGCAATGTTGTGAGCTTCTTAGCCAAGCGCATACTATCTATAGAGTGAAACGGACTGTAGCGATTGCTTGCTACCCTTTTTATAGGACGCTAGCCTATCGCAAAGTACTTTCCACCAGATATAGCAAACCCAGCTACCCAATCATTGCTAGGTAAACAGGACAGGGGACCCAATTAGATATCAACTTATAAAAAGTATATATTGAGCTGAGAGAGAATGGAGTTAATGAATGTGAAAGAGTATTATAAAAGAATTTGTTTACGTAAAATTAATTGGATTTTACACAAGTCAAAATGATACAACTAACTCCAACAGGATTAGATCTCGGTCCGTTTGCGTGTGAAGCGAGTGCTCTACCAACTGCGCTATCGGTACTCGCGAGGTTGCTATACGGAGACGATGATTAATGATCTTCGGAAACGCCTGGAGAGATTTTTCAATTTGATCCAAACTCTTCTATTTCCGTCAGGTCAACAACCAGTTTCAAGGCAAATTATGAATCTCATTAGAAAATAATCACAGATAAATTAAAAATCTAAAAAGCAGATCTTACAAAACCTTGAGAATATTGTATATAACTGACATTTTAAAAAAACATTTAAATTAACCTAGCGAAGTCCCAGGTTTGAGAGATTTTGCCAAATACGCTTCAACAGTCGTAACATCACTTCCCTCGTAATGACGCATGGTAACTTAGTAACTGGCTCGAAACAATCGGAAAAATGGCGGACGCCCTTATGAAATATTTGTCTGACGAGCATAAAAG
>NC_088366.1:55882532-55887532 GCF_034508935.2 Berghia stephanieae | reverse complement strand
TTCTTTGGTTGGGGGGGGGGGGGGGGGTGTTTTTGCCTTTGTTTTGTTTTTGTCACAGTGATGTATAGATAGAATGCACTTGGCCAAGGAGTTCACAACATTGCCATCCGGAAGTATAACGGACCAACACACAAACTCTGTGTAACCATGAACTTTTATAGTCTGGTTAATACAGTTTAGTGAGAACAACTCACAAACGCGGATGGCAAAAACAATAACAAAGGCCTGAGTGACGTTATCTGCATACTATCTATAAATGAAATGGATATTGTGTGTCTTTGGCCCCGAGTGCTGTGTTAGAACAGCTTGATCTTGTTAATGAGTTCAGAATCCTCTCGGCGTTGGTAGAAAAAAAAGTCTAACTTTATTGATGCTGTACGTTTAGCCAAAATGCTCACAACATCCTTCTATAGAAGGAAGAAAATGACGTCATTCACCTTTTTGTTGTTGTTGTTGTTTTTAGACAGCCATTTTGGTGATTAGTGCTCGCTAAATCGCATCAAACAGAATATAGATAGTATGCGCTTGGCTGAGAAGCTCACAACATTGCCATCCGGAAGTATAACAGACCAACACACAACACTCTTGTGTAACCATGAACTTTTATAGTGTGGTTCATACAGTTTAGTGAGAATTACTCACAAACGTGGATGGCAAACAAACAACAAAGACATGAGTGACGTCATCCTCGTTCTATCTGTAAGTTCACCATGGCTACGGTTCTAGTAGTAGAAGTGGTAGTAGTAGTAGTAGTAGTAGTAGTAGTAGTAGTAGTAGTAGTAGTAGTAGTAGTAGTAGTAGTAGTAGTAGTAGTTGTTGTTGTAGTAGTAGTAGTAGTAGTAGTAGTAGTAGTAGTAGTAGTAGTAGTAGTAGTAGTAGTAGTAGTAGTAGTGGCGTATGGCTACACCTCCAAATGTGAGTTGGAGGTGTGGGTCCAGGAGAAGGAAGAACCTTGTCTGGACGCCGGTTTGGATCCTTCTTGGTCTGGCTACTCATCTTCAGCTCTTCCAGCGGGATTGGATCCAGGCTGGTATCACCTTCAAGGTCATGGCAGCGCACAAGCTCCTGTACGACGGCAACGTGATCATCCTTCTCAGGAGACGGTTCTAGTGTCAGGCTATAGATAGTTCGAAGATGACGTCACTCAGGTCTCTGTTATTGTTTTTTGCCATCCGCGTTTATGAGTAATGCTTACTAAACAGTATTAACCTGACTATAAACGTTCATGGATACACACAGTTTAGTGTGTTGGTCCGTTATACTTCCGGATGGCAATGTTATGAGCTTCTTAGCCAAGCGCATACTATCTATAAGTTAATGATGGCTAGGAACCAAGTGGTCTGTAATATTTCCTTTATTATATTAACACTCCTAGAATATCCACCCTTGCTTTTTATCAGATATGTACACAAACTGTTAACCACGTCCCCTTGGCAGACACGTAGCTATATTAAAAACTTGGCCAGAAAAATCTTCCTTCAAATATCAATCGATTTAAATGACGTCATCTTGAGAAAATCTCTCAAACCTGAGACTTCGCGAAGTCCCATTATTTTAGAGATTTTGCAAAGATGAGAATCATTTAATTCGACCGATATTTTTGAAGGACGAGTTTTCTGGCCAAATTTTTAAATACGTGTCTGTCCAGAGTACGGCGGTTAATCAGACCGCACGTCAGTTGTGGCCGCATTCGATATATCTAAATAGCGTTAATGGAGACTAGCCTTCCTCGTTCGCGACCCTTGATTAATGAAGAAAGAATAAGGAAGCCAATTGGAAAAAAAAAACCTCAGAGTCAACTCTATCGTGCTCTGGAAAAACACATATTTAGAGATTTGGCCAGAAAACTCGTCCTTCAAATATCTATCGATTTAAGCGACCCTCGTCTTAACAAAAAAAACTTTCAAACCTGGGACTTCAAGAAATCCCATTTTTCAGAGTTTTTGCCAAGAGGAGAATCGTTTAAATCATACGATATGTATTGTTGAAGGACGAGTTTTCTTGCCAAATTTCTAAATTATGTGTTTTTCTAGAGTAAGGCAGAACCTTGACAGGAACGGCTTGCTGGATTGAGTTGATTTTATTCGTCGATGACCGAGCAAGCAAGCTAGCAAGCCGTTCGATGTTTGATTCGTCTTGGAGTTAAGTCAAGAAATATAGAAGGCAGTTAGCCGTCGGATTGGGAACCTACTTACTTACTTATTTACTTACTTACTTACTTAATTATTTACTTACTTAATTATCTACATACTTACTTACTTACTTAATTATTTACTTACTTACTTACTTACTTACTTACTTAATTATTTACTAACTTACTTACTTACTTAGTTACTTACTTACTTACTTACTTCATTATTTACTTACCTACTTACTTACTTAATTATTTACTTACTTACTTACTTAATTATTTACTTACTTATTTACTTGCTTAATTATTTACTTACTTAATTATCTACATACTTACTTACTTAATTATTTACTTACTTACTTACTTACTTACTTAATTATTTACTAACTTACTTACTTACTTAGTTACTTACTTACTTACTTACTTCATTATTTACTTACCTACTTACTTACTTAATTATTTACTTACTTACTTACTTAATTATTTACTTACTTATTTACTTGCTTAATTATTTACTTACTTAATTATTTACCTACTTACTTACTTAATTATTTACTTACTTACTTACTTAATTATTTACTTACTTTTTTTACTTGCTTAATTATTTACTTACTTAATTATTTACTTACTTACTTACTTAATTATTTACTTACTTACTTAATTACTTACTTAATTATTTACTTACTTATTTACTTACTTACTTAATTATTTACTTACTTACTTAATTATTTACTTACTTAATTATTTACTTACTTACTTACTTACTTACTTAATTATTTACTTACTTAATTATTTACTTACTTACTTACTTAATTATTTACTTACTTACTTACTTACTTACTTACTTAATTATTTACTTACTTACTTACTTAATTATTTACTTACTTATCTACTTACTTACTTAATTAATTATTTACTTTCTTAATTATTTACTTACTTACTTAATTATTTACTTACTTACTTACTTACTTACTTACTTACTCCAGTGTCATCTCATAAGAAAAAAAAAATACGCCCTTCCGCCACTGCATCATAAGATATCGTCGCCTAGGCATTCCACGAAGGAATATAGATATAGATAATTCATCAAACAGAATGTCTTATGTCAACAGGAATCACCCATGTTGTCTAAGTGAGCAAATTGGGGATTAACAATCTTGCCCAAGGAAAAAAAAAAAAACAAAGTGCCTGAAGATGGGCTCGAACCCGGGACCTGTCGTTTCACAGTGCAATGCCTTAACTTTACCTTTACCGATGTTCCATGTCGGACACGACGTTGGAGATCATGGTTCGCCAGCTCTCTCTCTCTCTCTCTCTCTCTCTCTCTCTCTCTCTCTCTCTCTCTCTCTCTCTCCTCTCTCCATCTGCGAGTTTCGCACATTGATTTATGGGCTTCTTACGTACGCTGCGACATTTCCAAGCCAGCTTGTCCTTCTTCGTCCTCGACCACGCTTGCCTTCTATCTTTCCCTCTGCAATGGTCTTCTGTAGTGAGTCGTGCCTTCTGATGTGGCCGAAATATCGGGTTATCCTCTTTCTAATAGTTGAAATGATCGTTGTTGATGTTATTCCTAAAGTTTGGAGTACTTGATGATTTGTTTTCTTTTCCTTCCAGGATACCCTTGCAATTCTTCTATAGGTCCACATCTAAAATGCTCTGAGTTTCTTTTCTATTTTCTTGTCAGAGATCATGCCTTAACAACTCGCCACAATCACAAGAGAGACCTCATGATCATAAGGGGTCGACTGGAAATGGCTCGCTATTTTTCCTGGTCTTGTACAAGTCTGTTGTTGCATTTTTCAGCTGCCATCCCAGTTCAGCTCTTGATGTCGTCTAACCATGATATTTGAGGATGTCTTCTTGGCCTATTGCTCTCTACTTTTCTTTCGGCAATGACTTTACAAATGGTGTTATGCCGTTAACCCTCTCCTTACCACCTGCATCAAAATCGTCACATTTGTTACCACACAATATAGATAGTTCGAAGATGACGTCACTCAGGCCTTTGTTATTGTTTTTGTCATCCGCGTTTGTGAGTTGTGCTCACTAAACTGTATTAACCAGACTATAAAAGTTCATGGTTACACAGAGTTTGTGTGTTGGTCCGTTATACTTCCGGATGGCAATGTTGTGAACTCCTTGGCCAAGCGCATTCTATCTATAGATTTTTCTTATTCAGATTTAATTTGTACATCACAAACTTTGAAGAAAGATCTTTGTTTAATTAATAAGAACATGCAATTGTTTTGTCGATGAGAGCTTGTTTGAGTTTTAAAAATCCATTATTCTCATGGGTAAGCCTGCGATTTCGGAAAATACTGAAAAAGGATTGGCAAGGAGAGAGTTAAGTGTGACCAAAGTACTTCAATGTCATGATCTTTAAGTATTGTCTTCAATGATTCCGGCGCTGGCTGAGAATTTGATAATATTGCTGACTGCCTCATTGGTCTTGTATTTGTGTCCAGCATATTCTATCTACCCATGCGTCGAAAATGTGAATTTTGACGACAGTGATCGCAAAATACTCGTATATTGGGTCGTGGATGGATAGCTCATACGTTAGAGTCACGATCTCCCCGGCCAAGCGGAGTTGTCGTACCAGTAAGGTCGCGGGTTCGCCGCTGCGAAGTTTTTATTCTCTGTTGTCTTCTGGCACTTTCCTACTCACGTCATTTCTGGTTAAAATATATTGCTACCAAGTTGGAATTTGGAGCTATTAATCAAAATCTTTAACCAAAGACTAAACGTGCTGGGCTCAACACAAGACTTGACAGATGGCCAAAGTTCCTCATGGTCAATACGCTTCAACAGCCGTAACGTCACTTTCTCTCGTAATGACGCATGGTAACTTAGTAACTGGCTCTAACCT
>NC_088366.1:55880694-55882433 GCF_034508935.2 Berghia stephanieae | reverse complement strand
CATCATTATTATTATTATTATTAATTTATTATCATTATTATTATTATTAATTTATTATTATTTTTAAATTATTATTAATATTAATTTTATTATTAATTTATTATTATTTTATTATTATTATTATTATTATTATTATATTATTATTATAATTATTATTATTATTATTATTATTATTTATTATTATTATAATGCTAATTATTAAATTATTATTATTTCATTATTATTATCATTATTATTATTATTATTATCATTATTATTTGAAGCTGTTCTATTCAATTACTTTGTATATTCCTAATGAACCCCAAATACTGATGCAGCTGCTGCCTGATGGCATGCTGAGATAACAAAGGGTTTTAACAATCTAGTGGATAATAATAAGATGAATGATTTCATGTCACGTGATGTAATAACATAATATCGATCGTATGGATGGACTGTGACGTCTCCTGACGGGTAGATGGTGTTGTGAGTATCTTACTTAAACGTATATATATAATAATAATATATATATTATATATAATATATATAAATATATATATATATAGCCGCACAAATCAATCACAAACGCAAGAAAAACAAAACCAACTGATTACCTTAATATATATATATATATATATATAATATATAATATATATATATATTATATATATAATACATATATATATATACATACATATATATATATAATATATATAATATAACATTAATATATATAAATAATTATAAAATATATATATATAATATATAATATATATATATATATATATATGATAATATTGTGGATCCAAGATCCTTGTCACATAATTTCATGTTGGGAACTTTTACAGGAGGTAATGAAGATAAAATTGTATTTCAATCTGTAATACTAAATTTAGATTAAAAAAAAATATTCAGCACAATTGTGTATCGTTAACATTTGGAATACCATCAAATTTGAAAAAAAAAAATAAAATCATAAAAAAGCATAACAAATAAAAAAAACAAACAATAACAACATACATACAAAATTTAAAAAAAAACAAAAACCAACCAACTCCGCTGATTCTGTTGACCAATAAATGAAATTGATTAGATTTAATAATAATAATATGAAGGGCATTCAAAGGATTGTATCCTATTTTGCCCTATACCATATGTTATGTTATGTTAATGTTGACAAAATATTGAAATTATCAAAATACTAACTCGATTCATTTCTGTCATGATAAAAATATATGCGATTAATTAAGATGTTTGATTATCCTGTTATATATAAGAATTTAAAGGATATTATTCATCTCACAGGAAAACACTACCACTTCTCAGTAAATACGTAATCTTTTCCGCCTCCGAACAGGACACAATAGACTAAGAGGACATATGTTTACAAAGCTAGGTATTGTAACAACCCCTTATTGCCCATGTGGAACCGACCATGAAACCACTTTACATGTCTTATGATTGCCCATTATACAACGTGCAACGTTCGAACCACTGGGTCACCCCTACAACACTCAACACAAAGCTCTAAATTTGAGGCTGAGGACCTAAAGCGGACCACAGACTTCATAGCAGAGATCGGACTGCAGCCATAGATGTCCATCAGAGGAACGAAGAAGAAGAAGAAGAAGAATAATGAAAGAATTGTACGCGTTGAATAAAAACTTTATTCAACGATTGCATGCAGAATATTTTTGCACATTTTATTGGTGTGAAATGAGTCTAGGTGCAAAAGACAGCTGATTGGTAATAATAAATTG
>NC_088366.1:55865694-55873194 GCF_034508935.2 Berghia stephanieae | reverse complement strand
ACCACATTATTAATAGCGTGCGCTTGGCTAATCAACTCACAACATTGCTATCCGGAAATATAACGAACCAACACACAAAAGTATATGTAACCTTAAACGTTTATATCTGGTTAATAAAGTTGAAAGAGTACTACTTTTATACCTGTGTGCAAAAAAAAAAAAAAAAAACAATAACAAAAACCTGAGTGACGTCAACTTCATTCTCTCTTTAGCATTCATTTTCGTTGTCTATAGATATAGTATGCGTTTGGCTAAGAAGCTCATAACATTGCCATCCGGAAGTATAACGGACCAACACACAAAACTGTGTGTATCCATGAACGTTTATAGTCGGGTTAATACAGTTCAGTGAGCATTACTCATAAACGCGGATGGCAAAAAACAATAACAAAGACATGAGTCACGTCATCTTCGTTCTATCTATAGATAGTATGCGCTTGGCTAAGAAGCTCACAACATTGCCATCCGGAAGTATAACGGACCAACACACAAAACTCTGTGTAACCATGAATTTTTATAGTCTGAATAATACAGTTTAGTGAGAATTACTCATTAACGTGGATGGCAAAAAACAATAACAAAGACTCGATTGACGTCAACTTCATTCTATCTATAGTAAAATGACACCATTTGGTAAAACAATACACGGGGACCTTGAGGACTGAAGCCATACTTTGAATGAAAGAAACTTCCGGCTATGTTGAAATACCCCCGATCCAGACTTTATACCGTCTCTATATTAAAATATTTTTAAAAAACCAACAACATATCAATAAGAAATAATAATTCTGAAGAATAATTTGACTCCACCCGCCTACACCCTAAAAAATAAAATGCACACCAAACACAAACACACACACACACACACACACACACACACACACACACACAAGAAAAAACAAAGCCCAAATTAACTGTATAAATAAATAAATGGATAATAAATCCTTTCTTAAAAAAATATAGCATTGTGGAGAACATTGTGCTTATTTGAGTCAATAAAAAAATTGACACGGCGCACAACTCTACTGAAAGATTTGAAAATTAGAAATGTATTTTTTACAGATAGATAAACAGATAACTTGATTTCCTTTTATAATTTAAAGTCAGTTTGAAAGTTCGTTGAGTCAAACAGATATCATAAAATATGTACCAACGACGACACTTGACTCCCAAAATCAACTGTAAAAAGTTGTCAATTTGCATCTATTTATGACATCAAGTATTATTATTACTTCCGTTGTGTTGTTGATTTAGCTGTGATCAGTGTTATGTATGTTCTAATTGCGTGTATGTTTGTGTGTGTGTGTGTGTGTGTGTGTGCGTGTGTGTGTTTGTGTGTGTGTGTGTGTGTGTGTGTGTTGTGTGTGGTGTATACATGTGTGTGTGGGTGTTGGCATTTTTCAGCAAATTGTGGCATTCATAGTGATATTATTCACTTGATCACATGAAGGTATTTCAGTCGCCATTTTGATTCTTTTTTTACTATTAGGGTTAGCTCGAGATCGAGGATATTTTTTTTTCTATTAAGGTTAGTCATAAGTCTTAGTAAAGGTGCTCGGATGTTTGTTTTTTCCATAAGTTAAGTAAAGGGGAGACATTCGGAAAGCTCCCACATCCCCAGTATTCTTTAAATTTGTATTTTCACCGTTGATATTTTGTCAGGCATTTATTTATTCAATTTGTCATTATATCTAGAAGTATTTTTAAAACTCTAGAACAAACCTTGATAGATTTGTGAAAGTTTAAAATTTCTTAATTTGACCATTGTTTTGATTTTCAGCCGCCATTTTGATTTGTTAAATATTGAAAGGTAGTGCAAAGCAGTCCGAGAGTTGTTTTTTTTTTTCTATTTGGGTTAGCTCGAGATCGAGGATATTTCTTTTTCTATTAAGGTTAGTCATAAGTCTTAGTAAAGGTGCTAGGATGTTTGTTTTTCCATAAGTTAAGTAAAGGGGAGACATTCCGAAAGCTCCCACATCCCCAGTATTCTTTAAATTTGTATTTTCACCGTTGATATTTTGTCAGGCATTTATTTATTCAATTTGTCATTATATCTAGAAGTATTTTTAAAACTCTAGAACAAACCTTGATAGATTTGTGAAAGTTTAAAATTTCTTAATTTGACCATTGTTTTGATTTTCAGCCGCCATTTTGATTTGTTAAATATTGAAAGGTAGTGCAAAGCAGTCCGAGAGTTGTTTTTTTTTTCTATTTGGGTTAGCTCGAGATCGAGGATATTTCTTTTTCTATTAAGGTTAGTCATAAGTCTTAGTAAAGGTGCTAGGATGTTTGTTTTTCCATAAGTTAAGTAAAGGGAGACATTCCGAAAGCTCCTACATCCCTAGTATTTTTTAAATTTGTATTTTCACCGTTGATATTTTGTCAGGCATTTATTTATTCAATTTGTCATTATATCTAGAAGTATTTTTAAAACTCTAGAACAAACCTTGATAGATTTGTGAAAGTTTAAAATTTCTTAATTTGACCATTGTTTTGATTTTCAGCCGCCATTTTGATTTGTTAAATATTGAAAGGTAGTGCAAAGCAGTCCGAGAGTTGTTTTTTTTTCTATTTGGGTTAGCTCGAGAGGTTAGTCATAAGTCTTATTAAAGGTGCTAGGAAGTTTGTTTTTCCATAAGTTAAGTAAAGGGGAGACATTCCGAAAGATCCTACATCCCCAGTATTCTTTAAATTTGTATTTTCACCTTTGATCTTTTGTCAGGCGTTTATTTATTCAATTTGTCATGATTTTTTCTATTAGGGTTAGCTCGAGATCGGATGATTTTTTTTCCTATTAGGGTTAGTCATAAGTATTATTAAAGTGCTAGGGTGTTTGTTTTTCCTATTGGGGTTAATTAAAGGTACTAGGTTTAATTTTTCTTGGGGTTAGTTGAGGGAATATATTATTAAATATATTATTGGGCCCCACAGAAAAATCAACCAAAGATATACCAAATTACACAGACAACGTTGTTTACCAATCTGCCCTCATTAAATGATGGTGAGTACAGTATCGAATGAAAATAGTTCTTTCCCCGCGAAATTGCGGGCTTTTTACTAGTAAATTACTAAAGAAATAAATAAATGGATAAATAAATAAATAAATAAATGAAAATCACTGCTCTGATATGGTTAGATCTTATCCCACATTTTTAGGCTTGGCGTCTATCTAGTACTATCTATCACATATATGGTAAAACAATACACGGACCTTGAGGACTGAAGCCATACTTTGAATGAAAGAAACTTCCGGCTCCGATGAAAGACCACAGATCCTCTCTATATTAAAAGATTAAAAAAAAAACAACATATGAAAGAAAACAATGGACACCACTCGCTCCACCCCCTAAATAAAAATAATAAACACAAAAAAAACAACAACACAGGCACCCCCCCCCCCCCCCCACCATAAAAACCAACAAAACAAACAAACAAAAACAAACCAACAAAAACAAACAAAGAAACAAAACAAAACCTGAAACAAATAAATAAATAGATAAATGAATAAACCCCAAATCTTCACACCCAACAAACAGAAAAATATATTTTTTATCACTCAAAAACAATAAAAGTAACGTTCTTGCGATAATTTCTTTAGCAAAAATTTCTCTACAACACACCGTTCATTTTCTTTAAATTTTATGATGTAGAAGAGAATTTAAATAAGAACAATGTTGGTTGTATCGTAACGAATGTGACGGTTTTCCTATAGTTATTTATAGATAGTATGCAGATGACGTCACTCAGGCCTTTGTTATTGTTTTTGCCATCCGCGTTTGTGAGTTGTTCTCACTAAACTGCATTAACCAGACTATAAAAGTTCATGGTTACACAGAGTTTGTGTGTTGGTCCGTTTTACTTCCGGATGGCAATGTTGTGAACTCCTTGGCCAAGCGCATTCTATCTATACCTAACCGCATTGCATCAATATAATAACGGGATTTTATAATGAATCACCGGACTTTTGCAACAGCAATGCGAGGTAATCTTGAATCAAGGGATATAATCCTTGTCAAACATGCTCAGAATTTATTTTAATGGGTCGTTCCCCTTTCTGTTTTACCTGTAGACAGCTGCTTTCTATGGTCACTTTTTTTTTTTTTTTGAAGGCATGATCAAGATTACATTTACATGTGCTCGATGTCATTGATCATATTGCAAAGTGTGCTCAAAATGACCCACATAATGAAAAGTGTTCAAAGTTCAAGAAATAGATAGTTCGAAGATGACGTCACTCAAGCCTTTGTTGTTATATTTTGCCATCCGCGTTTGTGAGTTATTCTCACTGAACTGTATTAACCAGACTATAAAAGTTCATGGTTACACATAGTTTTGTGTGTTAGTCCGTTATACTTCCGGATGGCAATGTAATGAGCTTCTTAGTCAAGCGCATACTATCTATATCCAATTCACAATGGTCATTTTGCTCAGCATGACTCACGGGTATGTTTACAACTTTCATAAACAAAGCAGCGTGTTTACATCTATTGAGAAATGTCGAATCGCTGTACAGCAACAAATCATGTGATCGATGACTAGGTTGGACGAAAATATGAATATAGATAGAATGCGCTTGGCCAAGGAGTTCACAACAATGCCATCCGGAAGTATAACGGACCAACACACAAACTCTGTGTAACCATGAACTTTTATAGTCTGGTTAATACAGTTTAGTGAGAACAACTCACAAACGCGGATGGCAAAACCAATAACAAATGCCTGAGTGACGTCATCTGCATACTATCTATAGATCACTCCTATTGTCGCCCGATGTCGATACCATTAATTTGATTTTAAAAGATTAAAAATCTTGAGAAAATGAGTAAATAATCCTTATTAAAAGATCTAAAATAGGATTTCTAGAATGAGATTTCTCTTTCTTTAACTTCATGCTTTTTTATTTCATGAATGGAACTCATCCTATGCTTTTTTCCACATTGTTTTTCTATTACTTTTACCAGTTCTCCTGTTGTTTTTTTTTTTATGCTTCAGCGCCTGTTCTTGAATTTTTCACATTCAGAAAAAAACTAATATTTGAAAACAAAAATATTTTAAAAAGCTTTAAACAGAATGGAAAATTCCACCAAAAAAAAAAAAAAAAAAAAAAAAATAATACAAAAAAAAAAATATAAGTAAAACAAAAAAAAAAAAAAAATAATAATAAAAAAAATATAAGTAAAACAAAAAAAAAAAAAATAAATAATAATAAAATGGCGATAGATCAAATGTCAGGCTATGTCAAGACTTACCAACAGAAAAAGGGAGATGAGGGTGAATAAAAATAGAAGATACAGTTCTTGCAATTGGATTCAGTAGTCTGATGTCACGCCGCCCGGCAATGGCGGCCATCTAGGTTCTAAGCAAAGAAAATCATTACTGTTTATTCTTCATGCTGGCGAGAACTTTTCATATGTCATGTGATCAGAATGTGTAAAAGTCAAAACATGATCAAATTTATGTTTTTTTTTTTCCCTCTGGAACCGCTTTTATGCTCGCCGGAGAAATATTTTATACGGGCGTCCGCCATTGTTCCGGTAGTTTAGAGCCAGTGTTACTAAGTTACCATGTGTCATTAGGAAGGAAGTGACATTACGACTATTGAAGACTATCATTTATAGGAATATAATAATAGGCACGATGAAATCTTGAATCAAGGGATATAATCATTGTCAAACATGCTCAGAATTTCTTTTAATTGGTTGTTCCCCTTGCAATATATATATATATAAATGTATCTTCATACTCTAGTGGGGAACCCGAAATGTTTACGGAGAAATAAAGTCTATTACGACCAGGCATCTATCTATTTATGATTATTATGGAGATTAAGATAAAAGCCATAACTTTACGAAGGCCACGCTGATACTGACCAAAAAATGACGTCAAAATGCCAGTCTTTTGCCACAAAAGAAAACAAATCGTGAGTTGTAGTCAATAGATCAACCAATGAAATAACTTGTTTCCATGAGCTCTACTAACGACAACTCACTAGGCGGTGCAAAAACCAAATAATGACGTCAAACCGCCAGTCCTTTTGGATTTCAGGATCAGGCTATAGATAGAATGCGCTTGGCCAAGGAGTTCACAACATTGCCATCAGGAAGTATAACGGACCAACACACAAACTCTGTGTAACCATGTACTTTTATAGTCTTGTTAATACAGTTTAGTGAGAACAACTCACAAACGCGGATGGCAAAAACAATAACAAAGGCCTGTATCAGTATCAGGCTATAGATAGTATGCTCTTGGCTAAGAAGCTCATAACATTGCCATCCGGAAGTATAACGGACCAACACACAAAACTGTGTGTATCCATGAACGTTTATAGTCAGGTTAATACAGTTCAGTGAGCATTACTCATAAACGCGGATGGCAAAAAACAATAACAAAGGCCTGAGTGACGTCATCTGCATACTATCTATAACTTAACGATGGCTACGCTTCGAGTCCCAAAGTGGGTGGCGCTATTCTAAGTCCGCGGAAAAGATTCTTTAAAGATAATTAAAAGATAAATAAATAAATTCGTTTTACTTATCTTCAAGAGAAATTTTTTCCTTCAAAAAAACAAAAAAAAAAAAAAAAACAACAAAAACAACATAAAAATAAGATAAAATAAATTATATTCCCTTTATTCATCCCATATGGGAAATTTGTCTCTAGGGTCTATTCCAAGGGAAGACTGGAATAACCCAAACGTCAGCCGCAGTGCAGCACCGCAAACTGCTGAGATAGGACGAGGTGACTTGCTCGAGGCCACACAGCGCAGCGGGTATTCGAACTTGGTACCTTTCGGGTACGGAGCAAATACCGTATCGCCGAGTCATGCTGCCCCATGGTTAATCTTTAAATAAAAAAAAAAACTGAAAAAAACGTATGCCCTTCCGCCACGGCATCATAAGATATCGTCGCCTCGGCATTCCACGAAGGAATATATATATATATATATATATATATATATATATATATATATATATATATATATATATATATATATAACTCATCAAACAAAATGTCTGATGTCAACAGGAATCACCCATGTTGTCCAAGTCAGCAAATTATGGGTTAATAATCTTTCTCAAAGAAAAAAAAAATGAAAGTGTCTGAAGCGGGGCTCGAACCCGGGTCATCCGGGTCACAGTGCAATGCCTTAACCACTCGGCCAATTCGCTCCCCATGGTTGATCTTAATAAGAAAAAAAAATGAGGGTCCCGATAGCTCAGTTTGTGGAGCACTCGCTTCACTGTCCACCCAGTTGTGAATAAGTAGGTGCGTCTGTTAGATCTGGCGGAAAGTACTTTGAGATTGACTAGCGTCCTATCAAAAGGATAACAAGCAATTCTCTTGTCCGTTTCACGCTATAAAAACCATGGTAAATAAGAGTTTGGATCACAAAATAGTCGCTCTATTTTTATTAAATTTTTAAAGGTATCATATTCATATTGTCAATACTTTTAAAGCATTATCTACAGTTGATTTGCTGTCCATTTAATGTTACAG
>NC_088366.1:55858194-55860694 GCF_034508935.2 Berghia stephanieae | reverse complement strand
ACTTCTGGGACACAATGTACTTCCGTTTTGAGACGATAGTTCCCAAATAATATTGTGTACATTGGATTGAGTATCTCCATGTGCTGATGGATTGCCCATTATACAACGTGCAACGTTCGAACCACTGGGTCACCCCTACAACACTCAACACAAAGCTCTATGGTGAGGCTGAGGACCTAAAGCGGACCACAGACTTCATAGCAGATATCGGACTGCAGCCATAGATGTCCATCAGAGGAACGAAGAAGAAGAAGAAGAAGAAGAAGAAGAAGAAGAGTATCTCCACAACGTCACTGTGATAATCAATTCTCTCTATTAACAGAGCACTGTAGCAGCAGCAGGAGCAGCAGGAGTAGTAGTACTGGTTATTCAGTTCTCCAGAAGATCACATTATGGAACCAAATTTCAATCTCACACGGCTCAACAATAGAATTCAATAGTCTGATGTCAGTTCCGCCCAGCAACCAGCAACTTGGTTCTAAACAAAGAAAATCTGTACTTTTTATTCTTCATGCTTGCTAGAATCAGAACTTTTCACATGCCATGTGATCAGAATGTATAAAAGTCAAAACATGATCAGATTTATAATGTTTATTCTCTTCTGGATACATTTTTATGCTCGTCGGAGAAGTATTTCAAAAGGGCGCCACTGTTCCAATAGTTTAGAACCAGTTACTAAGTTACTATGAATCATTACAAGGGAAGTGACGTCACGACTATTGAAACCTATAGTGCAAGTTTGGCATTAGCTTTGCAGTAATAATCTAACAATACCTGCAACTGCCAGTAAATATTCTCTTTGCATAAGACGATGCAAAACTAGTACTTTTCGTCAGTCGATACTAGACTCAGCTGCCAAATAAATAACTGCTACGCAGACAGAGGGGTCTGATAAATTCTCTTTGCCTGTATGGTGAGTGATCTACCCATAATCTACCATAATCACACCATAAAGAAAGGGCATTAATTACCATAGTACTTTACCATGCATAATAACCCCGTTATTTCCAAAATTATGTAATGATATTTACATAACCTAAGGCTTAATTAGTGAGTGGTACAAATTAATGAAAAGGTACAAATTACCTACGGCTATTAAGACTTGCGCTAACCGATAGTTCCATAATTAACAATATTATGTACTTCTTTGTGAATATTAATTGTACTAATTTTGTGTTATGATCCTCTTTAGGACAATTTTATACTATTGAAACTGTCAACAAAATGTCAAAGACCTATAATTTACTCCACCTCCCTCTTTCCCCTTCTCTCTCTCTCTCTCTCTCTCTCTCTCTCTCTCTCTCTCTTTCTTTCTCTCTCTCTTTCTCTCTCTCTCTCTCTCTCTCTCTTTCTATCTCTCTCTATCTCTCTCTCTCTATCTCTCTCTCTCTCTCTTTCTAAATCTCTCTCACTCTCTCTTTTCTATCTCTCTCTCTCTCTCTCTCTCTCTCTCTCTTTTTCTATCTCTCTCTCTCTCTTTCTTTCTTTCTTTCTTTCTTTCTCTCTCTACCTATTGATTTATCATGTCTCGTCTTGCATGTGGCTAGTAATCCCATATAAAGCGCATTGAGCACGTTTAGTGATTGCGCTATATAAATGCCGATTTTCTTGTGCCGCTATGTGTTTTGTGGTATGATACTCATTTTCGGATCGGAAGGTCCTGGGTTCGAGGCTCGCTCGACACATAGTTGAGTCCTTGGAAAAGGCTCTTTACTCACGTTCTATCACCGTACTCAGATGTAAAATGAGTACCTGTCCGTCAACAGCGTTGTCTCTGTCCGAAAAAAAAATTGTACATTCGCCTGACAGGCGTCATGTCTCGTCCTACATGTTAAGTGTTGCTGTTGGCCAGGGACCCTTTGTACAGCGCTTTGAGCACGTTTAGTGGATGTTGCACTATATAAAAGCCCAATTTTAATATTTAAAATTAAAAAAAAATGAAATGCTGTTCAGCGAAACGTCTACTTTCCTGTTCCTTTCTATAGAGCAGTATAATTAGGTGCCCATAACGTAAACAAAGGTCTAGAAGCACATGGCAAACCACATGTTCCTGTCTTGACAGCTCAAGTTCCAATGTAAATTATAGAAAAAAATAACCTTTAAAATTTGGCTGTTAGGTGGCAAAAGAAACACATATTCATAAATACTCGATCATGCATCGAATAATGTCTAGATATGGATATTCTATGGAAAAAAAGGTAAAATTTATCAAAAGTTACAGTCTATCTATTTTAGACCAGAGCAAATTATTACGCTGGTGTGAACAAAACGAGAATTATTCGGAGCCTGATTTTCAGAATAATTTAGTCTTATATTATTATTTCTGCAACTGTTAGATTTTATGTAAACATATTTTCAATACTGAAAGTGTATTGCCTACAACTCAAACTACAAAATTGGGAGACCTATATTGTGCGTAAATCTTTCCGGCCCCTAACGAAAATCACTAGCAACTTGTTATTGTTTACGTTTGGGGCACCTAATTATACTGCCTATTAAA
>NC_088366.1:55852629-55858094 GCF_034508935.2 Berghia stephanieae | reverse complement strand
TGATGATGATGATGATGATGATGATGATGATGATGATGATGTTTGATGATGATAATGAAGAAGAATAAGAATAAGAAGAAGAAGAAGAAGAAGAAGAAGAAGAAGAAGAAGAAGAAGAAGAAGAAGAAGAAGAAGAAGAAGAAGAAGAAGAAGAAGAAGAAGAAGAAGATAATGATGGCGATGCTAACAGAACCCGCATGCGACAGTCTTCGGATCGCTGAATGAATGAGAGAGTGAGTGAGTGAGTGATTATGCGAGTGATGAGTGATGAGTGATGAGTGCGTGAATGGGAAGTGATTTGTTGTGTGTTGTATTCGGGAATGATGATGATGATGATGATGATGATGATGATGCTGATGATGATGATGGTGATGATGATGATGATGATGATGGTGGTGGTGGTGCTGGTGGTGGTGATAATGATGAATATGATGATGATGATGATGATGATGATGATGATGATGATGATGATGATGATGATGATGATGATGATGGTGGTGGTGGTGGTGCTGGTGGTGGTGATAATGATGAATATGATAATGATGATGATGATGATGATGATGATGATGATGATGATGATGATGATGATGATGATGATACAGGTGAGGAGGAGGAGGAGGAGGAGGAGGAGGAGGAGGAGGAGGAGAAAGAGGAGGAATATGATAGTGATGATGATGATGATGATGATGATGATGATGATGATGATGATGATGATGATGTTGTTGTTGATCATGATGATGATGATAATGAAGAAGAAGAAGAAGAAGAAGAAGAAGAAGAAGAAGAAGAAGAAGAAGAAGAAGAAGAAGAAGAAGAAGAAGAAGAAGATGACAATAACGATGATGATGATGGCGATACAACCAGAACTGTACGCGACAGTCTGCGCTCCGTGAATGAATGAGTGAGTGAGTGTCTTTTTGAGAGAGTTTGTTGTGTGTTGTAGGCGGGAAGAGCGACCATTACGCCATTAATGTGGCTATAAAACAGTTGACAGAATCCCAGCAGTTAGGAGAAGTCAGTCATTATAGCGTCCTTGGTCTGTCTGGAAAACAGACATTCTCTTTCAGGTCTGGGGACTTGGGGGAATTGGCCCTACTTTTTCATAGCATTTTAAAAATAAAATTCTTATGATAATGATGATGATGATGATGATGATGACGATGATGATGATGATGATGATGATGATGATGATGATGATGATGATGATGATGATGATGATGATGATGATGATGATGGTACTTATGATGGTAATGGTAGTGGTGGTGGTGATGGTGGTGGAGCAGTCAATCATTAAGCGTCCTTCTTCTGTCTGGAAGAAGAAGAAGAATATTATTATGACGATGGCAATGCCGATGATAACGATGGTGATGCTACTAGAACCTACATGCGACAGTCTGCCATCCGTGAGTGAGAAAGTGATTAAGTGAGTGAGTGATGAGTGATTGAATGGGCAGTGATGTGAGGGTTGTTGTACGGGAATAGTGAACATCACGCCATTATGTGGATATAAGCAGAGCCATCATTATCTTTTGCCTGACACTGACCAAAAAATGACTCCAAAATGCCAGTCTTTGGGCACTAAAGAAAACAAATCGTGAGTTGTATTCAATAGTTCAACCAATGAAATGACTTGTTTCCATGAGCTCTACTAACGACAATTCACTAGGCGGTGCAAAAACCAAATAATGACGTCAAACTGCCAGTCCTTTTGGATTTCAGTATCAGGCTATAACATAACGATGGCTACGCTGACACTGACCAAAAAATGACGTCAAAATGCCAGTCTTTTGCCACAAAAGAAAACAAATCGTGAGTTGTATTCAATAGTTTAACCAATGAAATGACTTGTTTCCATGAGCTCTACTAACGACAACTCACTAGGCGGTGCAAATAATTACGTCAAAATGCCAGCCTTTTTGGGTTTCAGTGCGTAGCCATCGTTATGATATAGCCTGATACTGAAATCCAAAAGGACTGACAGTTTGACGTCATTATTTGGTTTCTGCACCGCCTAGTGAGTTGTCGTTAGCAGAGCTCATGGAAACAAGTCATTTCATTGGTTAAACTATTGAATACAACTCACGATTTGTTTTCTTTTGTGGCAAAAGACTGGCATTTTGACGTCATTTTTTGGTCAGTATCAGGCCATAACTTTACGAAGGCCACGTTCAGTGTCAGGCTATAACTTCACGATGGCTGCGATATAAGGCTGTTCACAGAATCCCAGTTAGGAGAAGTGAATCATTATTGCAACCTTGTTGAAAGAAAAAAATGAATAAAGAGAAAAATAAATAGTCCGCCCAAAATCAGCCTGCTCCCTAAATTTGTCACGTTGAGTAAAGAGCCTTTTTCGAAGGACTCAACTGTGCGCCGAGCGAGGCTCGAACCCAGGACCTTCCGATCCGAAAGCGAGTGTCATACCACTAGACCACATAGCCGCACAAAAGAACAATGATGCCACATTATTAATAGCGTGCGCTTGGCTAATAAACTCACAACATTGCTATCCAGAAATATAACGAACCAACACACAAAACTATATGTAACCTTAAACTTTTATATCTGGTTAATAAAGTTGAGTGAGTACTACTTTTCTACATGGGCGTAAAAAAAAATAATAATAACAAAAACCTGAGTGACGTCAACTTCATTCTCTCTTTACCGATCATTTTCGTTGTCTATAGATATAGTATGCGCTTGGCTAAGAAGCTCACAACATTGCCATCCGGAAGTATAACGAACCAATTCACAAAACTCTGTGTAACCATGAACTTTTATAGTCTGAAGAATACAGTTTAGTGAGAATTACTCATTAACGTGGATGGCAAAAAAAAAAAAAACCAATAGCAAAGACTCGATTGACGTCAACTTCATTCTATCTATAGTAATATGACACCTTATGGTAAAACAATACACGGGGACCTTGAGGACTGAAGCCATACTTTGAATGAAAGAAACTTCCGGCTATGTTGAAATACCCCCGATCCAGACTTTATACTGTCTATATTATTAAAAGATATAAAAAACAACAACAACATATGAATAAGAAATAATGATTCTGAAGAATAAATTGACTCAACCCGCCCACACCCTAAAAAATAAAATGCACACCAAACATAGACACACACACACAAACACACACACACACACACACACACATACACACACACAAGACGAAGAACAAAGCCCAAATTAACTATAAATAAATAAATAAATAAATAAATAAATAAATAAATAAATAAATAAATAAATAAATAAATGGATACTAAATAAATTATTAAAGAATTAAATAAGTGTATAAAAGAATAAAAATAAATAAATGTATTTATCTTTTAAAATATAATCTCATATATATATATAATGTATAATATATATATATATATATATATATATATATATATATATATATATATATATATATATATATATATATATATATATATATAACTACATGCATAAATAAATAAATGGATAAATAAATAAATAAATAAATTGATGAATAAATAAATAAATAAATAAGTAAATAAATAAATAAATAAATAAATAAATAAATAAATAAATGAAAATCGCTGCTCTGATATGGTTAGATAATATCCCACATTTTAGGCTTGGCTTGTATCTAGTACTATCTATCACACATTTGGTAAAACAATACACGGA
Organism: Berghia stephanieae; assembly: GCF_034508935.2. Lineage (NCBI taxonomy): Eukaryota > Metazoa > Mollusca > Gastropoda > Nudibranchia > Aeolidiidae > Berghia > Berghia stephanieae. The sequence goes on along the minus strand of NC_088366.1, from coordinate 55,854,434 downwards.
CCTTGAGGAATGAAGCCATACTTTGAATGAAAGAAACTTCCGGCTCTGTTGAAATACCACCGATCCAGACTTTATACCGTTTCTATATTAAAATTAAAAAAAAAAACAACAACATATGAATAAGAAATAATAATTCTGAAGAATAAATTGACTCCACCCGCCCACCCGCTAAAAAATAAAATGCACAACAAATACACACACGCGCACAAGACAAAAAGCAAAGCGCAAATTAACTGTATAAATATATAAATGAATAAATAAATTACTAAAGAAATAAATAAATGGATAAATAAACCAAAAAAAAAAATAACTACATACATAAGTAAATAAATAAATAAATAAATAAATTGATGAATAAATAAATAAATAAATAATCACATAAATAAATAAATAAATAAATAAATAAATAAATAAATAAATAAATAAATAAATTGATAAATAAATAAATAAATAAATAAATAAATAAATAAATAAATAATCACATACATAAATAAATGGATAAATAAATAAATAAACAAATAAATAAATAAATAAATAAATAAATAAATAAATAATAAAAAATAAATAAATAAATAAATAAATAGATGAAAATCACTGCTCTGATATGGTTAGATAATATCCCACATTTCAGGCTTGGCTTGTATCTAGTACTATCTATCACACATATGGTAAAACAATACACGGAACTTGAGGACTCAAGCCATACTTTGGATGAAAGAAACTTCCGGCACTGTTGAAAGACCACAGATCGTCTCTATATTAAAAGATTTTAAAAAACAACATATGAAAGAAAACAATGGACACCACTCGCCCCACCCCCTACATAAAAAATATACATAATAAAAAAACAACACAGGCACCCCCCCACCATAAAAAACAACAGAACAAACAAACAAACAAACAAAAACCCAACAAAACAAACAAAGAAACAAAGCAAAACCTGTGAAACAAATAAATAAATAGATAAATGAATAAACCCCAAATCTTCACACCCATCAAACACAAAAATATATTTTTTATCACTCAAAAATAATAAAAGTAACGTTCTTGCGATAAATAATTTCTTTAGCAAAAATTGCTCTACAACACATTGTTCATTTTCTTTCAATTTTATGATGTGGAAGAGAATTTAATTAAGATAAATGTTGGTTGTATCGTAACGAATGTGACGGTTTTCCTATAGTTATTTATACCTAACCGCATTGCATCAATATAATAACGGGATTTTATAATGAATCACTGGACTTTTGCAACAGCAATGCGAGGTAATCTTGAATCAAGGGATATAATCCTTGTCAAACATGCTCAGAATTTATTTTAATGGGTTGTCCCCCTTGCTATTTTACCTGTTGACAGCTGCTTTCAATGGTCACTTTTTTTTTTTTTGAAGGCATGATCTATATTACATTTACATGTGCTCGAGGTCATTGGTCATATTGCAAAGTGTGCTCAAAATGACCCACATAATGAAAAGTGTTCACAGTTTAAGAAATATCCAACTTCACAATGGTCATTTTGCTCAGCATGACTCACGGGTATGTTTACAACTTTCATAAACAAAGCAGCGTGTTTACATTTATTGAGAAATGTCCAATCGTTGTACAGCAACAAATCATGTGATCGATGACTAGGTTGGACGAAAATATGAATATAGATCGCTCCCATTGTCGTCCGATTTCGATACCATTCATTTAATTTTAAAAGATTTAAAATTTTGAGAATATGAGTAGCTAATCCTTATTAAAAGATCTAAAATAGGATTTCCGGAATGAGTTTTCTCTTTCTTTAACCTCATGCCGTTTTAT
>NC_088366.1:55845129-55847629 GCF_034508935.2 Berghia stephanieae | reverse complement strand
TTTATTTATTTATTTATTTATTTATTTATTAATTCATTAATTAATTTATTGATTTACATTTGATTTCTACTCGAGCGTTTACATAGTGCAATATCTACTAAGAAATATTCCAGCTAATACGGCCATGGCGTTATTCTTTACATACACCAAGCGGACATAAAAAACCCCCCACAAAACTATGTGTAACCATGAACTTTGATAGTCTGGTTAATATTACAGTTTAGAGAGAATCACTCACAAACGCGGATGGCAAAATATAATAACAAAGGCTTGAGTAACAGACGTCATCTTCGTTCTATCTATAGATAGTGTGCTCTTGGCTAAGAAACTCACAACATTGCCATTCGGAAGTATAACGGACCAACACACAAAACTATGTATAACCATGAACTTTTATACTTCCGGATGGCAATGTTGTGAGCTTGTTAGCCAAGCGCATACTATCTATACTAATATTATGTATAGATAGTATGCGATTGGCTAAGAAGCTCATAACATTGCCATCCGGAAGTATAAGGGACCAACACACAAAACTGTGTGCAAACATGAACGTTTATAGTCAGATTAATACGGTTTAGTGAGAATTACTCATACACGCGGATGGCAAAAAACAATAACAAAGACCTGAGTGACGTCAACTTCGAACTGACCTGAGTGACGTCAACTTCGAACTATCTATATACACAAATTATATATAACTATCCTTTATCAAAGGGTCAACAAGTTTTTATTTTTTTTTTTCACCAGTCGATTTCGGACGTACATCCTGACTAACACCTGCCTATATTGATGTATGAATCTTTATCTGTTTACTGCTATACTCTGGAAAAACACGTATTTAAAGATTTGGCCAGAAAACTCGTCCTTCAGTTATCCATCTATTTAAATGACCCTCATAAGGCAAAAACTCCCAAAAACACGACCTTCGCGAAGTCTTACTTAAATTCCCAGGTTTGAGTGTTTTTGCATAGATGAGATTCATTTAAATCGATCGATATTTGAAGGACGAGTTTTCTGGCCAAATTTTTAAATACGTGTTTATACCAGAGTACTGAAGTTATCTAGACAGTTAAAAGAAAGATCTAATAATTTTCGTACTAATTTGTAAATGTGACTCTTGTGTAGTACAAACAAACAGAATCGTAAAATCACCATTAATTTTGGTAATGAAGTACCATTCGAGGCTAGGAGTTGTCTTGCTGGAATTGACTATATATTTAGACTTTCTTTGCTGGTACATTTATCTTCGGTAATTCCTAAGCGGTGATGAAATATTTATTGCGCTGAAACAAAAGAAGAAGAAGAAGATATAGTAGTAGTAGTAGTAGTAGTAGTAGTAGTAGTAGTAGTAGTAGTAGTAGTAGTAGTAGTAGTAGTAGTAGTAGTATTATTATTATTATTATTATTATTATTATTATTATTATTATTATTATTATTATTATTATTATTATTATTATTATTATTATTAGTAGTAGTAGTAGTAGTAGTAGCAGTAGTAGTAGTAGTAGTAGTAGTAGTAGTAGTAGTAGTAGTAGTAGTAGTAGTAGTAGTAGTAGTAGTAGTAGTAGTAGTAGTAGTCGAAAAATGACATCAGATTTTTAACGATTATTAGAAAATACACACACACACACATGTGTAATGGATTCCAACATATCCACCATTATGTGTGTTAAGTACTTTGATGCGTCGCTCAAATTCTCTCCAAGTGGTTTTGAGAATTTCTGTGCTGACTGATTCAACTGCCACCAATAAACGTGGCAACAACAAAAAAAAAAAAAAAAAAAAAAAAAAGGGAAAGACAACTTGAATGCTTTCTTTATGGACTGAAACAAATTTCATTATGATATCTTAATAGGATTCAATAGTCTGATGTCACGTCGCCCAGTAGCGGCGGCCATCGTGGTTCTAAACAAAGAAAATGTGTACCTTTATTCGTCATGCTGGCTAGAACGTTTCATATGTCATGTGATCAGAACGTATAAAAGTCAAAACATTTTCATATTTGTAATGGTTTTCTCCTCTGGATACACTTTTATGCTCGCCGGAGAAATATTTCATAAGGGCGTCCGCCATTGTTCCGATAGTTTAGAGCCAGTTACTAAGTTACCATGCGTCATTACGGGGGAAATGACGTCATGACTGTTGAAGCGTATTAGTTTCAGAATAAATACGATTTTGTTATGAGTTCCAGACTTCTGGGACACTCTGTACTTCCGTTTTGGGATGATCATCATCATCACCGTTACCTTTTTCAACCTGGGTCAGGGTATAGGCCACAGATAAACAGTTGCCATCCTTCTCTATCCTTAGCTAACTTTTTTTTTTTTATCTCATTCCAGGTCTTACCACTTCTCTGTATATTGGTCGCCCAAGCTAAAAAAAGGATTTGGTTTGTCCGTCTGCGTTTCTGTAACGGTTTGAGTTTAACGGAAAGGGGTGTTAACCCTTTGCCAACCCCCAACCTGGAGGACCAGGTGACTCAAAGATGGGGGAATCACAC
>NC_088366.1:55825129-55837629 GCF_034508935.2 Berghia stephanieae | reverse complement strand
TCTAATCCATACATTGGTGAGTTTACTGAGTGCGGCGTTTGATAGCTGTTTTCTTCTTTGTACATCCTCGGTGTCTCCAATTAGTGAGCCGACTTTCTTTGTTCTTTTCCATTCCTCTTTGTTCCTCGATATTGTTGTAAATAGATCTGTATAATAATAATAATAATAATAATAATAATAATAATAATAATAATAATAATAATAATAATAATAATAATAATAATAATAATAATAACAATAATAATAATAATAATAATACTAATAATAATAATAATAATAATAATAATAATAATAATAATAATAATAATAATAATAATAATAATGATGATGATGATGATGATGATAATAATAATAATAATAATAATAATAATAATAATAATAATAATAATAATAATAATAATAATAATAATAATAATAATAATAATAATAATAATAATAATAATAATAATAGTAATAATAATGATGATGATAATAATAATAATAATAATAATAATAATAATAATAATAATAATAATAATAATAATAATAATAATAATAATAATAATAATAATAATAATAATAATGGCATATCTGATAATAAGCGAATGCAATTATGGGGTTGATTTAAAATTATTGTATTTGACAATATTTTGAGTTGTTAAGTGAATATTATTTCACTTTAGATTGAATTGGTTCGGACACGTTAAGAGACGAGAGAGAGAGAGAGAGAGAGAGAGAGAGAGAGAGAGAGAGAGAGAGAGAGAGAGAGAGAGAGAGAGAGAGAGAGTACGTGGGAATGAAAGTATTGGATATACAATTAGCGGGAAAGAGAAAAAAAAAGGAAGCCCAGAGACTAGATTGTTGGATAGGGTGAAGGACGATATTATGAAAGAACTGAACCTGGAGGGGGAGGATGGTGATGCTATGAACCGAGGTGCATGGAGAAGATGAGGCATTCATTATGGCAACCCTGAAAAATGCGGGATAAGCTGAAAGAAGAAGTGAATATTTCAATTACAACAATGAGATTATAACAATTTGGATATCAGACATGCAAATTAGTTCACCTTATTCTGCGGCTTTGTCGTCTAGTGGTATGACATTCGCTTTCAGATCGGAAGGTCCTGAGTTCGAGCCTCGCTCGACGCATAGTTGAGTCCTTGGAAAAGGCTCTTTACTCACATTCTCTCACCGTACTCAAGCGTAAAATGAGTACCTGGCAGTCAACAGCGTTGTCTGTCGAAAAAATTGTAATATCGCCTAACAGGGGTCATGTCTCGTTCTACATGTTATGTGTTGCTATTGGTCAGGGACCCTTTGTAAAGCGCTTTGAGCACGTTTAGCCCAAGCTCAAGTCTCCCACCACCTAATGTTCATCTGGCCTCATAACCTTGACCTTGTAGTGAAAACTGACATTCGACCTTTAATAATAAATAGACGGAATGAGAACTCGTGGTACCTACAGTGTCTTTAAAAAAAACAGTCAAGCGGTGCTAAGCTTTGTCAGTAATCGAATAGGTGATAATGCTAAAAAGGAGCTTTAACTCCGGTGCTGTGTTCTTTGGTAAGTCAATTTACACGCATTATTCCTCTCAACTCATGTGTTGAATAGCCTTGTGGAAATAGACAACTATGGATATCGTAAAAATAAAGTGAAAAGGGGCGCCTAACAGTACATGTCTGAAGTGTAAAACGGAGATTTTACGCATATTGTATTGCTTACTGGAGGAAGAAGGGGGGGGGGGCGATGAGCTAGGCAGAGCCTTATATTTATTTAAATGAGCTTTTTTTAAAATGAGCTTTATATAGCACAATATCTACTAAATTTGCTCAAAGAGCTGTACAAGGGATCCCCGGTCAACAGCAACATTTAACATGTAGGACGTGACATGCCGCCTATTAGGCGATATTACAATTTTTCGGACAAAAACAACGCTGTTAACGGCCAGGTACTCATTTTACACCTAAGTACGGTGAGAGAATGTTAGTAAAAAGCCTTTTCCAAGGACTCAACTATGCGCCGAGCGCGAGGCTCGAACCCAGGACCTTCTAATAATTGTGATATAAACCGTGTTCTGGTGATAAAAAAAATATTTACGATTCACAACGTAACAAACAATTTGACTGTCACTTTAACCTTACAGAAAAAAAAATCCCCCTCTTTATTTATCCCGAAGGGGGCTGATGTCTTCGGGGCTACTATTAGATGATAACCGGGAAAAAAAAAACCCAAATTCAGCTTCCGAGCGATGCTCCAAAAAGAACTAGAGTCCAGAATGACTTTCAAAAGGCCACACAACGCAACGGAGAACTCGAACCCAGTACCTTGTGGATACATAGAAATTGGATCCAATAGTCTGATGTCACGTCGCCCAGCAACGGCGGCCATAGTGGTTCTAAACCAAGAAAATCGGTACTTTTTATTCTTCAAACTGGCTAGAACTTTTCATATGTCTTGTGATCAGAAAGTGTAAAAGTCAAAACATGATCAGATTTATAATGGGGTTTTTTTCCCTCTGGATAGGCTTTTATGCTCGTCGGAGAAATATTTCATTCGGGCGTCCGCCATTGTTCCGATAGTTTAGAGCCAGTTACTAAGTTACCATGCGTCATTTCGAGGGAAGTGACGTCACGACTGTTGAAACGTATTGCCACACCGCATTGCACTCATTAATCAAGGCCAACTCCATCTCTAGGAGCTTGTGGAATCTAAAGCAATCAGTGACGTAAGATGGAGACAGTACTAATGAAAGACTGCAAGGCGTTCCAAGTATGAATGAGTACTTACTTTATATTTAACCTATGATGCACTTGGCAAAATGTTTGCAAGCCCAATACCTAATACCCGATTACATCGTCCGGCACATAAAAAGTGCATAGTGAAAATAATTTGCAATAGGGAATGAGATTAGCGGAAGAGTAGCGTCCCTTGATTGGACGTCACCCATAGTCTGTGAAGTCACCGGCGGAATAGTTATTAGAGAGAGAACGTCATGTTGGTTGTGCGAGGACGAGAGACGCATGCGCACAACCAACATGACTTTCTCTTTCTAATAACTTTTCCGCCGGTGACGTCACAGATTATGGGTGACGTTCAATCAAGGGACGCTAATCTTCCGCTTATCTCATTCCCTATAACTTTCTCAACTTTAGGACCACATTGTGCGTTTGAATTTGAGTTATGTAGTACTGCAGAGAACTTTTAAGTGGATAATTAGGCGCCATAGAATTATTATTATTATTATTATTATTATTATTATTATTATTATTATTATTATTATTATTATTATTATTATTATTATTATTATTATTATTATTAGTATTATTATTACTACTTAAAATTAAAAAAAAAACGACTTTCCTCTCAACTGGCCCATTTTAGGCTCCGCTGGATTCTTTAAATAAGATAAAGAAAGTTCCCTTTATTCACCCAAAAGGGGATTTTCCCCCTATCCCAGAGTAAGACTGGAACAACCCAGGCGTCAGCCAAAGTCCTGCACCGCAAATTGACCTAAGGCAAGGTGACTTGCTCAAGGCCACACAGCGCAGCAGCGGCGAGTGATCGAACTCGGTACCTACTTTCGGGTTCGAAGCAAAGACCGTACCTCTGAGCGACGCTGGTGATGATCATTGTAAAACTTTTTCTAGTCAAATTGTGAACAGGCATTTTATCAAAGTATGGCGCTCCGAAATAGGGGCTATCTCCGACCCCTAAGTAATTATCTGCATACCGATACAGTGTTGTACCTACATTTGAACGAATGTTTCGACGTAAAGTACAGAGCTGATGATAATGTTTGGGGCAAGGTTTTTATGTGCGTGCTATGTGATCTATAGGTATGACACTTTTTTCCGAATAGATTATAATATCGCCTTAGAGGCGTTATCATTTATTGTCCACAATGTTAAATGTTGCTGTTGGACAGGGACCCCTTGTAATGCGCTTTGAGCACGTTGAGTGGATATTGCGCTATATAAAAGCTCAAAACGCTAAAATATGACCTTCCCACCATACCACAAGACCACATAGCCGCAGATTAAATACTGAATCATAAGGTGGCATAACTATTTATTAGTACAAGGATGTATATGCAGATTATTATGACTCATCATCCATCGTGGCTTGTACTCTTGAGCACGTTGCCTGACAGCTGTCTCCACGAATCAAGATCCTCTGCGGTGCGCATGAAATCTGTGTTGCTTTTTAAATCACATTTGGCCATTTTAGGTTATTTAAATAAGTCATTCTCTTGTCTTCCTCTAGCTCTCTTTCCTTCGATCATCCCAGATGTTAACAACGTTTCTATTCCGTCTCTTCTCCACACATGTCCCAGAAACCGTAACTGCCTCTTTCTGATGGTATCGATCAATAGCAATAGCAATAGCAAAAAAACGTGTTTGATAAAATGCGACCAGTTGTGTCAAACAACAACCTAAAGTTGAAGACAAGAGTAAAAAATACTAGAAACATGTGTTATCTTATGACTACAGGATGTAAACGAGCGAGGACGGACGATCTTTATTGACGACCAGAATAAATTTAGACGAGTAAACAAGATGCCATCACTCTGAAACCAGAAGATTAGTTGCCCAAAGTATGTATCCAATCCTTTGGAAGACTGGTTTTACACTTTCAATGAAATGGGAACCAGTTTTTTGACATCACACCTTTATTCTCCTATTCTAGCTCGGTGGAGAAATTAAATTTAAATTTAAATTGAGCATTTATATAGCGCAATATCCACTAAACGTGCTCAAAGCGGTCCCTGGCCAACAGCAACACTTAACATGTAGGACGAGACATGACGCATGTTAGGCGATATTACAATATTTTCGACAGAGACAACGCTGTAAACGGCCAGGTACTCATTTTACACCTGAGTACGGTGAGAGAATGTGAGTCAAGAGTCTTTTCCAAGGACTCAACCCAGGAACCCAGGCTCGAACCCAGGAACTTCCGATCCGAAAGCGAATGTCATACCACAAGACCACATAGCCACATTTATAAGGTGTTTGTTTTTAAAGGTTTTACGGCGCTTGCAACACATTTAGATCATATCAGCGCCAGTAAAAGGATAATATAGTAACGGTAAAGTAAATAGTTATACAATTACAATTAAAGTACCAAAGAAAAGGTAAGGCAAAGGGGAATTGGTTCAATTGGGAACAGGTGTAGATTCCAAGAGCACACTATTAGTGTACTTAGTTTGAGATCACCTAAATGTCTCATCCTGACATAAGCATAGGTCTCCTGAGGAACACACTCAAATGTTTACAATACATTATGTAAAACAAAATTAATATATTACAGTGCATAACAGAGAGATGATTTACAAGATAAAAAAACATCATCTCCAAATACTCTAACTTTACGTTTGACTTTTTCCCTCCCAGAGAGGGTATCTGGCCATGACCTGGACGAAACGAAATAATCTGAATCTCATTCCAAGACAAAGACAGAAAGCATGTTGGAAAACAGATATATAGGGGGATAGAAGACACAGTAGTATGTCCCTCACTAACCACTATGGGAGGTCAGGAACCCCACCCAGGAAAAAGGTGTGAAAAGGAAACAATTTGTGTGGCTGTTTGTTTGTTACACATGCCAGATAATATGTGTTTTATTGTTAAAACGTTTTTTTAAAACGTCTGTCTAATATATAAATGTGACCCATCGTCTCAAAATGGTATTATGTTGGAACGAACCAGATGCTTAACAGCCGAATTTAATGTTAAACTGGTCAAAAATATAAATTATTGGCATTAGCACCCTAAAATATGGTATCCATTCTCCTCAATAAAACATACAAACTCAACACAAGTCTGATATTTCTGGCTATAAATTCAATTATCAAATTCTTAACCATCCCGACTTAATACAGTTTTGAGGCGAAGGGTCACAAATGTGACACACCGTATCAAAGCGGTATTATGTCGGGATCCACTCGGTAAGGGAAATTGAATTCATAGCCACAAATATCCAACTTGGGTTTAATTTCTGTAAGTTATGCTGGAGTATAAAGACTATTTCTTGCATTGCAAAAACTTCTAAGCTCCAATTTCTCATCATTCTATCTCTAAATTCACTTCTTGGGGTCTGAATCATCCCGACATAACACCGTTTTAAGACGGAGGGTCTCTAATTAACAAATAGTTAAATATTGAATCAGTGGCCAGTCTCCGACGTGTGCTTATTTGCAGGTCTGATAACCCAATTTCTTATGGACTCGTTGTTGTAATGGAAATATTGTCCAATGCAACAATGTTATTATCCCTCTCCTTACCAACTATAGGAAAATCGTCACATTCGTTTCGATACAACCAACATTTTTCTTATTCATTCAAATGTCTTTTGTACATTTATTAAAGAAGATGAACAGTGTGTTGTAGAGCATGTTTTGATACAAAAATTATGTATCGCAAGAACTTACTGCTATTGTGTTTGAGTGATAAAAGAATCTATATTTGTGTTATTTGGGTGTGAAGTTTTGGGGAAAATCCTGAAAATGGCTGGTAAGGAGAGAGTTAAACTAGGTCCATAGGTGGGTTCGGATGTCAGACCTCCAAAACATGAGCATTTGGCCTGTCTCTCTCGCAAGACAATTAACATTTGATGAAAATTATGTAGATTTGTTGTGTAAATTGTGAAAGATATTGGGTTCTTAAGATAATGACGGCAAGCAGATGTTAGAGGAGTGTTGTTATAGTTACTAGATTTTTTTATAACAGAGGGATGGGGAAAGAGAGGGGGAGAAATAAAGGGAGAGAGAGGGAGAGAGAGAGAGAGAGAGAGAGAGAGAGAGAGAGAAACAGAAATGGAGAGAGAGAGAGAGAGAGAGAGAGAGAGAGAGAGAGAGAGATATGGAGAGAGAGAAATAGAGATGGGGAAGAAGGTAAGAGAGAGAAAAAGAAAGAAAGAAAGAAAGAAAGAGAGAGAGAGAGAGAGAGAGAGAGAGAGAGAGAGAGAGAGAGAGAGAGAGAGAGAGAGAGAGAGAGGGCATCTAAGACTACATAATAAATGATCTTCCTGATTTCTTGGTTTTACAGTTGGTATAAAAAAACATCTTTATATAGGGCAATATCCACTAAACGTGCTCAAAGCGCTTTACAAAGGAACCCTGACCAACAGCAACACGCAACATGGAGAACAAGACATGACACCCGTTAGGCAATATTACAATTTTTTTATGACAGAGACAAAGCTGTCAACGGCAAGGTACGCATTTTACACCAGAGTACGGTGAGAGAATGAAAGTAAAGAGCCTTTTTCAAAGGATTCAACTATGCGCCCAGCGAGGCTCGAACCCAGGACCTTCAGATCCTAAAGCGAGTGTCATACCACTAGACCACATAGCCGCACAATCAAGAACCATCCCGACTGAACTAACCGTGACAAAGAGAGAGAAAATGCCCGCATATTTCAGGACGTCGTTATAACCGAAACGCAATGCAAAACATGCTCGTTATCAGTGACATCAACGCTACTTACACCAGTCACTCTTCGCCCGAAACCAGTCGATTGCTATACTCTCGAAAATTTCATATTTTAAAATTTGGCCAGAAAACTCGACCTTCAAATAACGATCGATTTAATTGGCCAAACTCTCAACCCTGGGACTTGGTGGAAGACTTCTCAAAGTTCCAGATTTTGAGAGTTTTAGCCAAGCTGAGGGTCATTTAAATCGATCGATATTTGAAGGACGAGTTTTTTTGGCCAAATTTACAAATACTTGTCTTTCCTGTGTATGGCAGTGAACTGTTTTACGTTCCTCCCTGTATATTGTCTGCCCGGTAATAACTCCAGTGGTGAGAAAATGACCACACCTTATATTATACGCATCTCCACAATGGCTTCCCTTTTATTTCCTCTTTTATTATCTCCTCTTCCTCCTCCTCCCCCCCCAACCCCCTCCCCCTTCCTTGACCTTGGTTTTCCTTTTATTTTCTCTAGTGGACCCCTTTGTAAAGCGCTTTGAGCACATTTGGTGTATAATAATAATAATAATAATAATAATAATAATAATAATAATAATAATAATAATAATAATAATAATAATAATAATAATAATAATAATATATTATAAGAATATCATAAGATATCATCGCCTAGGCATTCCACGAAGGAATAAAATATAATATAGATAATTCATCAAACAAGATGTCTGATGTCAAAAGGAATCGCCCATGTTGTCCAAGTGAGCAAATTGGGGGTTAATAATATTGCCTAAGACAAAAAAAACGAAAGTGCCTGAAGCGGGGCTCGAACTCGGGACCATCCGGGTCACAGTGCAATGCCATATCCACTCGGCCACTTTGCCCTCTGTGGTGAATATTGCTCTCTATAAAAGCTCAATTTGGTGGGGGGGGGGGGGGGGGGGTAGGACATCCTGTCGGCACACCTATGTACTATATTATAATTGTCCACCTGATGAAACACAACAACAGATAAAATCTGACAACATAGAAGATTGCCAATGGGCATGATCTAGATTATCTTTACATGTGCTCGAGGTCATTGATCACATTGGAATATGTGCTCAAAGTGACCGACATAGTGAAAAGTGTTCACAGTTTTTGAAATAGCTAATATCACGATTGGCCATTTTGTTCAGCTTGACAAATGGGTATGCTTACAGCTTTCATAAACAAAGCAGCGTGCTTACATTTCTGAAGAAATATCCAATCGTTGGGCAGCAACAAATCATGTGATTGATGACTTGGACGAAAACATGAATATAGATCGCTCCCATTGGATTCACTTGTGTGATGTCACTTCGCCAAGCAACGGCGCGAAGCCTGGTTCTAAACAAAGGAAATGGGTACTTTTTATTCTTCATACTGGCGAGAACTTTTCATAATATCATGTGATCACAATTTATAAAAGTCAAAACATTATCAGATTTATAATGTTTTTCTCCTCTGGATACACTTTTATGCTCGCCGGGGAAATATTTCATACGGGCGTCCGCCATTGTTCCGATAATTTAGAGCCAGTGTTACTAAGTTACCATGCGTCATTAGGAAGGAAGTGACGTTATGACTGTTGAAGCGTATTTCGACGCCCATAATTATCATCTACGCCCAGCCTAGTTCAGATATCGTTAAATCTACAATATTATTTCAATCAATTTTCACATCAGCGTCCGACATAAATAAATTAATCTGTCTGACTGAATGGTTGGGGATTTATGTATCTACCTCAGACGTGAAGAACATCTGATGTAATCCAACCACGCACAGCTGTTTTCCGATAATTGACGGGGTCACAGCTTCTAGTCTTCTGGTTCAAAATTCATTGGAAGTGTTTATATAAACGCCAGAGGACTATTATTGAAGAGGTTTCTTATTAACCAGTAATTGTAGACTGTCTGAATGAATGGCTGGGGGATTCGTGTCCATCTCAGACGTGAAGAACACATCTGATGTAATCCAACCACGCACAGCTGTTTCCCGATAGTTGACGTCACAGCTTTTTCTCTTCCGGTTCCAAATTCATTGGAAGTGTTTATATAACCGCCAGAGGACTATTATTGAAGAGGTTTCTTACTAACCAGTAATTCTAGGAAGAACCGTGTCTGGACACCAGTTTGGCAAAAACAAAAAGGCAGGCTTCAGTGTTGAGGAAAACTGGAGAGAAATGTGGAACAGGGAAACACCAAAAGGAGGAAATATCATTAAAGATCCAACCAAAAGAGTGCCTGCATTCAATAACGCCAGGAAATACTGGATTTCCTCAAACCGCCTCTTAACTGGACAAAGCAGAACTGCATCAAATATGTACAGATGGAAACTTGGAAACACTGATACCTGCCAGAAATTTCAGGCAGCCCCAGAGACCAGCGATCACATCGTCCTCCACTCACTGTCCAGTAACTAAACTTAGAGGTGGCTACGAAACCATCCTTAGGGCGGAGGAAGACTTTAGAAGCTGGGTTGACGAAGTACATTTGGAGGTGTAGCCACACGCTACTAGTATATAACCGCCAGAGGACTATTATTGAAGAGGTTTGTTATTAACCAGTAATTGTAGACTGTCTGGATGAATGGCTGGTGTTCGTGTCCATCTCAGACGTAGAAAACATCTGATGTAATCCAACTACGCACAGCTGTTTCCCGATAGTTGACGTCACAGCTCCTACTCTTCCGGTTCAAAATTCCTTGGAAGTGTTTATATAACCAGTCAGAGGAATATTACTCAATAGGTTTCTTAGTGAATCATAATCTGGCATAACTATTTTAGTTGCAGGATGTATAGATAGTATACGCTTGGCTAAGAAGTTCATAACATTGCCATCCGGAAGTATGAAGGACCAACACACAAAGCTATATGTAATCATGAACTTTTATAGTGTGGATAATACCGTTTAGTGAGTGTGTAACCTTGATGGTCATTTTTTGGTCAGTATCAGCGTGGCCTTCGTAAAGTTATGGCCTGATAATGACCAAAAAATGACGTCAAAATGCCAGTCTTTTCACAAAAGTTAACAAATCGTGAGTTGTATTCAATAGTTCATCCATTGAAATAACTTGTTTCCATGAGCTCTACTAACGACAACTCACTAGGCGGTACAAAAACCAAATAATGAGGTCAAACTGCCAGTCCTTTTGGATTTCAGTATCAGGCTATAACATAACGATGGCTACAGTATCAGGCTATAACATAACGATGGCTACAGTATCAGGCTATAGATAGTATGCAGATGACGTCACTCAGGCCTTTGTTATTGTTTTTGCCATCCGCGTTTGTGAGTTGTTCTCACTAAACTGTATTAACCAGACTATAAAAGTTCATGGTTACACAGAGTTTGTGTGTTGGTCCGTTGTACTTCCGGATGGCAATGTTGTGAACTCCTTGGCCAAGCGCATTCTATCTATAACTTTACGCAGGCCACCCTTTTTTTTCTCTATGTCTGGTCGCGATGACATCAACGACTTTATAGATGGTATGCGCTTAGCTGAGAAGCTCACCACATTGCCATCCGGAAGTAAAACGGACCAACACACAAAACTATGTACAACCATGGATATTTATAGTCTGGTTCAAACAGTTTAGTGAGAATAACTCTTAAACGTGGATGGCAAAAACAATAACAAAGACCTGAGTGACGTCAACTTCGTTCTATCTATAGATAGTATGCAGATGACGTCACTCAGGCCTTTGTTATGTTTTTGCCATCCGCGTTTGTGAGTTGTTCTCACTAAATTGTATTAACCAGACTATAAAAGTTCATGGTTACACAGAGTTTGTGTGTTGGTCCGTTATACTTCCGGATGGCAATGTTGTGAACTCCTTGGCCAACCGCATTCTATCTATAGATAGTATGCAGATGACGTCACTCAGGCCTTTGTTATTGTTTTTGCCATCCGCGTTTGTGAGTTGTTCTCACTAAACTGTATTAACCAGACTATAAAAGTTCATGGTTACACAGAGTTTGTGTGTTGGTCCGTTATACGTCCGGATGGCAATGTTGTGAACTCCTTGGCCAAGCTTATTCTATCTATACAGAAGTTCCAGGTCCCAATAGCTCAATTGATAGTAGAAACTCGCTTCACACGCAAAGGGACCGAGATCGATCCCTGTTCACCAAGCCGTGATTGGGTAGCTGGGTCTGTTAGATCTGGCTGAAAGTACTTTGCGATAGACTGGCGTCCTATCCAATGGAAAACAAGCATTTGCTATCGTCCGTTTCACGCTATAGAAACCGGGATAAACTCCGGGTCTATAAGGCCGAATGGCCCTGAAAGGACTACTACTCAGGTTTCTTTCAACAATTGGATTCAACAGTCGTGACGTCACTTCCCTCGTAATGACGCATGGTAACTTAGTAACTGGCTCTAAACTATCGGAACAATGGCGGACGCCCTTATGAAATATTTCTCCGACGAGCATAAAAGCGTATCCAGAGGGGGAAAAAAAACAGTATAAATCTGATTATGTTTTGACTTTTACACATTCTGATCACAAGACATATGAAAAGTTCTAGCCAGCATGAAGAATAAAAAGTACAGATAATTCTTTGTTTAGAACCACGATGGCCGCCGTTGCTGTGCGGCGTGACATCAGACTATTGAATCCAATTTCAAATAGTCTTTACTGAAGATTTTCCTTTTTCTTTCTCACCAACTTGGGAGTACCGATAGCTCAGTTGGTAGAGCACCCGCTTCTTACGCAAAGGAGCCAGGCAATCATGGGTGCAGTTAAAATTATTGTTCTGACCCCTTTTCCCCTTCCCATATGACCTGTCCATCCTACTAGGTCTGTTAGATCTTAGTGCGGTTATGTGGCCTTGTGGTATGATACTCGCTTTCGGATCGGAAGGTCTTGTGTTTGAGCCTCGCTTGGCGCATAGACGAGTCCTTAGAAAAGACTCTTTCTTTACTCACATTCTCTCACCGTACTCGGGTGTAAAATGAGTACCTGCCCGTCAACAGCGAAGAATTGTCCGAAAAATTGTAATATCGCCTAACAGGCATCATGTCACGTTCTACATGTTACGTGTTACTGTTGGTCAGGGAGCCTT
>NC_088366.1:55812629-55822629 GCF_034508935.2 Berghia stephanieae | reverse complement strand
ATTAAACCACATTAAATAATTAAATAATTAAATAAATAATTGAGCTTTATATAGCGCAATATCTACTAAATGTGCTCAAAGCGCTTTACAAGGGGTCCCTGGTCAACAGCAACATTTAACATGTAGGACGAGACAGGACGCCTGTTAGGCGTTATTACAATTTTTCGGACAAATACAACGCTGTTAACGGCCAGGTAATCATTTTACACCTGAGTACGGTGAGAGAATGTGAGTAAAGAGCCTTTTCCAAGGACTCGACTATGCGCCGAGCGCGAGGCTCTAACCCAGGACCTTCCGATCCGAAAGCGAGTGTCATACCACTAGACACCAGAACAGATCGCTGAGGGACCCAATTCTTCAATTTCCTAACTTCACTCGTAGCCTCTCCCAGCGCGATGTGGAATTGTCTTTCCCCTAAGATTGAAGAGAACAACTTCAAGGTCTTATTGCACATTATGATTTTTGCAACTTTGAGCATTAATCCTTCGCACCAGACCATATCATACGCCGCCAATAGGTCTATAAATACAGCATCAGTTTGTTGTTTCCCCTCGAACCCTGCCTCAATATTATGCTCTGTAAGGGCAATGACCTGTTCCGTGGTGCACCTCCCTTTCCCGAAGCCCGCCTGCTCGGGTGGCAGGGCAGCGTCTAGGACCGGCCCCCATCCGTTTAATAGAACTCGCTCCAACAGTTTATACGACCAGCTCAGAAGGGATATAGATCTGTAAATGTCACCTTCGCCGGTTTCCCTAGCTTCAGGATGGCAACTATCTTAGCGTGCTTCCACAATTGTGGGCAACTTCTTATGGTTCTCACACTGCTATGTTATGACGATCGACCCAATCAGCAAAGTCCGGTCCGCTTTCGTGCACCGTCGCGAATCCGCCCGGTAGCATCGTCACAGCACATTGTTCAACTAGATACTCTGCCGTTTCGGGTTCTTGCCCACATCGGGTACATGTAGGACAGATGTAAAGACCCCACTGATGAAGCGCCTTTGCTGTGAGGCAGCTCCTCGACCGAAGCCGATTCGCAGCCACCCAGCACAATTGTGGGAGCTTTCTCTTTGCTAGACACTTTGCCTCTGTCAGCCAGGACCGTGCCCTTGAGTACAGACGCGTCACCATATCGGGATATACGCTGTCTATCCCTGCTGCCTTGCTGCTAATGACTTCTCGGGGACTGAACAGGAATGCCCAGTCCGACTCCTCCGCAGGTAGCGAGTCCAGAATCGTACAGCACGCCTTGCAGACACCGCGCTCAAAAG
The DNA here is from genome assembly GCF_034508935.2 of Berghia stephanieae. Classification (NCBI taxonomy): domain Eukaryota; kingdom Metazoa; phylum Mollusca; class Gastropoda; order Nudibranchia; family Aeolidiidae; genus Berghia; species Berghia stephanieae. The sequence goes on along the minus strand of NC_088366.1, from coordinate 55,821,359 downwards.
CCTGATTAGGGACCCGTTTGCTAAGGTTCTTCATTATATTCCTGGCAATTGTGTCTGCCTCACATTCTGGTGCAGCCTTCGCGAAATTCCGGTCCGAATCCAATTTCTTTATCAGTCGCCAAGCGTTGCGGCTAGAGTGAGTAAAGTCGAGACTTTCCATAGTCTCCTGCCACCGTTGCTTCCTTCCCTCTGCCAGAGACTGAAGTAGTCTATCGGCTACGTCCTGGGACTGGGTCTGCTGGTACTCATTATACAACTTTTACGATTCTTCCGTCCAGCAAGGGGTGTAAAATTTCCGTTGTCCCCGTGGAATGGAGCGGTGAGCGCTTTTAACCAGCAGCCTGTTAAATCTGGTCATGTTCTCGGACTTGGGAGAAATAGTAGGGCAAACCTGCTCAATATTAAAGCTCACAACATTGCCATTCGGAAGTGTAACGCACAAAACTATATGTAATCTTGGACGTTTATAGTCTGGTTCATACAGTTTAGTGAGAATTACTAATAAACATGGATGGCAAAAACAATAACAAAGACCCGAGTGACGTCAATTTCTTACTATCTATGAGTTAATGATGGGTACGGTAAGCTCCGATTTTGGGGGTGAATGTCAATTCAGTAACAGACCCCGGGGAGCTGCAAGGTCTGGGCCGGATGTCCCGCTTGCTGAAAGGAAATTGATGTGCATTTCGAACCCAACACCTCTCATTTCCAGGTGCATTGATTGCCGCGTAATCCTGTCTGACAGAGATTATTGCATATGGCCTCTCATGCATTATTGTGTCCATAACAGCACCTTCCCGTGGTGTTCCCCGTTTCTACTGAGTTTGTTATGGGCGCGACCGAGTCCCCGGCGGTATAACCGGGCTAGGGAGTAGGTGGGACCCCTTCATCTTAAGGTGCAGGAGACAGAACCCACCGATGAGTGGTACACGCTCTGCTCCTCACCCACCCACCTCACACTCATTCTGTAGTGTGGTGTCCTCTGTATGTCCTTACTTTTCTTAATCTACCCCTATAGCTCATACTTGTTTCCTAGTGCTGTAACTTTAACACTTCTATACTCCCTCTTTGGTCGACCTGTGGCCCATGTCTTCTGTATGACTATCTGTGATTGATTGTAATCATGTATCCTTCTTAAAAAATTGAGATTTTTAGGGGAAAGGGCTGGTATCCCTTTGTTTTAGGCCCACAGAATCTCTCATCGACACAAATGACCCAGGACGTGACGATCCTCTGTTTATGAAATATGGCCCTTTAAACAGAAAGAATAACTGAAATAGATAACTGCAAGCCAGGAAACAGTAGGTGGCGGGGAATAGGCGACCGTCAATCATGAAAGAGACTGTGGGAAAGACAAAATGAAAGCTACTTGACTAAACCCTATAAAAATTAATTATATGAGGAACATGCATCTGCAGCTCAACTCTTGATGTTATGCAGCTGACAAGGAATACAGGTTAGGGTGGGAAGATAGACCAGAGACTCCCCAGCATGCCATGACAAACAAAAGGAAAGCATACGAGCTCGGACGTCGCCTCGAAAATGGTCCGCGCCAGACAGTGAGTACCCAGGCTGATCTGCGCGAAAGGTCAGCTACTGGGACAAAGAAATTCCACAAACATTTGAATATTTTACAAATTAACATTTGTGGAATCAGGAATAAAAAGACAGAGCTGAAGAAATTATTAAATGAAAAGGAAGTTCACATTGCTTTACTTCAGGAAACCCTGTATAAAAATAGCGATCCATATATTGCTGGTTATACATACTATACCTCCAAATGTGACAACTGCCGTGGTGTTATTACTTATATAAGAAATGACATCACGGGAGATGTTACTTCTAAACCATCACAGAACTCAACTGATGTACAGAAAGTCACCTTGTGGCACCTAAATAAGAAATTTACCATTTACAACATTTACAACCATCCACGGTGTACTATAAACCTAACAGATCTAAACAGTTCCCAATACAACAACACAATAATTGCTGGTGACTTCAATGGCCACTCTCCACTATGGGGATACAAAAATCTAAACAACACAGGAAAAGAACTAGAAAAGCTTTGCAATACAACCAACCTCACCATTTTACAAAATGCAGACTCAGTCCCGACCCTTCTTCACAGAGCTCATATGTCCCTGAGTCATCCCGATCTAACCATCATCTCCTCTGACCTTCTGAATTCTTGTCACATTAAAGTCCTGGATGAAATAGGCAGTGACCATAAACCAATTTTAACACAAATAACAGTTCAAACACAGAAGAAAACATTTGAGCAGAAATCCAAATGGAATTTCAAGAAAGCAAACTGGGATGTTTTCACAGCAACATTAGATGACCAGCTTCCAAAAATTACAGATACATCAAGTGTAGAACATTTAAACGAAGCCCTCACCAAAGTCATTCTTGCAGCTGCAAAAGCAGGAATTCCAAGAGGTAGTCGACAGAATTACAAACCCTTCTGGAGCAAAGAAATTGAAAAAGCAGTAAATGCAAGAAAGGAAACAAGGAAAAACTTAGAGGAAAACAAAACCATTAAAAACAAGATTGAGTACAATAAAGCATCGGCAATTGTCAAAAGAACTATTAACAACGCTAAAAGAAAGAAATGGGCAGACACATGCGCTATATTGACCTCAATCAAAATGGGAAAAAAGCATGGGCCTTACTTAATAATCTTAACAATGAAACCCCGAAAACCAACCCAAAGCCCATGAAAACTACAGAAGGAACAATCGTAGATGACCAAAAAAAAGCCATGATCTTCAACAAACATTTTGCTTCAGTAAACAAGGCATCAAAAAGAAGTGAAAAGGACAAAAAATTGATTAAAGACCTTAAACATCAAGAAAAGGCCCCAAAAGCTATCTCATATCTGTTCAAAGAGGGCTTTACCATGTCAGAACTTCACAGAGCTATGAAAAAACTCAAGTTAAGGAAATCCCCTGGACCAGATAAGATACACAATGAAATGCTCCTGCATCTTAGCGTGAGAGGTAAACAGATGCTTCTCAAACTTATAAATCTAACATGGGAGACAGGAATAGTACCAAGGGATGGAAAAATGCTATTATAATTCCAATCTTAAAGAAAGATAAACCACCCGACGAAACGAAAAGTTACAGACCAATATCTCTCACCTCATGTGTTGGAAAGATCGCTGAGAGAATGGTAAATAACCGATTATACTGGTGGCTGGAGACATGTGGCCTATTAAATAAATATCAGGCAGGCTTTAGGATAGGGCAAAGAACAGAAGATCAATTGTTTAGATTAAGTCAAAAAATAATTGATGGCTTTCAAGATGGAAAACATACAGTCGCGGTTTTTGTTGATCTCCAACAGGCCTATGACAAAGTATGGAGGAAAGGGTTGTTATCAAAAATGATGGACTACGGAATTGATGGAAATCTCTACTTCTGGATTAAACAATTTCTCAGTAACAGAACAATCCAAACAAAAATTAATAACGGACTGTCAAACAGAGAAGTATTAGAGGAAGGTCTCCCACAAGGATCCTGCCTCAGCTGTACTCTCTTTCTTATTTTTATAAATGATCTACCAGAAGTATTACAGACAGAAAAGGCCCTATATGCTGACGATTTAGTTATGTGGTATACTACAAAGCACCTACCAATAGCCTCCAATAGAATAAATGAAGATTTAGAAAGCTTAAACACCTTCTGTGATAAATGGAAATTAAAAGTAAATTGCAATAAAACAGTCTACTCTATATTTACTAAGAGCCATCCTGTTTCCAAGAAAGAAATAACACTCTCCATCAAAGGCCATCGACTCGCGAAAGAAGAAAACCCCACATATTTGGGCATACAGTTAGACAGACAACTATCTCTGAACAAACACACTCAGAATGTAAAAATCAAAGCCACAAGGAGACTCCAGTTACTAAAACGACTAGCCAGTACTAATTGGGGAGCAGACAAAAACTCGCTTCGACAACTCTATTTAGGCTATGTGCGTTCCGTCATGGACTACAATTTAGCCCTCCAAAATGTAGGGAGTAAAAACACACACAAAACCTTGGACAGAGTACAAAACCAAGCCCTTCGCTTCATCTCCGGTGCCCTGAGATCGACACCCACAGCAGCATGTGAAATACATACTAATGTGGAACCACTTGGACTTCGCAGAGAATCAGCAGTGCTTGAAATGGTTGAAAGATACAAACGAAAAGAGGAAAACCATCCAAACAGAATTCTGGCAGAGAAATGGAAACCAAGAACAAGATTAAAACAAAAATCCCTGCTACACATTGCTAACAACTTGAATGAAAGACACAGACTCCCAGAAAACAAAGAAAAATCTATTTTAATCAGTCAAAAACCTCCATACGCCGAACTAAAACTTCCAAAAATAAAGACTAACCTCGTAGAAGAAACAACAAGAAATAAAAAAAAATCAGATATACAAACATTAGCAATGAAGACAATACAAGAATACCCAGACAACTGGATACATGTTTACACAGATGGATCTGCCCACAAAGGAACTAAAAATGCTGGGTATGGGTTTGTAGTAGAATACCCAGATAAAACCTGTGATAAAATCCACAATTCTTGCGGAAGCTCCTGCTCAAACTACGAGGCAGAGGCAGTTGCAATAGAAGCCTCACTGCGACACCTCTCTTCTGTTTTCCAGCTAAACCCTTCAAAACTTCAAAACACTGTCATCTTCACAGACTCCAAATCGGTTCTCCAAGCTCTCGATTTAGATAAACTCTCCTCAACGTTCAATAGTTTAAGATCTCAACTAGATGAATTCCTTACAACACACAGAGTAGACTTATCTCTCCAGTGGATACCGGGACATTCAAATATACCAGGAAATGACAATGCAGACAGACTAGCCAGACTCGGATCAACACTTTTACAACCATCAATTCCAGTATCCTTAGACACAGCGAAACAAATAATCAAAACAAATAAGAGAGAAGAATGGATGAACAGTTGGGCAATGAGCACCACGGGTAGATGTATGTTTTCCCATATGACCACTCCTGTAAAGACTGATTGCCTAAATAAGCTCAGAAGACACCAGCAAAGCATCATCTTTCAACTAAGAACACAACACATACCGCTCAACAACCATTTAAGCAAAATTACAAAAGACACATCCCCCTCCTGCCCCCTATGTCAACACCCCAATGAAACAGTAACACACCACTTGCTTGAATGTCAACCTCTTGAAGATCTGAGATGCACATTCCTCCCACCAAATCCAAGCATCAGTAACACACTTTATAGTCACCTGGAACAACTACAAAAGACGTCTAACTTCTACGTCATGGCACAAGACCGAAGGGCTAGAGCTCAGGTGGTCGCTGGTTCGGATAAGTAAGTAAGTAAGTAACAGACCCCACGTTTCAAATTTCCGGCTATCATTTTCAATATCCACGACCTCGTTTATCCTGTAATAATACCGTTTCGAGACATTGGGGCACGTATTTTAGATAGAGGTACACGCTCTCTCTCTAACACACAAACACACACACACACACACACACAGAGAGAGAGAGAGAGAGAGAGAGAGATAGATAGATAGGGAGAGACAAGGAGAGAGATAGAGATAGAGACAAGGAGAGATCGAGAGAGGAGAGAGAGAGAGGAGAGAGAGAGGAGAGAGAGAGTGAGAGAGAGAGAGAGAAAGAGAGGAGAGAGAGAGAGAGAGAGAGAGAGAGAGAGAGAGAGAGAGAGAGAGAGAGAGAGTAAGAGAGTTCAATAAATCGATCAACTGGACTGTCATTGTAGAATTCCCCTGGGGTAAATTATGGGTGGTTTGACAAGGATAATAATAAACTAATTGCTGTCGTCTATGAGTGTGTTACTGATGTTATACGTATGTGTGTATGTGTATTAATATCTATCGATGTATGTGTGTTTGTATGCCTTTATTGTGTTTTAGGTAGATGTGTGTTTTAACCCTCTCCTCACCAACCATAGGAAAATCGTCACATTCGTTACGATACAAAAACATTTTTCTTATTCAAATTTCTTTTGTACATCATAAAATTTAAAGACTATGAAGAGTGTATTGTACAGCATGTTTCGCTATAGAAATTATGCATAGGAAGAACTTTACTGCTATTGTGTTTGAGTGATAAAAAATATATTTTTGTGTTTGTTGGGTGTGAAGTTTTGGGGAAAATCCTGAAAATTGCTGGTAAGGGGAGACTTAAATGTGTATGCTCTATTTCCTGTTTCTTTAAATGTGATATGTTCGGTGACATAACTTGGATATTTGCTTTACAATAATAATAATAAATGTACATTTATATAGAGCTTATGCCCAAGCTTCGAAGCGCTTCACATAACATATATACACATACATATACATACACACACTTAACTGAATGTATACACGAGTGCACACACGCACACAAACGCACTAACGCATGCACTTTGCAATAATTTTTGGCACAATCTAATTTAAATACTTCCCAAAGAGATAGGTTTTTAGTTTATTTTTGAATTTATCAACGCTGCTTTCAAGTCTGAATGACAGTGGGAGTGAATTCCAAGTGATAGGGCCAACTTTACTGAATGATCTATCGCCAAAACGTTTAGGATTAGTTCAACTTGATGGTGAATATAACACATTTATTTAGTATAATAACATTGTAATTTCAACCAATTTATTCATATTATTGCCACGTGGAATATTTGTAACACTGAGGCTCCGAATTCAGAGGACTAATCGCGCCTCATCAAATTTTTGAAATAAAATATTTTTGCTGCATTGGAATTCTCTGCGGTTATGGTGGTTGGCGTCGACTGTCTAGCGTCCCTCTCGCAGCCAGGCGGAGTTGTCGTAACAGTAAGGTCGTGGGTTCGAGCCGCCCCCATTTCACCCCGAAAATTTGTCTTCTGGCACTTTTCTACTCACTTCTTCATTTCCTGTTATTATCAATATAAGTCCCTGCTCCACTCACTTTTCTGAACTAGTTATTGTGTCCAACGCTGGGAACATGGCCAGCTATCTCGCATGTTAAAATCATTCTAAGATGGATGAGCGAAAAATCGTGTAAGAATTTGAGTAAAGAGTCTTTTTTTCCATAGCGGGACTCGAACGAGAGACCTTCAAGTCAGGAGCCGAGTCTTATAGCACAAGACAACAAAGGCTAAAATAAAAAAAAACAACAAACAAAAAAAAAAAAACGAGGCATTAAACGTCTACATATTCGCACGGAATACCGTCTACATGTACAAGTGAGTCATTTACATTCGACATTGAAGGGTATCTTACCCTCTCTCTCTCTCTCTCTCTCTCTCTCCCTCTTTCTCTCTCTCTCTCTCTCTCTCTCTCTCTCTCAGTGTGTCTTTGTTTCGGTTGATCTATCTATCTATCTATCTATCTATCTATCTATCTATCTATTTATCTATCTATCTATCTATCTATCATTATTGAATGTGCTATGAACAATATATCTAGATGGCTGAATGTGAAACATCATAGTCACGTTTGGTAAATATACTGAATATCTGATGTAACTACTCACATCTGATCGTAACTATTCAATAACTATCTATCTATCATCCATCTATCTATACTAACTTATTACTATATCTATCTATCATCTATCTATCTACTATCATCTATCTATCTATCTCATCATCTATCTATCTATCTATCTATCTATCTATCTATCTATCTATCTATCTATCTATCTATCTATCTATCTATCTATCTATCTATCTATCTATCTATCTATCTATCTATCTATCTATCTATCTATCTATCTATCTATCTATCTATCTATCTATCTATCTATCTATCTATCTATCTATCTATCTATACTATCTATCTATTTATCTTCTTCTATCTATTTCTATCTTATCTTCTTTCTCTACCTTTTTTTTTTATTATTTTTATGTCTAAACTGTAATGTTGGTATATCAGCCAATCCATAACGATCTCACTGTATTCATTGATTTATCTGTCTCTGTATTGTTCTATCAATCTCTTCAATCGCCCTCCTATTTATCTCTTTATATATATATATATATATATATATATATATATATATATATTATAATATATTATATATATATGAATGTTGGTGGGTACTCGTAGGTACGAATGTGCTCGATAATGATGGTTAGAGCTAATATAAAATATAAATTGTCAATCACATTATATATGGCCAAGACGTACGTTTCTGTGGCTTTTGTCTTCAGTCGGCATAATCCTAATATAACATACATTTTCTAACTGCAAATGTTTTCGCTTTAAGTCTTACTTTCAAAACCATTTTCACCCCCATATTATAACACCGAATCGATGATTTGGGTCTCATATTATCATTGTTATCCTTATAGTCAAACCGATTCGTTTCGATTTGATAGAGGAGAAGAAACCCTGGTGACAGTTCAATAACTCACAAGATTAGTGTGACGCACACTGAGAAAATACTTTTTTTTAATATGAATTTTGGCCAGAAATTTCTAATAACTAATTGGCCAGAAAATTTCTAATAACTAATTGGCCAGAAAATTTCTAATAACTTGTTCAAACGTCTTATCAAACATAATAATTACTTTAGACCTTAGAATTGAGAATTCTTGGGTGAAAGATTTGTTTAGTTTTAATACAGGAGCAAAAACCTCGGAGACAGCTCAATAGCACACTGAGAAAAAAAAAAACAACTTTAAAATAAATAACTTTGGCCATAAAATGTATTTATATTTTACACTCACATTCACTAAC
>NC_088366.1:55800129-55802629 GCF_034508935.2 Berghia stephanieae | reverse complement strand
TAGTGGATATTGCGCTATATAAACGTTCAATTTTAAAGCTGAATTTATACACAAGATATCAACGCCACACAAAACACCCCGGTAAAAGTAGGTAGGTTCTTAGGGAGCAGGCACTGGTGTGAGATAAAGGTCGGAGAAAATTGAGCTTGAGCTTTGAGCTTTTATTTTATATAGAGCAATATCCACTAAACGTGCTCAAAGCGCTTTACAAGGGGTCCCAGATCAACAGCAACACATAACATGTAGAACGAGACATGACGCCTGGCAGGCGATATTACAAAAACTTTTGGGACAGAGACAACGCTGTTAACGGCCAGGTACTCATTTTACACCTGAGTACGTTGAGAGAATGTGAGTTAAGGACTCAATTATGCGCCGAGCGAGGTTCGACCCCAGGACCTTCCGATCCGAAAGCGAGTGTCATACCAGTAGACCACATAGCCGCACAAAAGTGTGTATGAAACAGTGCCAGACAAAGCAGAGAGATAAATCATCATCATCATCATCATTGCCTTTTTCACCCTGGGTCAGGGTATAGGGCACAGACAAACAGTTTCCATCCTTCTCTATCCTGAGCTAACTTTTTTTTATCTCATTCCAGGTCTTACCACTTCTCTGTATATCCGCTTCTTTAATTCTTCTCCATGTTCCTCGTGGCCTTCCCCTTGATCTTCTGCCCTGAGGGTTCTAGTCCAATACTTTCTTTGTTATAGTGGAGTCATTCTTTCTAAGCGTGTGTCCAATCCACCTCCATCGTCTTCTTTCTATTGCCTCTCCCACTAGTTTCTGCTGTGTTCTTTTCCATAGAGATAAATACTAGGGGAAAAAATCATCCCAATATTATATCAACCTGCATCGCCTTGGGGGAGGGGGGGGGGGTGGTGGTAGTAGTCGAGGTGAAGGAGGAGGAGGAGGAAGTGGAGGAGGAGAGGAGGAGGAGGAGGAGGAGGAGGAGGAGGAGGAGGAGGAGGAAGGAAGGAAGAAGAAGAGAGAAGAAGAAGAAGAAGAAGAAGAAGAAGAAGAAGAAGAAGAAGAGAAGAAGAAGAAGAAGAAGAAGAAGAAGAGACGACGACGACGACGACGACGAGCAAGAAGAAGAAGAAGAAGAAGAAGAAGAAGAAGAAGAAGAAGAAGAAGAAGAAGAAGAAGAAGAAGAAGAAGAAGAAGAAGAAGAGAGAAAAGCTGGAGGAGGAGGAGAATGAAAAGGTGGGGGAGGAGGAGGAGGATAACGAGGAGGAGGACGACGACGACGAGGAAGAGAAGAGGGCGAGGAGGACGAGGAAGAGAAGGAGGAGGAGGAGGAAAATGAGGATGAGAAGGAGGAGGAGGAAAATGAGGATGAGAAGTAGGAGAAGGACGGAAACACTACATTTTGTCAAACTAAATACCACGTATTGTACGATCACATACCGGAAGCTCAAAGGAAGCGAACCACCTGGTAGACCGACTTTGATCCGTAATCGGATATAACACCTAGTCTGGCACCAGGACGATTCTGGCGGATGAATCTCACACCCGGATTGGATTTGTGATGCAGGCAGCGTTGTTGACCTCATCATAGATATATTAAAAAAGGATGTTCAAAGGATGGTTGGGTTGTAGACCTCACCGATAATATAATACAAATCTAAACGCTCTTCGCTGACTTCTTGTTGTGAAGTGTTAGATATGACAAGCTATCAATGCTGTGAGATTCCCACCTCAAAATTATTTTTCTAGTGTTTCCCCTTATTGATCTATTAATAGTTATAATATGTTACCCATCGTCTCAAAACGGTATTATGTCGGAACGAACAAGATGCTTAAAAGCCGAATTAAATGTTAAACTGATCAAAAATATAAATTGTAGGCATTAGCACCCTAAAATATGGTACCATTCTCCTCAATAAGACATACAAACTGATATTTCTGGTTATAAATTCAATTATCAACATCTTAACGAACCCGACTTAATACCGTTTTGAGGCGATGGGTCACAAATGGCGTTTTGAGGCAGAATACGGATTCAGAGTTTTAGAAGACAGTTGTAATGGTTGTTTTTGGATTTGTTTTGTTATTTGTTTTTATTTGTTTTGATTTTTGTTTTTATTTTGTTTATTTGTTTGTTTGGGGGTTTTGGAGTGTGTGTGTGTGTGTGGGGGGGGGGGGGGGGCATATGCGAGAAAAAAATTTCTAATTTAGGGTTATCTTTTTTTTATCGTTTGTTTGATTTGTTTTTCAATTAGGAGGTAGTGGTAGTAGAGGTAGTATTAGTGGTCTTTGAATATTGTGGAGGTGATGATGGATTGTCATCATCGCAGATGATGTCGTCGTAATAATGGTAGTAGTAGTAGTAGTAGTAGTAGTAGTAGTAGTAATAGTAGTAGTAGTAGTAGTAGTAGTAGTAGTAGTAGTAGTAGTAGTAGTAGTAGTAGTAGTATGTAGTAGGTAGTAGTAGTAGTAGTAGTAGTAGTAGTAGTAGTAGTGATAGTAGTAGTAGTAGTAGGTAGTAGTAGTAGTA
>NC_088366.1:55788130-55800029 GCF_034508935.2 Berghia stephanieae | reverse complement strand
TTTTAAATTTTTTTTTTTTAAAAAATTTGATCAAACTAGGGTTTTTTTGTGTTTTGGGTTTTATTTTACGTTATATCCGATGGCGGTTTTTGTGGGGTATTTTAAAACCCAAAAAACGCAAACTTTTGAGTAAAGGGGGGGAAATAATAAATCTAAAAACAAACAAAAAAAAAAAAAGCAATCTTGAGCAATTTCCCTACACTTTCAAAGCGCTTGACAAGGGTCCGAACCAACCCAACATTTAAAACGTTTTTCAAAACGAGACATGACGCATTTTTGGGCGTTTAAAAAATATTACAATTTTTTCTTTTCCCCAAAAACAAAGTTGACAAGGGCCCAAAAAACTCATATTTTGGGGATCTTACTCAATTTCTCAAGGGGGAGCGACCCAAATTAATTTTTAACTTTTTCGTCCAATCAAGTAAAAAAAAAAAATGTTTTTTTTCCTGAAAAAACGTTTGGGGATATTTTTCCAAAAAATTTTAAACCGCTTTTTTTTAAAAAAATTTAATTTTTACCTGGTCAAGTTGAACAAAGGGCCAATCGGGATTAAAAAATTTTTCAAAAATAGAGCATTTTTTCCAAGGGTTCATTTGTGAGCCAATTCCAATGTGTTTAAAGGGACCCAAAGCATAGGGAAAATTTAAATAAAGAAAAAACCCCAAGATGCCCGTCAATAAAGAAAATTTGTTATTTTTTTTGCCATCCCTTTATAAAGCACTTCTCCTAAACGAATAAACCCGGCAAAAAAGTTATGGTTACACATGTTTTGTGTTTTCCCCCGAACTTCCGGGGGAATTTGTTTGAGGTTTCCCCTAAAAGGGCCCTACCTTTTAAAATAGATAGAACGAAATGACGTCATAAACCCCTTTTTTTTTTTTATTGCTTTTGCCATCCGCTTTTATGGGGTAATTCTCACTAAACTGTTTTACCAAAACTATAAATTTTTAAGGTCACATAGTTCGGGGTTTTTGGGTTTCGTTAACGGGGGGAAAAGGCCCAATGTTATCAGTTTTCCTCGCCAAGCGCAAACTATCTATAGATCATCCCCCTTGTCCCCCTTTTAAAAGTGTTAATGTTGGGGAAAAGAGTTTTAAGCATGACGGCGGGCCCTTGTAAAACAAATTTTGGGGAAAGTTTGTGCCGTTTTAACCCGAAACGCCCGACTGTCTTCGTCCCAAAAAATTTACAATTTAATCATATCTTTTTTTTTTTTTTTCCTTTTAGTTCCAAAACACAACATTTTCATTCTATCGATACTGTATGATGTATGTAGTCATTACATTTACCCCCAAAAAAAAAAAAACAACAACAAACCCCAAAAACAAATGTGCCCTATTAAATTTTAAAGGGGCCCAAAAAAGGGGGGATTTTTTTTTTTTAAAAGACAGTGATTAAGGAAAAAAGGAAAAGAAAAGATTCTATTTTGTTCAAAAGGATTCGGGGGGGTGGGATTATCTTATTTTATTGGAGAGAAATTTATTGACGTTTTCAAGGTTTAACCCCGAAAATTTTTGTTTTTTTATTTTTTTATTTTTTTATTTTTTTTTTTATTTTTTATTTATTTAATTTTTTTTTTTATTTTTTTTTTTTATTTGCACCAACCCCCCCCTTTTTATAAAGAGGAAAAACACGTGATGATGATAGAGATTTATGATGAGATGATGATATATGAAAATTTTAAAGGGACTTAAAGGTTTTTTAGATGATGATGATAAAAAAAATAATTTAAATTTTAAAAAATAAAATTTAAAAATAATAAAAATAAAAAAAAAATAATATTAATAATAAAAAAATAAAAAATTAAAAAATAAAAATAAATTTAAAATTTAATGATGAAAAATAAAAATAATAATAATAATAATAATAATAATAAAAATAAATATAATAATTTTAAAAAATAAAAAATAAAATAATAATAATAAAAAAAATAATAAAATAATTTAAAAAAATTTAATTTTAAAAAAAAATTAAAAAAAAAAATAATAAAAAAATTTAAAAATAAAAAAAATAAAATAAAATAAAAATTAAAAAAAAATATAATATACTACACTACTAACTACTATATACTACTACTAAACAACACAACTAAATACTACACATACTACAACCCAAAAACTGCTGCAAAAAAACTACTTTTAAATACTACTACACTACATATACACTTTTCAAATTTAAAAATAATAATAAAAAAATAATTTAAAATAATAATAAAAAAATAAAAAAATTAAAGATGATTAAAAAAGATGAAATAATAATAATAAATAAAAATAATAATAAAATAATAATAATAAAAAAAAAATAAAATAAAAATTTAAAAAATAAAAAAAATAAAATAATACTATTATAATAATAATATAATAAAATAATTTAAAAAAAAATAATAATAATAAAAATAATAAAAAAAATTTAAAAATAATTTAAAAATAATTTAACAAATAAAATGATAAACAAATAATAATAATAAATAATAATAAAAAAAATAATTTAAAAAAAATAATAATAAAAAAAATAAAAATAAAAAATAATAATAAAAAAATATACTATTCTACTACTACACTAAATAAATACTTTCTACTAAAACTACTTTTACTACTACTTTCTACATACTTTCTAATTTACTACTACACATACTACTACTACTACTCTACTACACTATCATACTACACTAATAAAAATTTAAAAATTTAATTTTTAAAAAAATTTAAAAATAATAATAATAATAAAATAAAAAAAAAATAAGAGATAAAAATGGGTTATAATAATAATAATAATAATTTTAAATTTAAAAATAATAAATAATAATAATAAAATAAAATAATGATAATATAAAATATTAATTTAAAAAATAATAAAAAAAATAAAAATTTTTAAAATAAAATAAAATAAAAAAAATAATAATAAAATTTAAAATAACAATAAAATGATAATAATAATAATAATAAAATAATAAAAAAATAATAAAATAATAAAATAAAAAATAAAAAAATAATAAAAATAATTAAAAAAATAATAATAATAATAAAAATTCAATATCTTGGGGAAATTCCGCATTGTTCATTCTCAACTTGTAGGGGAAATTTAATTGAAATACTATTTTAATTTAATTTTTTTGGGGCCCAAAATTTTTAAAAAAAAATATTTTTGTAAATTGGGGGACAACAGAGCTAATGGGAAAAAACAGTCTCTCCATATATATATTTTATATATAAATATATTTTATATATATTTAAAATATATATATATATTTCTTCTCTCTTTCCCCCCTTTCTTCTCTCTCCCCCTCTTTTCCTCTCCCCCCTCTCTTCTCTCCTCCCCTCCCTTCTCTCTCCCATTCTCTCTTCCCCCCTCTCCCCCCTCTCTCCCCCCCTTTTTCTCTCCCTCCCCCCTCTCTCTCCCTCTCTCTCTCTCTCTCCCTCTCTCTCTCCCTCCCTCTCTCTCTCTCTCTTTCCCCCCTCTCTCTCTCTCTCTCTCTCTTCTTCCCCCCCTTCCCTCACAAAGACAAAAAACCCTTTTTCCCTTTTTTTAAGCCCCCTTAACCATGAAAATACCCCATAAAATCGTGGTTTGGTCTTAAAATGGAAAAATGCAACGCTCGAAAACCCCCAAAAAATTTTCAACATTATGGCTTGTAAAACCCGTGAACTGTCGTTTCTCTGGAAAAAAATTAATATTTTAAAAAATTTTGGGCCCAAAAAATCGTCCCTTAAATATCGATCTATTTAAATCCCTCATCGTGGCAATCAATACTCAAAACCCCTGGGACCTGGGTTGTCTTTTTTTAAAACCCGGGTTTTTGAGAGTGTGTTTTTTTCCCAAGAGTCATAAAAATGATAATTTTGAAGGACGAGTTTTTGGCCAAATTTTTAAATACGAGTTTTGGTCCAAGAAAGGACAGTTACGGGTTCATAATTTTAAAAAAACCCTTCTTACTACATAATGGTAAACTCACTAAACCCCTAACACCGACAAAAACCGTAGTATACCCGGGGTTTACTTCTCCCCCATGCTACTATGACATTTTTCTGAAAAATTATGGGCGTGTATCAAACAAATGTTTGTTTTTTTTACATGTTAATGATAGTTGAATAAAACTTCTTATACATGCTCTTTTTGGATACTTTTTCCCCCCCCAATTTTGAAAAGAGAAAAAATTCTGGGATTGAGTGATTTAAAACTTGATACATTTCAGGCATGTAAAAAGATAGTATATGATTTAAAAAAAATAAAGAACGGGAACAGAGAAAATACGACCCTAAACGCTTTGTATATATATATAAAATATATATATATTTTAAAAAAAATAAAAAATATTTTATATAAATATATATTATTATATATTATAAAATTTGAAATAAAATTTAAGATAGTTTGGTTCACAACGTTGTATGAGCTTTGCTCTCTCGGGGAGTGATAAGGGCACGGACTTTTTTTCCCATAATAATCATAAAAATATTAAATAAAAATAATAATAATAATAATAAAAATAATAAAATTAATAATAATAAATAAAAATAATAATAAAATAATAATAAAATAATAATAATAATAAATAATACAAATAATAAAAATAATAATAATAATAATTAATAATAATAATAAAAATAATAAAAAATAAAATAATAATAATAATAAAAATAAAATAATATTAAATAAAAATAATAATAATAATAATAATAATAATATCATGTGTATTTTGTTAGGAAAATTCTCGTATTTTCATTCTCAACTTGGTTGGGATAATTTTAATTGATTAACATAATATTATAATGTTAAATTTTTCTGGTCCAAATTTAAAAAAAAGAAGTATTTTGAATTTAAAGTGTGCAGCGCAACGCAGAGTCATGAAAATAAAGTCTTTCTCTCTCTCTCTCTCTCTCTCTCTCCCCTCTCTTCTCTTTTCCCCTTTTCCTCTCTCCCCCCTCCTCTCCTCCCTTCTACAAACTATTATATCTATCTCTCTCCATCTCCTCTCTCTATCTCTATTCTCTCTCTCTCTTTTTCTCCCCTCCCCCCCTCCCCTTCTCTCTCTTCTCCTCTCTCTCTTTCTCCCCCCCCCCCCTCTTCCTCCCCCCTCTCCCTATAAACACAAAACCTTTTCCCTTTTAAACCCCCCAAAACCCATGAAAATATCCCCAAAAGTCGCGGATGGTTTAAATGAAGAATGCCGTCGACAACAAAAATTTTTAAAACATTATGGTTTGAAAACCAGTGAACTGTCGTACTCTGAAAAATTAATTTTTTTAAAAAATTTTGGCCCAGAAAACTCGCCTTCAAATATCGTTATTTAAAAAACCCTTTCACCTTGGTAAAAATTTCACCATAAACCCTCCAGGTCTTCCTTAAAATCCGGGTTTGAGAGTGTGGATTTTTTTTTTAAAGTTTAGGGTCATATAAATCGATCGATTTTTTGAAGGACGATTTTTCTGGCCAAATTTTTAAATACAGTTTTTCCGGGTTAAAGGGGGCAGTTTACTGGTTCTAATCTTTAACCCCTTCTTACACACATAAAATCAACTCACTAACCCTAACACGACATACCCGTAAAAACCCGGGGGTATTTTTTACTCCATCCCTATATATTACTTTTTCTGAGACAAATTATAGATAGTTGCACTTGACTAAAAAAGCTCACAACTTTTGCCACCCGGAAATAACGGACCAACGCACAAACTTGTGAAACCATGACGTTTAAGTCTGGTTAATACAGTTTAGTAGAAAAAATCACAAACGCGGATGGCAAAAACAATAACAAAGGCCTGATGACGCATCTGCTTCTACTATAGGGTAGTATCAAAGTTAAAATTATTTTAATATTTACATGTTTAAAGATAGTTGAATAAAGCAACTAATGTACATGCCCTTTTGGATACATTTTTCCCCCTTTTTATAAGTAGCAAAAATTCTAGGGTCGAGTGGTTAAATAGACACATTTCAAGCAAGTGAAATTAGGGACGTGGTAGGTCATACGGTAGAGTCACGTTCACCGGCCAGGCGGAATTTGTACCAGTAAAGTCGCGGGTTAAACCCCCCCACCGCCCCGAAAATTTTTTTTATTTCTTTTTGGCACTTTTCCCACTCACTTCTTCTCTTATAGTAGGGTTTGACATCTGAACGCCTGGATGGGCAGTATTTGGATATTAAAAATAATATAGAGCAGGAACAGACAGAACACGACCCTAATACCGATTTTGTTATAAATATATATATATATATTATATATATATATATATATATAATATATATATAATATATATATATATATATATAATATATATATATTATAAGTGGAATTAGAAGAATGAGAGATGAAAGCTTCGCGTCTTTCGTGCCTCATTCATTGTGTTTTGTTGACAAAGGGGAAACCCGAAAAGTCCGTATCAGCATCTGTATTCGTAAATTAGATTGAAGCTTCTATTATTGTACGGCTATGTGGTGTAGTCAGTGGCATGACACTCGCCTTCGGACAGGAAAGCCAGGGTTCAAGTCCCCTTCTGTTCGAGTAGCGCATAGTTGAGTCCTTGAATAGGCTTTTTACTCACATTCTTTCACCGTACTCATGTGTGTGTAAAATATGTACCAGGCCGTTAACAGCGTTGTCTCTGTCCGAAAAAAATTTTGTAATATCGCATAGCAGGCGTCATTTCTCGTTATACTACGTTAGGTTATTGCTGTTGGTTAGGAACCGTTGTAAAGCGATTTGAGCACCTTTAGTGGATATTGCACTATAGAAATGCTACAGTTTTTTGGGGTTTTTTTGTTTTTTTTTGTTTTGTTTTTTTTTAAACTCTCCGCTATTAATGTAATTTACAAATAGAGAAGAAAATAGTCTTGAGTATGACGTCACAATTTCCAAGATCTGACGTCAATGTTTTTTGTTAGATGGTTCATATAGGATATTAACCGATTGGTAAAGACATTGCACTGTGATCCGGAAGGTCCCGGGTTCGAGCCCCGCTTCAGGCACTTTCGTTTTTTTTCCTTGAGCAAGATTATTAACCCCCAATTTGCTCATTTGGAAAACATGGGTGATTCCTGTTGACATCAGACATCTTGTTTGATGAATTATCTATATTCCTTCATGGAATGCCGAGGCGACGATATCTTATGATGTCGTGGCGAAAAGGGCATATATATATATATAATATATATATATATATATATATATATATATATATATATATATATATATAATATATATATATTATATATAATATATTCATATTTAACCAGTTAACCGTACTCTGAAAAAACACGCTTATAAACAATTTGGCCAGAAAACTCGTCGTTCAAATACCAATCAATTTAAACGACCTCATTTTTGCCAAAAAAACCGTTAAACCTAAGACTATAAGAAATCCTCGCGAGGTCTCAGATTTTTGGATTTTTTATTTTTTTTTTTTTTTTTTTTTTTGCCAGGGTGAGGCTCCTTTAAATCGATTTTATATTTGAAGACGAGTTTTTCTGGCCAAATTTTTTTTAATGCGTGTTTTTTTTTTTTCTGTCCAGAGTACGCCAAGTTAACTGGTTTAAAATAGGAGTAGCACCTGGGTACCTAACTAACCCTTCTCCCCCGCGTCACCCTTTTATATCCGTTTAATTGTCCACTTATAGATAGTAAGCGATTGGCTAAGAGGCTCAAAACATTGCCATCCGGAAGTATAACGGACCAAAACACAAAAACAAACAGCCAAAACCAAACCCCCCCCCCCCTCCCCCCGACACAAGAACCCTCGAGGACTGGCAGTTTGACGTCATTTTTTAGTTTTGTGTAGCGTCTAGTGAGTTGTCGTTAGTAGAGCTCATGGAAACAAGTTATTTCATTGGTTGAATTTATTGAATACAACTCACGATTTGTTTTCTTTGGTGCGCAAAGACTGGCATTTTGACGTCATTTTTTGGTCAGCGTCAGGCTACGCCTGTACCGTGATAGCAATGACGCCAGGTATTGTGGTGCTAACAAATGAAGAATACATTTGAAAACTATACAGGTCGTCTTGAACTCAACCCTCCTCTCGACAGGCAACCAATGTTACAGGTAGATTTCAAAACAAGGGTTTTGCTTTGTCCTTGTGCTTGTACTAACAAAACAGTGAAAATGGAGAGGCTTCGTATGGGAAAAAAAAAACAGACAATGGACGTTTCGGGTACAGACCCTTCGTCAGCGACGACGAAGGGTTTATCCCCGAAACGTCCATTGGCTGTTTTGTTCCTATACGAAGCCTCTCCATTTTCACTCTTTCGTTAGTATTTTCACGATCACCGGCTTCAGGCAGCCCCTACCGTTTTCTACTTTTTCTTTTGTTTACCCCATTCGTATGATTCTTGCAGATTTGTTTTGGAGTTTTTCAATTTTCATCAAAATGAGAACTATCTATATTCATGTTTTCGTCCAACCTAGTCGTCGATTACATGATTTGTTGCTGTAAAACAATTGGACATTTCTCAATGAATGTAAACAGGCTGCTTTGTTTATAAAAGTTGTAAACATACCCCATGAGTCATGCTGAGCAAAATGACCAATTGTGACGATGGATTTTTGTCAAACTGTGAACAATATTTTACTATGTGTGTCATTTTGAGCACGCACACTTTACCATGTGACCAATGACCTCGAGCACATGGAAAGGTAATTAAATATAGATAATCCCCCATTAGCTTTTCAAGACCAAAAATAAGGGAATTGGATTCAGTAGTCTGATGTCACGCCGCCCGGCAACGGCGGCCATCTTGGTTCTAAACAAAGAAAATCATTACTTTTATTCTTCATGCTGGCTAGAACTTTTCATATGCCTTGTGATCAGAATGTGTAAAAGTCAAAACATGATCAAATTTTATGTGTTTTTTTTTTCCCTCTGGATACGCTTTTATGCTCGCCGGGGAAATATTCCATACGGGCGTCCGCCATTGTTCCGATAGTTTAGAGCCAGTGTTACTAAGTTACCATGTGTCATTAGGAATCAAGTGACGTTACGACTGTTGAAGAGTATCGCAGTAATCAGTTCTGCTAGTTACAAGTCATGGAGTTGTAGGGATGACATAGTAGGTATCGCCACAGAGAACTAATGAGATGGGGTCATTACGTACCCCATCCATAATTAATTAATCTCTTAATGTACACGTAAAGATATTAAACAGAAAAACAAAGGTGCATTCAAGGACGGTGTTAGGGGTAGCCTAGTATCTCAGAGAACTAAATAGACGGGCCCAATACGCGCCCCCATTCATTACTATGTATAGGGAATGAGATTAGCGGAAAGTAGCGTCCATTGATTGGACGTCACCTGACAGAGAGAACGTCGATTTGGTTTTGAAGTGTCTCAAGCCGTTTTCCCACCGGAAGCGAGGACGGAGAGACGCATGCACACGACCAACATGACATTCTCTCTCTAATAACTTTTTCCGCAGACTAAGGGTGACGTCCAATCAAGGACGCTACTCTTCCGCTAATCTCATTCCCTATTGTAAATTAATTAATCTCTAATGCACACGTTAAGATATCTGCATGCATAAAACAAAGGTGCAGTTCAAGGGTTGTGACAGGAGTGGCCTTGTATTTATCACAGAGAACTGATGCGATATGTCCATTACGCAAACCATCCATTATTATGTATTGTAAATTAATTAATATCTAAATTCACACGTAAAGATATCTGCAGAAAACAAAGATGGAGTTCAAGGACGGTGTTAGAGGTGGCCTAGTAGGTATGACAGAGAACTGATGAGATGGGTCCATGACGTACCCCCATCCATTATTATGTATTATTGTAAATTAATTAATCTCTTACTGTACACGTAAATATGTCCACAGAAATCAAAGTTGCAATTCAAAGACGGTGTTAGGCATGACCTGGTAGGCTGGTAGGTATCACATATAACTAATTATTAGATGGGTCCATGCGTGAATCCCGTTCATTATCATTCATTGTAAATTAATTAACTCTCTCCTTATCGATGATTTTCAGTATTTTTCCCAAAAATGGCAGGCTTACCCAGCAGAAAAATTGATATTTTAAATTTAAACAATGTCTCTACAAAACAACTACCTTTATGTTCTTATTAATTAAACAAATCTCATTGTGATTGTACACAATAAATCTGAATAAGAAAAACGTATATTGCGTCGTAACGAATGTGACGATTTTGCTGTAGGTGGTAGGGAGAGGGTTAATTTCGCTCAATGTACACGTAAAGATAATCTGCAGAAAACAAAGGACGGAGTTAGAGGTGACCTAGTATGTATCACAGAAAACTATTGAACGGGTCCATTACGCATCCCACCCATGCATTATTATTAGTTATTAATAAATTTATTACTAATTGTATAAACATGGATAGATTTGTACAGAAAGCAAAAGTACAGCTCAAAGACAGAGTTATAGGTGACCGAGTATGCATCACAGAGAAACTATTGACTTGTGTCCATTACGTATCCCATCCATTTTTCCTTTTTTCATTATTTAATCCTTGACATTCCTTGTGGAACATAGATGGGCTTCAAACAATACATCTCCACCGTATTATGTTCTTTGTCTTTCTTCTACTTCATCTCTCCCCAGGACATTCCAGCCAACTTCACCTCTTCCTCACAAGACCTTCTCCATGTTTTCTTTGGCCTCCCAACCTTCCTTTTTTCCATGAGAGTTTCAGTCCACACCTTGCCTCGTAATGTCCATTGTTGGTTTTCCATTTTCTTGTCGAGATTTGTTTGCTAATTTCATAATGTCCAGCATTTAACCCCTCACCTTACCAGCCATTTTCAGGATTTTCCCCAAAACTTCACATCCAAAATAACACAAAATATTATTTTTATTTACTCAAACACAATAGGAGTTAAGTTTCCTCCGATACATAATTTTATTTCTTTAGCAAGACATACTCTACAGCATTCTAATCATTTTCTTTAAATTTTATGATGTAAAAAACGAAATTTGAATAATAAAAATGTTGGGTTGTATCGTAAAGAATGTGACGATTTTCCTATAGTTGGCCAGGAGAGGGTTAACCGCAAGACTTTATTACCTATTTTCTCAGGCCATCTGATACTGAGTTTGTCTCAAAGACATCTTTTGGGAAGGTTGAGGTTTTTTTAAAAACAAAAAGTATTGTTTCTGAGTCATACAAAAGGACTGCTTTTACGTTAGTGTTAGATATATTCTGAATTTGTGACCCATCGTCTCGAAAACGGTATTTTGTCGGACGAACCAGATGCTTAAAAGCCGAAGTAAATGTTAAACTGGTAAAAAAAAAATAGTTTGTTGGCATTAGCACTTAAAATATGGTATCCATTCTCCTCAATAAATCATATAAAACTCAACACAATTCTGATATTTCTGGCTATAAATTCAATTTTCAACATCTTAACCAACCTGACTTAATACCGTTTTGAGGCGAAGGGTCACATTTGTTTTTCGTGATAGGTTTGTTGATTTCCATATAGGTCTGAGGGGATAAATGAATGTCGTGCTTTTCCTAATCTAGCCATTATGTCTTATCTGTTCCTCCAGATGTTTGAAGCAATGGCTACTCAGATGGAAAGGAATGCAGTCCAAAGACGGAGTGTAAGGGTGACCTGACGTATAACTGTCACACGAGCACTAATGATATTGGTCCATTACGTATACCGTCCATTACCATGCATTGTAATTAATTAAATCACTGAATGTACAACGCATAGATATCTACAGAAAACAAAAGGTGTACTTCAACGACGCATTTATTGATTTGGGTCGACGTGTACATTTATGCAGGTCTGACATCCGAACTTACTTATGGTCTACTTTAACCCTTGTTTTTCATGGACATTTAAAACGTAATTTTTTTTTGGCGATTTCCAGTACAACAATGATCCCTTAAGGAATTGGTTTACCAGACCTGCAAATAAAGCACGTTGATCAGG
>NC_088366.1:55781236-55786236 GCF_034508935.2 Berghia stephanieae | reverse complement strand
CAAACACACAAAACGCCTTGTTTCTTTCATGTTTGACTTTTTTGGTTTGTTTTGTTTGTTTTTGTTTGTGGTTTTTTGATGTTTTTTGTTGTTTGTGGGGGGGGGGGGGATGGTTGTTCAAAATATTTAACCCTTGGGGGTCCCGATAGCTCAGTTGTTAGTGCACTCGCCTCACACGTAAAGGGACCGAGATCGATCCTGATGGAGCAGTCCCCCCCCCCCCCCCCACCCCAACCTGTCCATTCAGCAGTGAATGGGTAACAGAGTCTTTAAGATTTGATGGAAAGTACTTTGCGATAGAATAGCGTCCTGTGAAAAGAATTGCCAGCAATTGCTAGTGTCTGTTTCACGCTATAGAAACCGGGATAAACTCCGGCTCTATGGGCCCAATGACTCTGAAGGATACTTTCTATATATATATATTATATATATATATCTATATATACATATATATATGTATATATATATATATATAATATTATATATATTATATATATATATATTTATATATATTATACACCTATATATATATTTCTCTCATTCTCTCTACCTCTCTTTCTCTATCTCCCCCCCCCCTCTCTCTTTCCCCCTCCCTCTCTCTTTCTCACTCTTCCCTACCTCATTCTCTCTATTTCTCTCTACCCCCCTCTCTCTCTCACACACACTCACCCACATATACACACACAGACACACACCACACACACACACACACACACACACACAGAGAGGAGAGAGAGGAGAGAGAGAGAGAGAGAGAGAGAGTGAGAGAGCAACCGGAATGAGATCTCAGCAGCTGGTGTTTGAACCATGTAACGTGATTCAATAAGACCAGATAGATGTTCAACACCAGACTAGATTAATCCATATCTATTAATCTAAGTCATTTGCGTAATCCGACATTGTGAATGAGTGGAAATTCCTAATAAAAGTATTATTAAATTTTGTTCAATAATAAAATTATTAAATTTTGTTCAATATTAAAATTATTATTAAATTTTGTTCAATATTCAAATTTTTCAATTAAATATTCATTGGCGAGACGAAATGCGACGTCATTCATATGAATATAATTAGCTGAATATATAAACTCGTCTCTTTGTTCGTATTTTAAACAGCCAGTTGGGTGATTAATTCTTATTTAAATCCTGCAAAACAGTTGAACTTTGAACGATATTATTCATATGGCGGCCAGGACAGATGAGTATTTTACCTAAAAGCATAGCATCAATGAAGATCTTAGGTATTAACGTTGTATGGATTTATTACTACATTCTATGAGTGGAAGGAATATCTAAATGGTGTTGTCCACAATCTAAAATGCAAGCATAGAGATGAAACGACATGGTTTTGTGTGTTGATTTTACCTAAACGTATAGCACCAATGAAGATTCATAGGTAGTAACATTGTATGGATATTACCCCTACGTTGTTTATATGTCCTATATCGAGTATAAGGAATATCTAAATGGTGTTGTCCACAATCTAAAATGCAAGCATAGAGGTTAAACGACATGGTTTTGTGTGATGTTACGATTCATATGGCGGACAGAACAGATACATATTTTACCTAAACGCATAGCATAATTTGCGATTCATAGATAACGTTGTGTGGATATATCACTGCATTATTTCTATTTTTCATTATTTCGAGGAAGGAATAATTATTGGCGTTGTCCATAAAGTAACCTGTAAGCATAAAGGTTATAAGATATAGTTTAGTGTTGTTAGTACGAGATTCATGTGGCGGGCAGAACAGAGGAATACTTCACCTAACCGCATGTCATCAATAATTGAGATTCTGAGATAGAGTTATCGTTCCTGTAGAAGAAATATCTAAATGATGGTGTCCACTATGTGAAATTCAGCATAGGAGAGGACTGTCATTCAGGTAAGGCAACTTTTTGGCTTTTGTTAGAAGATTTTATTGTAAAAAATGTTCTTTTATGTATCTAGTGTGCAATACCACTAAATGAGGGGGGAAGGGGAGGGGGGGGGGGGGGGGAAGGGCTGAGGGCTCGGTTGGTAGAGCGGTCGCTTCGCCCGCAAAGTGACCAAGTTCGATCCCGGGTGCAGTCGAGATTTTTATCCGACCTCCTTGTCCACCCAGCAGTAAATGGGTTGTTGGGTCTGTTAGATCTGGAGGAAAGTACTTTGCGATAAACTAGCGTCCTATCCAAAGAGTAGCAAGCAATTGCTATTTTCCATTTCAAGCTATTGAAATCCGGATAGATAAACTCCGGCCCATAGCTCTGTAGGACTAATTTTTTTTGTCTGGCCGTTAACAGCGTTGTCTCTGTCCGAAAAATATTGTGATATCGCCATACAGGCGTCGTAACCCGTCCTGCATGTTAAGTGTTCCTGTTCTCGAGGGACCCCTTGTAAAGCGCTTTGAGCATGTTTAGTGGATATTGCGCTATATAAACGTTCAATTTTAAAGCTGAATTTATACACAAGATATCAAACGCCACACAAAACACCCGGTAAAAGTAGGTAGGTTCTTAGGGAGCAGGCACTGGTGTGAGATAAAGGTCGGAGAAAATTGAGCTTGAGCTTTGAGCTTTTATTTTATATAGAGCAATATCCACTAAACGTGCTCAAAGCGCTTTACAAGGGGTCCCAGATCAACAGCAACACATAACATGTAGAACGAGACATGACGCCTGGCAGGCGATATTACAAAAACTTTTGGGACAGAGACAACGCTGTTAACGGCCAGGTACTCATTTTACACCTGAGTACGTTGAGAGAATGTGAGTAAAGAGCCTTTTCCAAGGACTCAATTATGCGCCGAGCGAGGTTCGACCCAGGACCTTCCGATCCGAAAGCGAGTGTCATACCAGTAGACCACATAGCCGCACAAAAGTGTGTATGAAACAGTGCCAGACAAAGCAGAGAGATAAATCATCATCATCATCATCATTGCCTTTTTCACCCTGGGTCAGGGTATAGGGCACAGACAAACAGTTTCCATCCTTCTCTATCCTGAGCTAACTTTTTTTTATCTCATTCCAGGTCTTACCACTTCTCTGTATATCCGCTTCTTTAATTCTTCTCCATGTTCCTCGTGGCCTTCCCTTGATCTTCTGCCCTGAGGGTTCTAGTCCAATACTTTCTTTGTTATAGTGGAGTCATTCTTTCTAAGCGTGTGTCCAATCCACCCCCATCGTCTTCTTTCTATTGCCTCTCCCCCTAGTTTCTGCTGTGTTCTTTTCCATAGAGATAAATACTAGGGGAAAAAAATCATCCCAATATTATATCAACCTGCATCGCCTTGGGGGAGGGGGGGGGGGTGGTGGTGGTAGTAGTCGAGGTGAAGGAGGAGGAGGAGGAAGTGGAGGAGGAGGAGGAGGAGGAGGAGGAGGAGGAGGAGGAGGAGGAGGAGGAGGAAGAAGAAGAAGAAGAAGAAGAAGAAGAAGAAGAAGAAGAAGAAGAAGAAGAAGAAGAAGAAGAAGAAGAAGAAGAAGAAGAAGAAGAAGACGACGACGACGACGACGACGAGCAAGAAGAAGAAGAAGAAGAAGAAGAAGAAGAAGAAGAAGAAGAAGAAGAAGAAGAAGAAGAAGAAGAAGAAGAAGAAGAAGAAGAGAGAAAAGCTGGAGGAGGAGGAGAATGAAAAGGTGGGGGAGGAGGAGGAGGATAAGGAGGAGGAGGACGACGACGACGAGGAAGAGAAGGAGGGCGAGGAGGACGAGGAAGAGAAGGAGGAGGAGGAGGAAAATGAGGATGAGAAGGAGGAGGAGGAAAATGAGGATGAGAAGTAGGAGAAGGACGGAAACACTACATTTTGTCAAACTAAATACCACGTATTGTACGATCACATAC
This sequence comes from Berghia stephanieae, assembly GCF_034508935.2. Classification (NCBI taxonomy): domain Eukaryota; kingdom Metazoa; phylum Mollusca; class Gastropoda; order Nudibranchia; family Aeolidiidae; genus Berghia; species Berghia stephanieae. The sequence goes on along the minus strand of NC_088366.1, from coordinate 55,782,414 downwards.
CGGAAGCTCAAAGGAAGCGAACCACCTGGTAGACCGACTTTGATCCGTAATCGGATATAACACCTAGTCTGGCACCAGGACGATTCTGGCGGATGAATCTCACACCCGGATTGGATTTGTGATGCAGGCAGCGTTGTTGACCTCATCATAGATATATTAAAAAAGGATGTTCAAAGGATGGTTGGGTTGTAGACCTCACCGATAATATAATACAAATCTAAACGCTCTTCGCTGACTTCTTGTTGTGAAGTGTTAGATATGACAAGCTATCAATGCTGTGAGATTCCCACCTCAAAATTATTTTTCTAGTGTTTCCCCTTATTGATCTATTAATAGTTATAATATGTTACCCATCGTCTCAAAACGGTATTATGTCGGAACGAACAAGATGCTTAAAAGCCGAATTAAATGTTAAACTGATCAAAAATATAAATTGTAGGCATTAGCACCCTAAAATATGGTACCCATTCTCCTCAATAAGACATACAAACTGATATTTCTGGTTATAAATTCAATTATCAACATCTTAACGAACCCGACTTAATACCGTTTTGAGGCGATGGGTCACAAATGGCGTTTTGAGGCAGAATACGGATTCAGAGTTTTAGAAGACAGTTGTAATGGTTGTTTTTGGATTTGTTTTGTTATTTGTTTTTATTTGTTTTTGATTTTTGTTTTTATTTTGTTTATTTGTTTGTTTGGGGGTTTTGGAGTGTGTGTGTGTGGGGGGGGGGGGGGGGGCATATGCGAGAAAAAAATTTCTAATTTAGGGTTATCTTTTTTTTATCGTTTGTTTGATTTGTTTTTCAATTAGGAGGTAGTGGTAGTAGAGGTAGTATTAGTGGTCTTTGAATATTGTGGAGGTGATGATGGATTGTCATCATCGCAGATGATGTCGTCGTAATAATGGTAGTATAGTAGTGTAGTAGTGTAGTAGTAGTAGTAGTATAGTAGTAGTAGTAGTAGTAGTAGTAGTAGTAGTAGTAGTAGTAGTAGTGTAGTAGTAGTAGTAGTAGTAGTAGTAGTAGTAGTAGTAGTAGTGTAGTAGTAGTAGTAGTAGTAGTAGTAGTAGTAGTAGTAGTTAGTAGTAGTAGTAGTGTGTAGTAGTAGTAGTAGTAGTAGTAGTAGTAGTTAGTAGTAGTAGTAGTAGTAGTAGTAGTAGTAGTGGTAGTAGTTAG
>NC_088366.1:55753736-55778736 GCF_034508935.2 Berghia stephanieae | reverse complement strand
CATTCAGTGATTAATTAATTAACAATGCATGGTAATGGACGGTATACGTAATGGACCAATATCATTAGTGCTCTGTGACAGTTACTACGTCAGGTCACCTTACACTCCGTCTTTGGACTGCATCTTTCCATCTGAGTAGCCATTGCTTCAACATCTGGAGGAACAGATAAGACATAATGGCTAGATTAGGAAAAGCACGACATTCATTTATCACCCTCAGACCTATATGGAAATCAACAAACCTATCACTGAAAAACAAATGTGACCCTTCGCCTCAAAACGGTATTAAGTCAGGTTGGTTAAGATGTTGAAAATTGAATTTATAGCCAGAAATATCAGAATTGTGTTGAGTTTATATGATTTATTGAGGAGAATGGATACCATATTTTAAGGTGCTAATGCCAACAAACTATTTTTTTTTTACCAGTTTAACATTTACTTCGGCTTTTAAGCATCTGGTTCGTCCGACATTACACCGTTTCGAGACGATGGGTCACAAATTCAGAATATATCTAACACTAACGTAAAAGCAGTCCTTTTGTATGACTCAGAAACAATACTTTTTGTTTTTAAAAAAAACCTCAAACCTTCCCAAACAGATGTCTTTGAGACAAACTCATTATCAGATGGCCTGAGAAAATAGGTAATAAAGTCTTGCGGTTAACCCTCTCCTGGCCAACTATAGGAAAATCGTCACATTCTTTACGATACAACCAACATTTTTATTATTCAAATTTCGTTTATACATCATAAAATTTAAAGAAAATGATTAGAATGCTGTAGAGTATGTCTTGCTAAAGAAATTATGTATCGGAGGAACTTAACTCCTATTGTGTTTGAGTGATAAAAATATAATTTTGTGTTAGTTGGATGTGAAGTTTTGGGGAAAATCCTGAAAATGGCTGGTAAGGTGAGAGTTAAATGCTGGACATTATGAAATTAGCAAACAAATCTCGACAAGAAAATGGAAAACCAACAATGGACATTACGAGGCAAGGTGTGGACTGAAACTCTCATGGAAAAAAGGAAGGTTGGGAGGCCAAAGAAAACATGGAGAAGGTCTTGTGAGGAAGAGGTGAAGTTGGCTGGAATGTCCTGGGGAGAGATGAAGTAGAAGAAGACAAAGAACATAATACGGTGGAGATGTATTGTTGAAGCCCTATCTGCGTTCCACAAGGAATGTCAAGGATTAAATAATGAAAAAAGGAAAAATGGATGGGTTACGTAATGGACACAAGTCAATAGTTCTCTGTGATGCATACTCGGTCACCTATAACTCTGTCTTTGAGCTGTACTTTTGCTTTCTGTACAAATCTATCCATGTTTATACAATTAGTAATAAATTTATTAATAACTAATAATAATGCATGGGTGGGATGCGTAATGGACCCGTTCAATAGTTTTCTGTGATACATACTAGGTCACCTCTAACTCCGTCCTTTGTTTTCTGCAGATATCTTTACGTGTACATTGAGCGATTAACCCTCTCCCTACCACCTACAGCAAAATCGTCACATTCGTTACGACGCAATATACGTTTTTCTTATTCAGATTTATTGTGTACATCACAATGAGATTTGTTTAATTAATAAGAACATAAAGGTAGTTGTTTTGTAGAGACATTGTTTAAATTTAAAATATCAATTTTTCTGCTGGGTAAGCCTGCCATTTTTGGGAAAATACTGAAAATCATCGATAAGGAGAGAGTTAATTAATTTACAATGAATGATAATGAACGGGATACGTCATGGACCCATCTAATAATTAGTTATCTGTGATACCTACCAGCCTACCAGGTCATGCCTAACACCGTCTTTGAATTGCAACTTTGATTTCTGTGGACATATTTACGTGTACAGTAAGAGATTAATTAATTTACAATAATACATAATAATGGATGGGGGTACGTCATGGACCCATCTCATCAGTTCTCTGTCATACCTACTAGGCCACCTCTAACACCGTCCTTGAACTCCATCTTTGTTTTCTGCAGATATCTTTACGTGTGAATTTAGATATTAATTAATTTACAATACATAATAATGGATGGTTTGCGTAATGGACATATCGCATCAGTTCTCTGTGATAAATACAAGGCCACTCCTGTCACAACCCTTGAACTGCACCTTTGTTTTATGCATGCAGATATCTTAACGTGTGCATTAGAGATTAATTAATTTACAATAGGGAATGAGATTAGCGGAAGAGTAGCGTCCCTTGATTGGACGTCACCCATAGTCTGCGGAAAAGTTATTAGAGAGAGAATGTCATGCTGGTCGTGTGCATGCGTCTCTCGTCCTCGCTTCCGGTGAAAGCGGCTTGAGACACTTCAAAACCAAATCGACGTTCTCTCTGTCAGGTGACGTCCAATCAATGGACGCTACTTTCCGCTAATCTCATTCCCTATACATAGTAATGAATGGGGGCGCGTATTGGGCCCGTCTATTTAGTTCTCTGAGATACTAGGCTACCCCTAACACCGTCCTTGAATGCACCTTTGTTTTCTGTGAATATCTTTACGTGTACATTAAGAGATTAATTAATTATGGATGGGGTACGTAATGACCCCATCTCATTAGTTCTCTGTGGCGATACCTACTATGTCATCCCTACAACTCCATGACTTGTAACTAGCAGAACTGATTACTGCGATACTCTTCAACAGTCGTAACGTCACTTGATTCCTAATGACACATGGTAACTTAGTAACACTGGCTCTAAACTATCGGAACAATGGCGGACGCCCGTATGGAATATTTCCCCGGCGAGCATAAAAGCGTATCCAGAGGGAAAAAAAAAAACACATAAATTTGATCATGTTTTGACTTTTACACATTCTGATCACAAGGCATATGAAAAGTTCTAGCCAGCATGAAGAATAAAAAGTAATGATTTTCTTTGTTTAGAACCAAGATGGCCGCCGTTGCCGGGCGGCGTGACATCAGACTACTGAATCCAATTCCCTTATTTTTGGTCTTGAAAAGCTAATGGGGGATTATCTATATTTAATTACCTTTCCATGTGCTCGAGGTCATTGGTCACATGGTAAAGTGTGCGTGCTCAAAATGACACACATAGTAAAAATTGTTCACAGTTTGACAAAAATCCAACGTCACAATTGGTCATTTTGCTCAGCATGACTCATGGGTATGTTTACAACTTTTATAAACAAAGCAGCCTGTTTACATTCATTGAGAAATGTCCAATTGTTTTACAGCAACAAATCATGTAATCGACGACTAGGTTGGACGAAAACATGAATATAGATAGTTCTCATTTTGATGGGGGGGGGGGGGGGTTGTTTTGCTGTTAGTTTTGTGTTTTGGTCCGTTATACTTCCGGATGGCAATGTTTTGAGCCTCTTAGCCAATCGCATACTATCTATAAGTGGACAATAAACCGGATATAAAAGGGTGACTGCGGGGGAGAAGGGTTAGTTAGGTACCCAGGTGCTACTCCTATTTATAACCAGTTAACTTGGCGTACTCTGGACAGAAAAAAAAAAAAAAACGCATTAAAAAAAATTTGGCCAGAAAACTCGTCCTTCAAATATAAATCGATTTAAAGGAGCCTCACCCTGGCAAAAAAAAAAAAAAAAAAAAAAAAAAAATCCAAAAATCTGAGACCTCGCGAGGATTTCTTATAGTCTTAGGTTTAACGGTTTTTTGGCAAAAATGAGGTCGTTTAAATTGATTGGTATTTGAACGACGAGTTTTCTGGCCAAATTGTTTATAAGCGTGTTTTTTCAGAGTACGGTTAACTGGTTAAATATGAATATATATATTATATATATATATATATATATATATATATATATATATATATATATATATATTATTATGCCCTTTTCGCCACGACATCATAAGATATCGTCGCCTCGGCATTCCATGAAGGAATATAGATAATTCATCAAACAAGATGTCTGATGTCAACAGGAATCACCCATGTTTTCCAAATGAGCAAATTGGGGGTTAATAATCTTGCTCAAGGAAAAAAAACGAAAGTGCCTGAAGCGGGGCTCGAACCCGGGACCTTCCGGATCACAGTGCAATGTCTTTACCAATCGGTTAATATCCTATATGAACCATCTAACAAAAAACATTGACGTCAGATCTTGGAAATTGTGACGTCATACTCAAGACTATTTTCTTCTCTATTTGTAAATTACATTAATAGCGGAGAGTTTAAAAAAAAACAAAACAAAAAAAAAAAAAACAAAAAAAACCCAAAAAACTGTAGCATTTCTATAGTGCAATATCCACTAAAGGTGCTCAAATCGCTTTACAAACGGTTCCTAACCAACAGCAATACCTAACGTGTATAACGAGAAATGACGCCTGCTATGCGATATTACAAAATTTTTTTCGGACAGAGACAACGCTGTTAACGGCCTGGTACATATTTTACACACACATGAGTACGGTGAAAGAATGTGAGTAAAAAGCCTATTCAAGGACTCAACTATGCGCTACTCGAACAGAAGGGGACTTGAACCCTGGGCTTTCCTGTCCGAAGGCGAGTCTCATGCCACTGACTACACCACATAGCCGTACAATAATAGAAGCTTCAATCTAATTTACGAATACAGATGCTGATACGGACTTTTCGGGTTTCCCCTTTGTCAACAAAACACAATGAATGAGGCACGAAAGACGCGAAGCTTTCATCTCTCATTCTTCTAATTCCACTTATAATATATATATATATATATATATATATATATATATATATATATATATATATATATATATTTATAACAAAACGGTATTAGGGTCGTGTTCTGTCTGTTCCTGCTCTATATTATTTTTAATATCCAAATACTGACCATCCAGGCGTTCAGATGTCAAACCCTACTATAAGAGAAGAAGTGAGTAGGAAAGTGCCAAAAGAAGAGAATAAAACAAATTTCGTGGCGGTGATGGGGGTTTGAACCCGCGACTTTACTGGTACGACAATTCCGCCTGGCCGATGAGAGCGTGACTCTACCGTATGACCTATCCACGATCCCTATACTTTCTACATGCTTGAAATGTCGTCTAGTTAACTCACTCGATCCTAGAGATTTTTGCTACTTATCAAAATGGGGAAAAATGTATCCAAAATGGGCATGTACATGTAGATTGCTTTATTCAACTATCATTAACATGTAAATATTAAAAATAATATTAACTTTGATACTACCCTATAGATAGTATGCAGATGACGTCACTCAGGCCTTTGTTATTGTTTTTGCCATCCGCGTTTGTGAGTTGTTCTCACTAAACTGTATTAACCAGACTATAAACGTTCATGGTTACACAGAGTTTGTGCGTTGGTCCGTTATACTTCCGGGTGGCAATGTTGTGAGCTTCTTAGTCAAGTGCATACTATCTATAATTTGTCTCAGAAAAAATGTAATATATAGGCATGGAGTAAAAGTAACCCCGGGTATATTACGGATATAGTCGTTGTTAGGGTTGAGTGAGTTGACCATTATGTATGTAAGAAGGGATTATAAGATTATGAACCAGTAAACTGTCCTTTACTCTGGACAAAACTCGTATTTAAAAATTTGGCCAGAAAACTCGTCCTTCAAATATTGATCGATTTATATGACTCTTGGAAAAAAAAAATCCACACTCTCAAACCTAGGATTTTAAGGAAGACCTCGCGAGGTTCCATGGTTGAGAATTTTTACCAAGGTGAGGGTTATTTAAATAGATCGATATTTGAAGGACGAGTTTTCTGGCCAAATTTTTAAATATTAATTATTCCAGAGTACGACAGTTCACTGGTTTACAAGCCATAATGTTGAAAATATTTTTGTTGTCGAGCGTTGACATTCTTCCATTTAAGACCTATCCAGCGACTTATGGGGATATTTTCATGGTTAAGGGGGCTTAGAAAGGAATAAGGTTTTGTCTTTGTGAGGGAGAGGGAGAGAGAGAGGGGGGGGAGGGAGAAAGAGAGAGAGAGAGAGAGAGAGAGAGAGAGAGGGGGAGGGAGAAAGAGAGAGAGAGAGAGATAGAGATAGAGAGAGAGATAGAGAGAGAGATAGATAGATAGATAGATAGAGAGAGAGAGAGAGAGAGAGAGAGAGAGAGAGAGAGAGAGAGAGAGAGAGAGAGAGAAAGACTTTATTTTCATGACATCTGCTGTTGCGCTGCACACTTAATGTACAAAATACTTCTTTTTTTTAAATTTGGACCAGAAAAATTTAGTATATTATTATTATTATTATTATTATTATTATTATTATTATTATTATTATTATTATTATTATTATTATTATTATTATTATTATTATTATTATTATTATTATCTTATTATTATTATTATTATTATTATTTATTATTATTATTATTATTATTATTATTATATTATTATTATTATTATTATTATTATTATTATTATTATTATTATTATCATCATTATTTTTATTATTATTATTATTATTATTATTATTATTATTATTATTATTATTATTATTATTATTAATATTATTATTATTAATATTATTATTATTATTATTATTATTATCATCATCATCATCAACAACATTAAGTCCCATTATCATCATCATCATCATCATCATCATCATCATCATCATCATCGTGTTCATCATCATCATCATTATCAAATGCTGGGTTGGTGCAAATAAAATAAATAAATAAATAAATAAATAAATAAATAAATAAATAAATAAATAAATAAATAAATAAATAAATAAATAAATAAATAAATAAATAAAAGAACAGAAATACTGGGTAACCTTGAAAACGATCAATAAGATTTCTCATCCAATGAAAATAAGATAATCCCACCCACGAATCCTATTGAAGCTAAAATAGAATCGTTCATCCTTCTATCAACTGTCATTGTTCATAATAGACGTCAACTTTGACTTGTCAAAATTTAATCATGCACATTTGTTTTGTAGGGTTTGTTGTTGTTTTTTTTAATTTGAGGGTAACATGATAATGACGTACATACAGTCATACAGTATCGATAGAATGAAAATGTTGCTGCTTGAAGCTCGAAGGAAAAAAAATAAAAGATAAGTATTGAATTGTCAATTTGTTAGACGAAGACAGATACTGTGGACGTTTCGGGTTCAACGCGCACAAACTCCTCGAAGTTTGTTGACAGGCCAGCCGTCATGCTTAAGCTCTATTCTCAACATTAACACTTTCTAACACGGAGACAATGGGCATGATCTATAGATAGTTTGCGCTTGGCGAGGAAGCTGATAACATTGCCATCCGGAAGTATAACGAACCAACACACAGAACTATGTGACCTTAAACGTTTATAGTCTGGTAATACAGTTTAGTGAGAATTACTCATAAAAGCGGATGGCAAAATGCAATAACAAAGGCTTGAGTGACGTCATCTTCGTTCTATCTATAGATAGTATGCGCTTGGCTAGGAAGCTCATAACATTGCCATCCGGAAGTATAACGGACCAACACACAAAACTATGTGTAACCATGAACTTTTATAGTCCGGTTCATTCAGTTTAGTGAGAAGTGCTCATAAACGTGGATGGCAAAAACAATAACAAATACTTGATTGACGTCATCTTGGTTCTATCTTTATTATATTTCCATATGCTCGAGGTCATTGATCACATTGGAATATGTGCTCACAGTGAACCTAATAGTGAAAAGTGCTCATAGTTTTTGAAATATCTATAATCCCGATTGGCCATTTTGTTCAACTTGACACATGGGTATGATTACAACTTCATAAACAAAGCAGCGTGTTTACATTTATGAAGAAATATCCAATCGTTGGACAGGAACAAATCATGTGATTGATGACTTGATTGGACGAAAACGTTAATATAGATCGCTCCCATTGAGACATTGAGTAAGATCCAATATATGAGTACCTGGCCGTTGTCAACTTTGTCTCTGCACGAAAAAATATGTAATATTATTATCGCCTAACATGCGTCATGTCTCGTTCGACACGTTAAGTGTTGAGGTTGGTTCGGTACCCTTGTCAAGCGCTTTGAAAGTGTAGAGGAAATTGCTCAAGATTGCTTTTCTTTTTTGTTTGTTTTTAGATTTATTATCCCCGTACTCATGCTATGCGTTTTGGTAAAATACTCACAATATCCGCCAGTCGGATATAACGTACATACCAACACACAAAACCATAGTTTGATCAAATTGAGTGAGAACTAATAATTTAAATGGATGTCTGAAAACAGTATCAAAGAGATGAGTGACGTCAATTTCGTTCCTTCTATAGAATTAAAGAAATTGACGTCACTCAGTTCCTTGTCATTGTTCTTAGAGAGCCATTTTGGTGTGTGATTATTTTCTTTAAAACATACTGTATTCTTCTTCTTCTTCTTCTTCTTCTTCTTCTTCTTCTTCTTCTTCTTCTTCTTCTTCTTCTTCTTCTTCTTCTTCTTCTTCTTATTATTATTATTAATTAATTAATTAATTAATTTCTTAATTGAGCTTTATATAGTGCAATATCCACTAAATGTGCTCAAAGCGCTTTACAAGGGGTCCCTGGTCAACAGCAACATTTAACATGAAGGACGGGACATGCCGCCTGTTAGGCGTGTTTACATTTGTTAAGAATTATCCAATCGTTGGACAGCAACAAATCATGTGATTGATGGCTTGGTTGGATGTATAACGAATAAAGATCGCTCCCATATGGCGCACAACCAGGAACTCAGAAGGAAGAGGTCAAATTAATAATGGGCACGATCTATATTACATTTCCATGTGTTCGAGGTCAATGGTCACATTGCAAAGTGTGCTCAAAATGACCCACATAATGAAAAATGTTCACAGTTTGAGAAATATCCTACGTTACAATTGGTCATTTTGCTCAGCATGAGTCGTGGGTATTTTTACAACTTTCATAAACAAAGCAGCGTGTTTAGGTACATTGAGAAATATCCAATCGTTGGACAGCAACATATCATGTGATTGATGACTAGGTTTGATGAAAACATGAATATAGATCGTTCCCATTAAGTATTATTTAAATTTCATATTACTACACTATTTCAAACAACCCAGAATCATTTAATGCTAAGCGACGCTACTTAACGCAACTTTGTTATGAATATTATCCTCACGGAAAATAGAATGAACATACCATTACTGTAAACATTTAAAAGTTTGAGAGTCATGTTTTATTGCAAACGATGAAAAGATCAAAGGAATGCGGCATTGTATGCAAACTGTTTGGATTATTATTACTATCGGTATTCAAAATTCATAACGTCACTTTAAATAATATTTATATTATAAGCCCGCGTGTAAAAGAACAAAAAAATTCCCCAAAAGACCAAGGCACGACATTTCGTAACTAAGGAGGAATTTGCGATATTCCGTACGCACGCCACTTGGATCGGATTATATGGATAGTTCGAAGATGAGGTCACTCAGGTCTTTGTTATTGTTTTTTTGCCATCCGCGTTTATGAGTAATGCTCACTGAACTGTATTAACCTGACTATAAACGTTCATGGATACACACAGTTTTGTGTGTTGGTCCGTTATACTTCCGGATGGCCATGTTCTGAGCTTCTTAGCCAAGGGCATACTATCTATACGGCTGGCGGATGTTGTGAGCTTTTTACCTATCAACATAACATCGATAACGTACCAACACACAAAACTATGTGTAACCTTAAACGCTTATAGATAGTATGCGCTTGGCTAAGAAGCTCATAACATTGCCATCCGGAAGTACAACGGACCAACACACAAAACTGTGTGTATCCATGAACGTTTATAGCCACATTAATTAATACAGTTCATTGAGCATTACTCATAAACGCGGATGGCAAAAAACAATAACAAAGGCTTGAGTGACGTCATCTTCGAACTATCTATAGTCTAATTGATAGAATTGATTGAGAACTGGTCATCAAAATGAATGGCTGTCTAAAAACAATAACAAAGAGCTGGGTGACGTCAATTTCGTTCCTTCTGTAGTCTGGTTGATAGAGATAGTATGCGCTTGACTAAGAAGCCCACAACATTTCCATCCGGAAGTATAACGGACCAATACACAAAACTGCGTGTAACCTTGAACTTTATAGTCTGGTTAATACAGTTTTTTTTAATACAGTTTTTATACTCATAAACGTGGATGGCAAAAAGCAATAACAAAGACATGAGTGACGTCAATTCCATGCTATCTATAAATAGAATGAAGTTGACGTCAACCGGTTCTTTGTTATTGTTTTTTTTTTTTTTTTTTTTTTTTGTGTGCAATCCAAGTTTTTTAGGAATTCTCACTTAACTGTATTATCAAGACTATTCTTCTTCTTCTTCGTTCCCGTCACGTCACATGGTCAGTCCGGTCTGGTGAATGAAGCCCACAGTGGTCCTGAGGTCGTCCTCACTGCCGTGCAGCTTCTTTGAGTATGGGGTTGGATCAGGCCAGAAGTTCCTTCTCAACTGGTTGTACCTTGGACATTCCATTAGGACATGATGTCCATTTTCATTTTCAAGTCCGCAGTCACATTGTCCAGAGGCACCTGCTCTGGACATCCTCCACATATGTTCCTTTCACTGGTTGTGTCCAGTTCTCAGTCTGAAGATGATGACCTGTTCCTTTCTGTCGAGCACCTTGATTGGGTCATTCATCAAGACTATAAAAGTTCAACGTTACACATAGTTTTGTGTGTTGGTCCGTTATATTTCCGGATGGCAATATTGTGACCTTCGTAACCAAACGCACAGCATCTATAGATAGAATGCGCTTGGCCAAGGAGTTCACAACATTGCCATCCGGAAGTATAACGGACCAATACACAAACTCTGTGTAACCATGAACTTTTATAGTCTGGTTAATACAGTTTAGTGAGAACAACTCACAAACGCGGATGGCAAAAACAATAACAAAGGCCTGAGTGACGTCATTTGCATACTATCTATACTTTAGTGAGAACAAACATTAAAATGGCTGTCTGAAAACAATATCAAATAGCTGGGTGATTCAATTTCGTTCCATATATTTTTAAAAAAATGCTTTTTGTCAGAGAAAAGCAATATAATATTCTGCCGTACTCTGGAAAAGCCCATATGTTACCCTTCGCCTCAAAACGGTATTAAGTCGGATTGGTTAAGATGTTGAATATTGAATTTATAACCAGAAATATCAGACTTTTGTTGAGTTTGTATGATTTATTGGGGAGATGAATACCATATTTTAAGGTGCTAATGCCAACAATTTATATTTTTGACCAGTTTAACATTTACTTCGGATTTTAAGCATCTGGTTCGTTCCGACATAACACCGTTTTGAGACGATGGGTCACATATTTAAAAATTTGGCCAGAAAACTCGTCCTTCAAATATCGATCGAATTAAATGACTCTCATCTTGGCAAAAACTCTCAAACCTTGGACTTTAAGGAAGTCCCGGCTTTGAGAATTTTTGCCAAGATGAGGGTCATTTAAATTGAGCTCTTATATAGCGCAATGTCCACTAAATGTGCTCAAAGTGCTTTACAAGGGGTCCCTGGTCAACAGCAACATTTAACATGTAGGACGAGACATGACGCCTGTTAGGCAATATTACAATTTTTCGGACAAAGACAACGCTGTTAACGGCCAGGTACTCATTTTACACCTGAGTGTGGTGAGAGAATGTGAGTAAAGAGCCTTTTCCAAGGACTCAACTCGAGGTTCGAACCCAGGACCTTCCGATCCGAAAGCTAGTGTCATACCACTAGACCACATAGCCGCACTTTAACTCGATCTATATTTAAAGGACGAGTTTTCTGGCCAAATTTTTTAAAATGCGTTTTTCCAGAGGACGGCAATATTGTGATCTTCTCTTAAAATACTAACGAAAGAGTGAAAGTGGAAAGGCTTCGTATGGGAACAAAACAGACAATGGACGTTTCGGTTACAAACCCTTCGTCAGCACAACAATACACAAATAAACGTGGAAAACAAATAAAATATAATGAAAAATAACTTGTATCCTCTGTAACCACCACTGAGTACAGACGATACAAGTTATTTTTCATTATATTTTATTTGTTTTCCACGTTTATTTATGTACTGTTGTGCTGACGAAGGGTTTGTACCCGAAACGTCCGTTGTCTGTTTTGTTCCCATACGAAGCCTCTCCATTTTTCACTCGTTCGTTAGTATTTTACGATCACCGGCTTCAGGCAGCCCAGCCCCTACCGTTTTCTACTCTGATCTTCTCTTACAAGTTTCAGGAAAAGGTCAAAGTTTCGTCCACCCTGTCTCAACTGGTAACCGCAACAACAACAGCGCGAGAGAAGAGAGCGGGGCGGGAAATCTTACAGCCGAACCACCGGCCGGTCGCTTCTTCTCGCTCGCCCCGCGCGCCTCGCCCAAAAATGCCCCCACGGCACTTCGCCTTTTTTACTAATAATTTCCCTCCTCTCTCTCTCTCCATTCATCCATCCATTCATTCATTCATTCATTCACTCATTCTTTCATTTATTCATTCACCACCCCACCCATCCATCCATTCATTCAATCACTCATTCATTCATTCATTCATTCATTCAATCTTTTGTCGCGTTTTATCACCATTGAAACCGGGCGGCGAATGAAAAATAAATTACTTTTATTTAAATCTGGAGCGTGTAAAAACTAACAACATTATCATAACATAACAAGATTCCTTTCGGATAACACTCGTGCTGTGTTTTATTATTATTATTATTATTATTATTATTATTATTATTATTATTATTATTATTATTATTATTTCTTTATTTTTTACACCGGTGTGTATGTGTGTATGTGTATGTGTGTTATGGTTTAGTATTGAATATCCCAGTGAGTGTCACCATAGGACTCGATATGGAAAATCCAATTTTATACTCTTGAAATTAATAGTGCTGAGTGTGCCATATCTATATATCTATATCTTTATTGTTATTATTTTCAATTTTCATTCCATATTCATTCCATATGATTCGGATTATGAATTTATTGAAGCGATTCCTTGGTGTTATTATAAAATAATATTCATATAATTTGTGGCTTATCGTCTATAAACGGTGTTATATCGTCGGCGTCGGGGTCGGGGTAGACGACCTGACGTAAATAAAACAGCTTTAATAAAACAAACAAACAAAAAAAAAACAAAACAAAAAAAAACAAAAAACAAAACACAAAAACATCATCTAGCTACCAAACCAAACACGGAGCGTTTCGGGCTCAAAGCCTTTCATCAGCCAACACCAGCCTTCTCTCCCCCCCCCCCCCCCCCCAAAAAAAAATAATTTAAAAATCATAAATATATTAATTTACTTATTTTGTCTCTGCTGTCGATCTGGTATTAAGGTATCTATTGCATTTATGTATTTATTGTTTTGGTAGTTTATTTTTGTTGGGGTATTTTGTTGTTGTTTTGGCTGTGAGCCCGAAAGGTTCCGATATTTCTTTTTTTTTTTTTTTTTTTTTTTTTTTGTATTTTATCGTTGTATTTTGAAGCTGGTATTTTCAATTTTGTTAATAGTATTTATAGTTTTGACTATAAATTCATGTTTTGTTGGCTGAAGAAGGGTTTTTGAGCCCGAAACGCTTCGTGTTTGATTTGTTTTTTTTTTGTTTTTTTTTTTTTGTTTTTCTTTGTTTTTTTAAAGCTGTTATATTCAGTTTTTTTTTATTTCTTTTAAAAAATATAGTTTTGACTATAAAGTCATTGTTCAGTTCCAATATTATAACTCCTACATAGCTATTAATACCCTTTCGAGACTGTGGTTACCTATAATATTTCATTGGATATGGTTGGTTTATTATGCAAGACGACGATATTATACGTATATTCTTTGATTCGAGATATAATGGATATATAATTGGATATGCTATTATATATATATTAAATATATATGTGTATTTTTTAAAATATTTTAGGATACATAATAAGTTCATTCGAATGAGATTGTTACAGGAATAATTTATAATTTGACGAACTACGTACGCCCGACAGTTCCGTGAGAATTGAGGACGAGATAGATAGATAGATAGATAGACGTTCAGAAGTTTTCAGAGAGAGGTAAGTTATCTTATCTTATCTTATCTTATCTTATCTTATCTTATCTTACTAAAGGCTTAATACACGAATTATCATTTAAATGTCTTATAGATAGTATGCAGATGACGTCACTCAGGCCTTTGTTATTGTTTTTGCCATCCGCGTTTGTGAGTTGTTCTCACTAAACTGTATTAACCAGACTATAAAAGTTCATGGTTACATAGAGTTTGTGTGTTGGTCCGTTATACTTCCGGATGGCAATGTTGTGAACTCCTTGGCCAAGCGCATTCTATCTATACAATATTTTATAATTACAGAATCTCATATAGATAGTTCGAAGTTGACGTCACTCAGGTCTTTGTTATTGTTTTTTTTTTTTTTTGTGCCATCCACGTTTATGAGTAATTCTCACTAAACTGTATTAACCAGACTATAAAAGTTTTGTGTGTTGGTCCGTTATACTTCCGGATGGCAATGTTGTGAGCTCCTTAGCCAAGCGCATACTATCTATAGCTTGCATTGTATCATTCACAGACAGTTTCACACAACTTTGAATGTTAGGAAAAATATATCAATACGGCAATGTAAAATCGAAAAATACTATCGTAGAATAGTGGTAATTGAAAATTGGTCATCATCGAATGAATCAGGAATGTACAAAGTTCATAGTACAAGGGAATAATAATGACAAAAATAACAATGAAAGCAACAACGATAATAATCATACATAAGTCTCTGTTAAATTATCATGATTTAACATTGTTTCAGATGTCATGCATTTTACTTGTCAACATGTACAAACCAGTCTACAAAATCTAGTTAGTTACAGTTTGTATAGATAGTATGCGCTTGGCTAAGAAACTCATAACATTGCCATCCGGAATTATAACGGACCAACACACAAAAATATGTGCAACCATGAACTTTCATAGTCTGGATAATACAGTTTAGTGAGAATTACTCATAAATGTGGATGGCAAAATACAATAACAAAGACTCGATTGACGTCAACTTCATTCTATCTATTGTTGATCATGTCTCGATCTACGTGTTACGTGTTGCTATGCTGTTCGCCAGGGTGGGACGCTTTGTAAAGCGCTTTGAGCACGTTTACTCGATATTGCGCTATTATATAACGCCCAACCTCTCAAGTTAGTTTTTTTTAATTGATGCTACGCGTTTAGGTAAAATACTCACAACATCCGCTAGCCATATTTTCATTACAACAAACAACGAGCCCATAAGGATTTGGGTTATCAGACCCACAAATAAGTGGAGAATATTTTGCGTTGATTGAGAGTATTTCCATTATAACAAAATAATAATAATAACAATAATAATATAATATAATAATAATAATAATAATAATAATATAATAATAATAATAATAATAATAATAATAATAATAATAATAATAATAATAATATACTAATAATAGATAATAATATAATAATAATAATAATAATAATAATAATAATATAATAATAATAATAATAATAATAATAATAATAATAATATAATAATAATAACAATAATAATAATAATAATAATAATAATAATAATAATAATAATAATAATAATAATAATAATAATAATAATAATAATAATAAATAATAATAATAATAATAATAATAATAATAATAAATAATAATAATAATAATAATAATAATAATAATAATAATAATAATAACAATAATAATAATAATAACAGTAATAATCAAGAATCATCGTGAGTAAGGAGAGAATAATTAATTAAAGCCTCAGAATCCGGGATCAGAATCACCAATCTCAAGTCTTCAGCGTGATTTGAACTTCTGGCCTTTTGTACAAGAAATATAATAAAAGGCTGCCTCTACAACTATGCCACATTATACTGATTGACCTTTGGTTTGGATCCCATCTGTCGCAAACCTGGCCTGGAGGTGGAGGCGGAGACATGCGTGAGGTGGTAGACAAAAAATGTGACTCACTGTTTCTAAACGGTATTATGTCGGGATGATTAAAATGCTGAAAATGGAATTTGTAGCCAGAAACATCATGCTTACGTTTAGTGTATATATTTTATAGAGGAGAAGGAATATCATATTTTACTGTGCTAGATACCAACGTTTC
Organism: Berghia stephanieae; assembly: GCF_034508935.2. Lineage (NCBI taxonomy): Eukaryota > Metazoa > Mollusca > Gastropoda > Nudibranchia > Aeolidiidae > Berghia > Berghia stephanieae. Next base: position 55,762,631 of record NC_088366.1, on the reverse strand, counting down.
ATATTTTTGACCAGTTTACTATAATTTGACTTTTTACCATCTGGTCCATCCCGACATAATACTGTTTTGAGACGAGGGGTCACAAATGTGACTCACCGTCTCTAAATGGTATTATGTCGGTATGACCTGGGTGCAAAAAAAATTGAATTTATTGACAAAAACATGAAACTTGGGGTTTGTTTCGATTTGTTATGTTAGAGAATGAAGACAATTTCTCACAATGTAAAAGCTCAAAAAATGGTATGTACTATCAATTTAATTCTAAAGTCACTTTTCGGGGTCCAATTCATTCCGACATAATACCGTTTAGAGACGACTGGTCACAAATATAACAGACATGTTTTATGTGCACATCGTTTTCTTTTTAAACATGCGTTCAGTTATAAGACCTGCTTATATGTACACGTTGATCAAGGTTAGTCTGATTCGTGCGGCGATGTAGTCTAGTGGTATGACACTCGCTTTCGGATCGGAAGGTCCTGGGTTCGAGCCTCGCGCTCGGCGCATAGTTGATTCCTTGGAAAAGGCTCTTGACTCACATTCTCTCACCGTACACAGGTGTAAAATGAGAACTTGGCCGTTAACAGCGTTGTCTTTGTCCGAAAAAATTGTAACATCGCCTAACAGGCGTCATGTTCCGCCCTACATGTTAAATGTTGCTGTTGACCAGGGGCCCCTGGTAAAGCGCTTTGAGCAAATTTAGTGGATATTGCGCTATATAAAGCTCAATTTTTATTCGTAGAATTGAATTATAAGATTAGCTTAGAAAAAAAAATGTATGTTTTAAAAGATGCAATAAACAAAAATGAATATGATAACAGTTTAACCCTCTCCTTACCAACTACAGGAAAATCGTCACATTCGCTACGATACAACCAACATTTTTATTATTCAAATTTCTTTTGTACATCATAAAATTTACAGAAAATGAACAGTGTGTTGTAGATCATGTTTTGCTGAAGAAATTATGTATCGCAAGAACTTACTGCTATTGTTTTTAAGTGATAAAAAATCTATTTTTGTGTTAGTTGGGTGTGAAGTTTTGGGGAAATCCTGAAAATGGCTGGTAAGGAAAGGGTTAAAAAAAAAAGAATAAAATACCCAACACGTAACGTGTCGGGGTCAAAACAACTCTCTATGTCACATTATACTGATTGACCTTTGGTTTGAATCCCATCTGTCGCAAACGTGGTGGTGTGGAGGTGGAGACGACATGCATACCTTTAGGTAGACAGAAATAACATGTTTAGTGCATATCGTTCTCTTTTTAAACATGATGCAAAACAACAGTATCATTATCCATCCAGCCCCAAAAGATAGTTCGAAGATGACGTCACACAGGTCTTTGTTATTGGTTTTTTTTTTGTCATCCGCGTTTATGAGTAATGCTCACTGGACTGTATTAACCTGACTATAAACGTTCATGGGTACACACAGTTTTGTATGTTGGTCCGTTATACTTCCGGATGGCAATGTTATGAGCTTCTTATTCTGCCATGCTGTACTCTGGTAAAAAAAAAAATCAATATTTGAAAATTTTGCCAGAAAACTCGTCCTTCAGATATTGATCGATTTACATGACCCGGCTTTGAGAGTTTTTTTTTTCTTGTTGTAAAATTTAAGGCTCTCTGTCGCAGTGTGATTCCACCCACCAGTCTGTCAAAAAACGCCAGGAATAATGAAGATGTTGCTGCTTGATCTGATGCTCAAAAAAAAAAAAAAAAAAGAAAAAAAGAAATAACGATAAGGATTGAATTAATTGTATGCTTCATTCAATTTATTAGACGAAGACATAATATTATACTGTGGACGTTTCGGGTTTCCCTCTGTTATCAGCAAAACAGGATGACTGAAACACGAAGGAGGAATGAGATAATGTGTGATAGTGGCGTTGTTTTAAGGTGAATATAACGTGCGGATGGATGTTTTAGGCGCTATATAAATTCATTATTTTGTTTACGATACATTTATTATTATTTTAATCGACCGATATTTAAAGGATGAGTTTTCTGGCAGAAAATTTTGAAATGTGTTCGATTTCCTGTTGTTTTTTGTTTTTGTTTTTTTTAATGTTTTTTTTTTTAAATTAGAAAAGACCCAAGACGCTTCGCGATCCACTGGTTAGGTCGTTCGCTATACTATTTTTATGATATCCTATCCGCCCTAAGTTTAGACATAAATAAGGAATTTCACGCATCGGTGTTCCAAAATAAAAAAAAAAAATGAAATAAATAAGATTATTTTTGTGGATTATACCGCTCTCCTCCCTCCCCCGCCCCCTCCGCCTGTTAGGCGATATTATATTTTTTTCGGACAGAGACAACGCTGTTAATGGCCAGGTACTCATTTTACACCTGAGTACGGTGAGAGAATGTGAGTAAAGAGCCTTTTCCAAGGACTCAACTATGCGCCGACGTCACCCCGAATCGATCTATGTCGATTTGTGTGTGAACCGAATAAGAGCTCTACCAACTGAGCTATCGGGAGGCCCCCACCTCTGTTCAACATGACATGTTATAAGTTAATCTGTCTGAAAATCCAATAGTAGAGAAAGCCCTATACTGCATGAAAACAGGGAAGGCAAATTGAATAGATGGGGTGTCAACAGAAATGCTGCAAGCACTGGGTGAATTTGGTGTTGATGTGATAACGGACCTTATGAATGAAATATACGTGTCAACGCACATCCCAGAAGACCTTCGCACTTCTATCTTCATACTGCTACCCAAGAAAGCGGGTGCAATTGAGTGTTCGGACTACAGAACAATCAGTCTTATGTGCCATCTACTGAAACTCCTCCTGACAATAATCCTGAAAAGAATCTCATCAAAAGTAGATCGTGAGATTTCAGAACAGCAAACTGGATTCAAAAAGAACAGTGGCACCAGGGAGGCAATTTTCGACTTAAAAATCCTGTCAGAAAAATACTTAGAGGTCCAAAAAGACATATATGCCTGTTTTATCGACTACTCAAAGGCATTTGATTCTGTTAGTCATCAGAAACTTATCCAGGACCTTGTGGCAATAGGTGTGGAAGAGAATGATGTGGCTCTAATCGCTAATCTGTACTGGCAGCAAAAGGCTCAGATAAAAGTGCAGGCAGATACAACAGATGCAATTGAAATCAAGAAAGGAGTGCGCCGGGGATGTGTTATGTCTCCTTGTTTCTTTAATTTATACACAGAGTCTATTTTTCGGCAAGTAGAAACAGCACACGGGTTGAAGGTTGGTGGCCACAACATCAACAATCTACGTTACGCTGACGATACTGTCCTGTTGGCGGAAAGTAAGGAAGACCTACAGAAGCTAATTGTGAACGAAGAGAGTAAAGAAAAGGGGATGTTCATGAATGCGAAGAAGACAAAAACAATGGTGATAACAAAAAAGAAAGAGCCCATAGACATAGATATAGAAATAGAAGAGTGTCCAGTGGAACAAGTAAAGGAGTTCACGTACTTGGGGCAGTTGGTAACATCCGATGCAAAGTCTGACAAAGAGATCAGGAGACGAATAATGCTGGCCAAAAATGCGTTCATGAAACTAAAGCCAATCCTCAACAACACAAATATCTCCATCAGAACACGAATGAGATGCACCAAATGCTATGTGTGGTCCATTTTCTTTTATGGTTGTGAAACGTGGACACTAACCGCACAGACAGAACAACGTATTGAAGCTTTTGAGATGTGGACGTACAGAGAATACTGAAAATACCTTGGACAGCAAGAAAAACAAACATCGAAGTCCTCGACCTAATGGGCCAAAAACAAAAAAAAACTTCTTTTGACTGTGAAGCACAAAAAGCTGTCATATTTTGGACATATGCCAAGACATGATAGTCTCGAAAAAAGGATAATGGAGGGAAAATTGAAGGAAAGAGAGGCAGAGGAAGACAAAGGAATCCTGGACAGATGGCATCAAGGAAGCTACAGGACGGCGCATGGCAGACTGTAACGAGGCTGCAATGGACCGTGAAGGATGGAAAGCCATGACATCCGACCTCTGGAAAGAGATGGAACCCGGGTAAGGTAAATTTCATCAGTTGGTTGGTTCAGATCTTCAGATATTATATATATATATATATATATATATATATATATATATATATATATATATATATATATATATATATATATATATATATACAATACTGTTTAGGTACGATAGGTCACATAATATCGATCTTGGGCCACAAATCAATTTAGGGTTTATTCACCGACGGGTTCAAAGTAACTGGCCTTAATCCGCTGAGATGATAAAAACATAGATCGGGTTTTGTGTGCCGAGAAAAGACTTAAATGGGTGGATAAGGAGATAAGGACGCCCTCACTGCTCCACAGGCCGGACCATTGATTTGTTATTTTTAAAAACAATTTCTTAGTTGTTGTTTTTTTTTTGTTTTTTTTTTCCTATTTCTTTTTTCAATCGACAATAGTTTGTTTACCGCTCATTTGAACAAATTGGGTAATTCCATTTCTTGTTTGTTGACAGCATAATGTAGTAAACTGTTTTTTCATATGTCTGTCTCTCTCTCTCTCTCGCTCTCTCTCTCTCTCTCTCCCTCTCTCTCTCTCTCTCTCTCTCTATATATATATATATATATATATGTATATATATATATATATATATATATATATATATATATATGTGTGTGTGTGTGTGTGTGTGTGTCTATAGACTATCTATGTATCTATCTGTTTATATCTATCCATCTTTCTATATATCTTTTCATCTATTTATATGTCTATCCGTTTATCTAGCGATCAATCAATTTATCTATTTACCCATCTGTCTGTCTGTCTGTCTAATTGTCTGTCTATCTATCTGTCGATATATATATATATATATATAAATATATATATATATATATATATTTATATATATATATATATATATATATATAATCAATCAATCTATCGATCTATCTATCTATCTATCTATATATCTATCTATCTATCTATCTGTCTATCTATCTATCTATCTATCTATCTATCTATCTATCTATCTATCTATCTATCTATCTATCTATCTATCTATCTGCCTGTCTATCTATCTATCTATCTATCTATCTATCTATCTATCTATCTATCTATCTAACTGCCTGTCTATCTATCTATCTATCTATCTATCTATCTATCTATCTATCTATCTATCTAAGGATAATAATTATATCATTTCAGAACAGATTACTTATTGAAGACTAGAGATCCGATCTTAAAAGTTTAAATTCAACTTACGACTGTTCCCATCTGTTGCAATCTTAACTAACTCGAGATTCGGCCTTCAACACTTCAAGTGCAATTGTAAATATTTTGCTCGCTTCATTTCATTTTCCAATTATTGAAAATATTCTTCACAAATTAGAGTAAAGTCAACGTGTACTTATTTGCAGGTCTGATAAGCTAAAATTGTTATTATCTCTTTGTTATAATGGACATGCTCTTAAACCAACTCAAATTTTTTAAAACTGGCCCCTTATTTAGTTTGGTTATTTAGACCTGTAAAATATATTCATGTCGAAAACCCCCCTCGATAGAAATGAAAAAAAAGAGATACAGAATGAGACACAGTTCCTTGAAACGGTATCAAGTTGGGGTCTAGGTTCACATACTATATACAGGTCTGTTAGCCGAACGCAAATATGGATTTGATAAAACGTTGTTGTGGACGATATTATTATTATTGTGGTCTGTTCGTTTGAGAGCAAATCCATTACAACAATAAACGCCAATAACAATTTGGGTTGTCAGACCTGTAAATCAGTATACGTCAGATTGGATCAATTTGATGCTATTCTTTTTTATTTTTTTAATAAGAATATGAAATTTATGTAACATTTTTTATGTCCTATAGAGGACAAGATAAGCATAACTTCAAATAATAGACTAAAATCTCATATTTCTCCTTAAACTAAAAGAGACATTTAGGTAAAGTTTTTTATGTCCTATAGAGGTCAAGATAAGCATCACTTCAAATAAAAGACTAAAATCTCATATTTCTCCTTACACTAAAGAGACATTTAGGTAAAGTTTTTTATGTCCTATAGAGGTCAAGATAAGCATCACTTCAAATAAAAGACTAAAATCTCATATTTCTCCTTACACTAAAAGAGACATTTAGGTAAAGTTTTTTATGTCCTATAGAGGTCAAGATAAGCATCACTTCAAATAAAAGACTAAAATCTCATATTTCTCCTTACACTAAAAGAGACATTTAGGTAAAGTTTTTTATGTCCTATAGAGGTCAAGATAAGCATAACTTCAAAGAAAAGACTAAAATCTCATATTTCTCCTTACACTAAAAGAGACATTTAGGTAAAGTTTTTTATGTCCTATAGAGGTCAAGATAAGCATCACTTCAAATAAAAGACTAAAATCTCATATTTCCCCTTACACTAAAAAAGACATCTATGTCGGAGACAATGTGTCCTTTATTCGCAGGTCTGATAACCCAAATTTTGATGGGTTAATTTATTGTGATTGAAATATTATACTCTTACAATTTGACACATGATATCAAATGTGACCATTCGTGTCAAAACGGTATTAAGTCGGGATTAACCAGATGCTAAATAGCCAAAATGAATGCTAAATTGGCCAAAAATACGGATCATCGGCATTGGTACCCTGAAATATGATATTCATTCTTCTCGATAAAACATACAAACTCAACCCAAGTCTGATATTTCTAGCTATAAATTCAAATTTCATCATCTTAATCATTCCGACATAATACCGTTCAAGATAAGCATCACTTCAAATAAAAGACTAAAATCTCATATTTCTCCTTACACTAAAAGAGACATTTAGGTAAAGTTTTTTATGTCCTATAGAGGTCAAGATAAGCATCACTTCAAATAAAAGACTAAAATCTCATATTTCTCCTTACACTAAAAGAGACATTTAGGTAAAGTTTTTTATGTCCTATAGAGGTCAAGATAAGCATCACTTCAAATAAAAGACTAAAATCTCATATTTCTCCTTACACTAAAAGAGACATTTAGGTAAAGTTTTTTATGTCCTATAGAGGTCAAGATAAGCATAACTTCAAAGAAAAGACTAAAATCTCATATTTCTCCTTACACTAAAAGAGACATTTAGGTAAAGTTTTTTATGTCCTATAGAGGTCAAGATAAGCATCACTTCAAATAAAAGACTAAAATCTCATATTTCCCCTTACACTAAAAAAGACATCTATGTCGGAGACAATGTGTCCTTTATTCGCAGGTCTGATAACCCAAATTTTGATGGGTTAATTTATTGTGATTGAAATATTATACTCTTACAATTTGACACATGATATCAAATGTGACCATTCGTGTCAAAACGGTATTAAGTCGGGATTAACCAGATGCTAAATAGCCAAAATGAATGCTAAATTGGCCAAAAATACGGATCATCGGCATTGGTACCCTGAAATATGATATCCATTCTTCTCGATAAAACATACAAACTCAACCCAAGTCTGATATTTCTAGCTATAAATTCAAATTTCATCATCTTACTAATTCCGACATAATACCGTTTTGAGACGGAGGGTCACAAATGATGATAATAAAACACCCAGATATAAATAGCGGGACGATGAGACAAAAAAATCATCCGACCGAATCGCACTATTATCAAAATGGGGAGGCCTTCCGAAAGCTCCTACATCCCCAGTATTCTTGTTCTAGTATGGGGTTTGGGAGGATGGGGGAGGGGGGGGGGGTGGACTTTTTTTTATATAATGTTCTAGTAGGGAGTTTGGGAGGGGGGACCCTTTTAAAAAAAAAAAGTTTCCCCCCTCCCAAACCCCCTACTAGAACATTATAAAAAAAAACCAAGCATACTAGGGATGGAGCAGCTTTCGGAAGGCCTACCTCAAAATGTGTTGTGGGTTGTTTTTTTGTTATGTTCTCATCAATTTTAACAACTGAAAGTAGTCCTTTAGAGCCAGTCAGCTCATGGAGCCGGAGTTTATCCCGGTTTCTATAGCTTCAAAGGACAAAAGCAATTATTTTTTTACTACACTTCTGATAGGACGCTAGTCTATCGCAAAGTACCTACTAACTTTCCGCCAGATCTAACATATCCAGCTACTCGATCACTGCAGGGTGGACAGGGGGATCTTACAAAAAAAAAAGATGTCGACTACACCCGGGATTGATCTCCGTCCCTTTGCGTGTGAAGCGAGTGCTCTACCAACTGAGCTATCGTGACCCCATTTATTTATTTATAATTTTTTTTTTACAACAATAAATGGCAAATATATATGTGGTCGGTGCTTTAAAAAAAATCTTATCCTGCGGTTTGTCAAACATGATTGTGACAAAAGGCGAGAGTCATGTGTCATGTGATTATTGTGTGTGCTTGAAAAGGTTTGTGGGCCAGGATACGGTTAAAGGCAGCGTGACCTCAAGATCAGAAAAAACCTCCAGCCACCAATTAACCACCTTTTTCAACATTAAAGGGATTTCCCGGTAGCTCAGTTGGTAGAGCTGTTGAGCTTTTTAAGCTTTGGTGGAGCTTTTAAGCTTTTTTGAGCTTTTTATACAGCGCAATATCCACTAAAGTGCTTACTTGCTTACGTGCGGCTATGTGGTCTAGTGGTATGACACTCGCTTTCGGATCGGAAGGTCCTGGGTTCGAGCTTCGCGCTCGGCGCATAGTTGAGTCCTTGGAAAAGGCTCTTTTCTCACATTGTTTCACAGTACTCAGGTGAAAAATGAGTACATGACCGTTAACAGCGTTGTCTCTGTCGAAAAAAAATGTATTATCACCAACAATCGCCTTGTCTCGTTCTTCATGTGTTAAGTGTTGCTGTTGGTCAGTGACTCCTTGTCAAGCGTTTTAGTAGATATTGCGCTATAGGGAATGAGATTAGCGGAAGAGTAGCGTCCCCTTACAGAGAGAA
>NC_088366.1:55731236-55748736 GCF_034508935.2 Berghia stephanieae | reverse complement strand
TTCACACGAAAAGGGACCGTGATAGTGCAGTTCTGACACTTCTGTCCACCCCCCCCCCCCAATTCCACCCAGTATTAATTGGGTATCATGGTCTGTCAGACCCAGGAGACAAGTACTTTGCGATAGACTAGCGTCCTATCCAAAGGATAGCCAGAAAAATTGCTATTGTCTGTTTCACGCTACAGAAACCGGGTTAAACTCCGACTCCAAGGGCCCAATAGCTCTGAAGGACTACATACTTGAAAACTTACCAATAATTTTTCAGCTCACAGAGAATTCTTCCGCTTCCGTTCCCATTCATCTTTTTTTTTTTTTTTTTTTTTAACTAGGTGGGGTTCCTGACCTCCCATAGTTGGCAGGGAGGTACATTACATACTGTGTCTTCTATCTCCCTATATCTGTCTTCCAATATGCTTTCTGTCTTTGTCTTGGAATGAGATTACTTGGTTTTGTCCTGGCCCTGGCCAGAGTCCTAGCTGGGAGGGAAACAGTCAAATGCATAGTTATTGTTTTGGGAGATGATATTTTTTTCCTTGTAAATCATCTCTCTGTTATGTATTATTTTATTTATTATTTGAATGTATAATGTAAGCATTTGAGTGTATTCATCTTTGTTGGATTTTGTGCTTGTATCCGGATGAGACTTATAGGTGATCTCAGACTAAGTACATTGGTGGTATGCTCTTGGAATCTGCATCTGATCCCTATTTGTTCCCAGTTCCCCTTTGTCTTACTTTTTCTTGGGTGCTTTATTTGTAATTCTAGAACTTTTTACTTTCCCATTTTCATCCTTTTTACTGGCGCTGATATGACCTTAATGTGTTGCAAGCGCCGCAAAACCCTTTAAAACAAACGAAACAACCAACTAGAGGAAAATCGTCACATTCGTTACGATGCAACCAACAACTTTCTCATCTGACTATTCTTGTTTCTCATAAACTTTGAAGAAAATTTGTTTATTTATTATAGCCATAAAAACTTGACACTGTATTGTAGATAGAGCTCATTTTACTGAACAATATTATGCATAGAATGTACTTGTTGATCTTCTGTTTGAGTAAGAAAAATATATTTTTGTGTTGGGTGGATGTGAAGATTTGGGGAAAATTCTGAAATCGGCGCCGGTAAGGAGAGGGTTAATTTGCAATTCACTACAAGTTGTAGAGAAAACCCGTGGTGTTGACAACAAACTGTCAAATTGTCTACAATAAAATGCTGTATAGTTAACAAGTGGGATAGTTGCACTGATAAGGTTCAACAGTGGTGACGTCACTTCCGTCGTAATGACGCATAGTAACTTAGCAACTGGTTCTAAACCATCGAAATGTGTTGCGAGCGCCGTAAAAGCCTTTAAAAAAAACATTAAAAAAAAAGACTAAACTATCGGAACAATGGCGGACGCCCTTATGAAATACTTTTCCAACGAGCATAACAATGTATCCAGAAGAGAAAATCATTATAAATCTTATTGTGTCTTGACTTTTATACATTCTGATCAGATGATATGTAACAAAGTTCTAGCCAGCATGAAGAATAAAAAATACCGATTTTCTTTGTTTAGAACCAAGCTGCTGGTTGCTGGGCGGATGTGACATCAGACTATTGAATCCTATTAGCGATTCACTACACGTTGTACAGAAAAATCGTGGTGTTGACAACAAACTGTCAAATTGTGTACAATAAAATGCTGTATAGTTAACAAGTGGTATAGTTGCACTCGCTGATAGGGTTCAACAGTCGTAATGACGCATAGTAACTTAGCAACTGGTTCTAAACCATCGAAATGTGTTGCAAGCGCCGTAAAACCCTTTAAAAAAAAACAACAAAAAAAAACAACTAAACTATCGGAACAATGGCGGACGCCCTTATGAAATACTTTTCCAAAGAGAAAAGCATTATAAATCTGATCATATTAATAAATCCGACTTTTATACATTCTGATCAGATGATATGTAAAAAAGTTCTAGCCAGCATGAAGAATAAAAAATACCGATTTTCTTCATTTAGAACCAAGCTGCTGGTTGCTGGGCGGATGTGACATCAGACTATTGATTCCTATTAGCGATTCAGTACAAGTTGTACAGAAAAGCCGTGGTGTTTACAACAAACTGTCAAATTGTGTACAATGAAATGCTCTATAGTTAACAAGTGGGATAGTTGCACTCGCTGATAGGGTTCAACAGTTGTGACGTCACTTCCCTCGTAATGACGCATAGTAACTTAGCAACTGGTTCTAAACCATCGAAATGTGTTGCGAGCGCCGTAAAAGCCTTTAAAAAAAACATTAAAAAAAGACTAAACTATCGGAACAATGGCGGACGCCCTTATGAAATACTTCTCCGACGAGCATAACAATGTATCCAGAAGAGAAAATCATTATAAATCTTATTGTGTCTTGACTTTTATACATTCTGATCACATGATGGGTAAAAAAGTTCTAGCCCTCATGAAGAATAAAAAAATACCGATTTTCTTTGTTTAGAACCAAGCTACTGGTTGCTGGGCGGATGTGACGTCAGACTATTGAATCCTATTAGCGATGCAATACAAGTTGTACAGAAAAACCTGGTGTTGACAACAAACTGTCAAAATTGTGTACAATGAAATGCTTTATAGATAGCAAGTGGGATAGTTGCACTAGCTTCACTCCCCTATTTCATTGGAATCGCACTCGATCGAAAGATAAAAACCGGTTGATAAAGTCATACAATTTAAAAAATGTGACCCATCGTCACAAAACGGTTTTTTGTCGGAAACGACCAGATGCTTAAAATCCGAATTAAATGTTGAACTGGTCAAAATTATAAATCGTTGGCATTAGCACCCTAAAATATGGTTTCCATTCTCCTCAATAAAACATACGAACTAAACACAAGTCTGATATTTCTGGCTATAAATTCAATGTTCAACATCTTAATCAACCCGACTTAATACCGTTTTGAGACGAAGGGTCACAAATGAATAAATAGAAGTAGTGCCCCCCCCCCCCACCCCCCTTTTCATCGTCCATGTCGTACACCGACGATTTATACAGATAACGCACGCAACCCAAGACACCTCAAATATTTGTTTTGCCATACGGCGGCTATGTGGTCTTGTGGTATGGCACTCGCTTTTGGATCGGAAAGTCCTGGGTTCGAGCCTCGCTCGGTACATAGTTGAGTCCTTGGAAAAAAAGGCTCTTTACTCACTTTCACTCATCATACTCAGGTGTAAAATGAGTGAGTACCTGGCCGTTAACAGCGTTGTCTCTGTCCGAAAAAAATTGTAATATCGCCTAACAGGCGACATGTCTTGTTCTACATGTTAAGTGTTGTTGTTGGCCAGGGACCCGTTGTAAAGCGCTTTGAGCACGTTTAGTGATATTGCGCTGTATAAAAAGTTCAATTTTTTAAACGTAGTTCGGAATGCGGATTTTGGCCATTGTGTTACTAATAACGAACCAGAGCTACCTCGTGGAATAGGTAGATAGAATGTATGAAAGCAGCCGAGGCTGTTACGTCGGATGACATCGATAGCGATAGGTATATAAATTGATGAATAAATATTCACATTTATATATAGCAACACATATCCGCGAATCTAACATCATTAATATGAATAAACTTGAGCTTTTTTTATATAGCGTAATATCCACTAACCATGCTCAAAGCGCTTTACGAGGGGTCCGTGACCAAAAGCAACACGTAACATGAAGAAGGAGACATGACGCCTGCTAGGCGATATTACATTTTTTCCGACACGGACAATGTTGTTAACGGCCAGATTCTCATTTTACACCTGAGTACGGTGAGAGAATGTGAGTAAAGAGTCTTTTCCAAGGACTCAGCTATGCGCCGAGCGAGTGTCATAGCACAAGACCAATTACCCGCACTAAGGTAGCTTAATTTGTCCACCCAACCCCCCCCCCCCCCCTCCTCCCTTTCCAAGCAGTCCGCAATTTTCATTTCGCACCAAAAAAAACAACTCGCCATTAATCGCCCATGCAGAACTATCTGGTAACAACAAGAGATGAAGTGAGTAGAAAAGTTCCAGAAGACAATAGAGAATAAAATTTTTTTTGCGGCGGTGATGGGGTTTGAACCTGCGACCTTATTGGTACGACAACTTCGCCTGGCCGGTGAGAGCGTGACTCTATCGTATGAGTTATCCACGAATCAAAAAAAATTCGTATCAAACTCAGGTCATTCATTGGCACTCTTACAAAAGGTTCATCGCACTTATTTAAATCTGAGTTAAATGTGGTATAATCAGTAAAGTAAGTGTCTTTCCCAAGGCCAGCCTTTTCCAAGGACTCAACTATGCGTCTAGCACGGAACGGAACGTTTCGGACTCAAAATCCTTCTTCATCCAATAACAAAAGCAGTAAAAAAAAAAGTTAAATGTCGTGGAATTATCTGTAAGGCGTCGTTCCCAAGGACACAACGCCATGACCTTAAGGATTTTCTCTCTCTCTCTTTCTCTCTCTCTCTCTCTCTCTCTCTCTCTCTCTCTCTTGACATTGTTACACGTCAAAACATTATACTACTGAACCACCGGTGTACCACGCGAGAATGACTCTACCAAAAAAAAGACTCTAGAGTTAAATTGGCGTACGCGAGGCACAATCTAGAGTCAGTCTCGCGTACGCCAATTTAATTCTAGATTCTTTTTGGCGATAGAGTCATTCTGGCGTGCTACACCGGTGCTACAACACACGAACAACTAAATCGGATGTAAACGGAAATCCCAAGCACTCCCACCCATCCATCCAACTGCTGTTTCTATCAAGAAACTTCTTTATTGTTTATACAACCTTTTATACCACTGAAATATTTTACGGATATACGTTTGTTAAATACCGCGCAATTATAGATCGTATGCGCTTGTCTAAGAAGTTCATTGACGTCCAGATGACGTCACTCAGGCCTTTGTTATTGTTTTTTGCCATCCGCGTTTATGAGTAATGCTCACTGAACTGTATTAACCTGACTATAAACGTTCATGGATACACACAGTTTTGTGTGTTGGTCCATTATAATTCCGGATGGCAATGTTATGAGCTTCTTAGCCAAGCACATACTATCTATACGGTCCAGTGGACTAGTTCATGGCCATCTGTCTGCTGACCCAAAATACTCCTCGACTATTTTGGGTCAAAATGACCGTCGTTGAAGCGTTTCGACCACACGAGTTCACAATGACCTCGAGAGAATCCCATCCCGCTGTGAACCTTTTATTTCCACGTAATTTAAAGTCTCATAAGATAAGATAAGATAAGATAAGATAAGAAGAGATATACTTATATGCATAATTTTATATGCGGCTATGTGATCTAGTGGTATGACACTCGCTTTCGGATCGGAAGGTCCTGGGTTCGAGCCTTGCGCTCGGCGCATAGATCAGTCCTTGGAAAACGCTCTTTACTCACATTCTCTCACTGTATTCAGGTGTAAAACGTGTACCTGGCCGTTAACAGCGTTGTCTTTGTCCGAAAAATTGTAATCTCGCCTGACAGACGTCATGTCCCGTCCTACATGTTAAATGTTGCTGTTGACCAGGGACCCCTTGTAAAGCGCTTAGAGCACATTTAGTGGATATTGCGTTATATAAAGCTCTCCCCAGATAGTAACGCGTAATGATATCATGTTTACAATAATAAATAGTGACGTGTAAATTTAACTAAAAATCAGATTCTTTAACTCACTCAACCCTAACACCGAGTTTACCCGAGGTTACTTTTACCCCATGCTTATTTATTACATTTTTTTGAAGACAAATTATAGGCGTAGTATCCAAGCTATTGTTTTTTATTTTTTACATGTTAATGGTAGGTGAATAAAACTATCTATGTACATGTTCATTTTTAATACATTTTTTTCCAATTTTGAAAAGTGGCAAAAATCTCCAGGATTGAGTGAGTTAAAAAGAAAGAAGTATCACTTAAGGGTATTTGAACGTGTCTTTTATTCAAAGATGACGAAATAGAAATCGATTGAGAGGTAGAATAAAAGATTTCTTAGACTCTTGTGTTTTGGAATTTGAACTTTGTTCCCAACGCGCACTCGTAAGCTCGTGCACAGCTGTTGGGAACACGTCCGGAATTCCAAAAAGCAAGAGTGTAACAATCTTATTTTAATCCACTATGGAAATTATAATTTAGTATCACATCGATTTGTAACAACTGAGCTTTTAAAAAATGAGCTTTTATATAGCGCAATCTCCACTAAATGTTCTTAAAGCTCTTTACAAGGGTCCCTGGTCGACAGCAACATTTAACATGTAGGACGGGACATGCCGCCTGTTAGGCGATATTACAATTTTTCGGACAAAGACAACGCTGTTAACGGCCAGGCACTCATTTTACACCTGAGTACGGTGAGAGAATGTGAGTAAAGAGTCTTTTCCAAGGGCTCAACTATGCGCCGAGCGCAAGGGTCGAACCCAGGACCTTCCGATCCGAAAGCGCGTGTCATACCACTAGACCACATAGCCGTACAAGACATCATTTCTCACTTTCTGGCCATTTGTTTAATAGGGAATGAGATTAGCGGAAGAGTAGCGTCCTTTGATTGGACGTCACCCATAGTCTGTGACGTCACCGGCGGAAAAGTTATTAGAGAGAGAACGTCATGTTGGTTGTGCGCATGCGTCTCTCGTCCTCGCTTCCGGTGAAAGCGGTTTGAGACACTTCAAAACCAAATTGACGTTTTCTCTGTAAGGTGACGTCCAATCAAGGGACGCTACTCTTCCGCTAATCTCATTCCCTATTGACGTTTCACGCAGACCTACAGCAGACCTGCCTAGTAATACGAAAAATTAGTAGAATTACGAATTTGTGACCCTTCGCCTCAAAATGGTATTAAGTCGGGTTGGTTAAGGTATTGAAAATGGAATTTATAGCCAGAAATATCAGACTTGTGTTGAGTTTGTATGTTTTAGTGAGGAGAATGGATACCATATTTTCGGGTGCTAATGCCAACAATTTGTATTTTTGACCAGTTTAACATTTATTTCGGCTTTTAAGCATCTGGTTCGTTCCGACATAATACCGTTTTGAGACGATGGGTCACATTTAGTATCACATCGATTTGTAACAAGACATCATTTCCACTTTCTGGCCATTTGTTCAAGAGACGTTTCACGCAGACCTACAGCAGACCTGCCTAGTACTACGAAAAATTTGTAGAATTACGGATTTTTTGGCCCCAGTGACAGAACTGGATAGAATTTTTTGAGTTAATAAATCTTATTGAAAAGGAAAGTTTGGTTGCTTAAAAATTGTATATAGGACTTTGGAGCAGTTGTGAACATTCTGAGGGCAAATAATTGATTTGTAACGCTATTTATTGTGACCGTTTTGTTTTTCTTCTTGGAAACTACGATTAAAAAAAAAAAAAAATTAAAGTAGGCATCTCTACAGAAACCGGGATAAACTCAGGCACTATAGGGAGAATCAAGGAGTCGATAAGTCATAGACACAGCCGAATACCGCCAGGGGGCTGCTATCTTAATGCATTGAGAGCTACAAACTATAATGGACTTGAGTAGACTTATTACCTCCCCTCATTTTTGTTTTCCTCTAAGGTAAAAGTGAAAGTCTGTATCGCCAATGCTTGCAACCGCCAGTACCGCAATGCACATTAAAGACCTGCCTTATACTACGAAAAATTCGTAAAAATACGAATTTTTGGCTCCAGCTACAGAGCTGCATAGGTCTTCTCTTTGTCTCAATAAATCTTGTTGAAAAGGGAAATTTAGTTCATTGCCACCTATCTTCAGGACTTTGGAGCACTTCTTGATCATGCTGAGAGCAAGTTGTTTATTTGTAAAGTTATTTAAAGTGAATTTTCCTTTATTTTTCTCTCTTGGAAACTACGCTTTTAAAAAAAATTGAAGTTGGCAGCTCTGATACTGCCTTTTGCATAGACAAGATACACATAGACATCTCGGCCTGCTGTCCAAATACCGGAGTTTTATTATTATAAATAAACCATTAATATACTGGTCATTTGATGAGTTATCACTTGTTCGTACCAAAACGGTTTATATCCATTTTTCACTAAAACGGATAGAACTATATATTGAGGGTGTAGTCCTACAGAGCCATTTTGTCCGTGTAGCTGGAGTCTATCCCGGTTTCTATGACTTGAAACGGACAATAGCAATAATTGTTAACTACCATCTGGATTGGACACCAGCTCTAACAGAACCAGCTGCCCAATCAATGCTGGGAGGGCAGGGACCAGGAAAATTAAACTCCTCGACTTCACTCGAAATCTATCTCGGCCCCCTTTGCTTGTGATGCGAATGTCCAACCACCTGAGCTATCAGATTGCCAGATTACCCTATTCCCCTCTGAGAGACAGTGCCCTATGATTAAAACCTTTGTTAACGCAGAGTCTGGCATTTCCCGTTTCAAGGTGAAAATCACCAAATCCAAATTAAGAGTGAGTTTTTGTTAGTAGTGCTCATGAATACAACTCACAGTTTCCTTTCTTTTGTTGGTCGTCGCCATGTTTTTTTTTCAAACGTAAATTTTGGGCCCGTGTCAGCCCATGAATAAACCAAGGCTACGCTATGATACGATTGAAGAACGTGTGCAGTTTCCACTGACTCTAAATTTAAAATGAGCTTTTATATAGATAGTTCGAAGATGACGTCACTCAGATCTTTGTTATTGTATTTTGCCATCCGCGTTTATGAATAATGCTCACTGAACTGTATTAACCCGACTATAAACGTTCATGGATACACACAGTTTTGTGTGTTGGTCCGTTATACTTCCGGATGGCAATGATATGAGCTTCTTAGTCAAGCGCATACTATCTATAGACAATATCCTCTAAAAGTGCTCAAAGTGCTTTCCATCCTCTTTAAGATAAGGATCCCAACTGTTAACCCTGTTGAAAAATTAAGCATTTATAATGCGCAATCTCCATCAAATGTACCAAACACCTGGTGTGGATTGGTGCGCAATCACCTCCTACTATCTGATGTCGTCCATAATAATATTGTGACAAATGGGATTCAATAGTCTGATGTCACATCGCCCAGCAACAGCAGCCATCGTGGTTCTAAACAAAGAAAATCTGTACTTTTTATTCTTCATGCTGGCTAGAACTTTTCATAATATGTCTTGTTATCAGAATGTGTAAAAGTCAAAACATGATCAGATTTATAATGTGTTTTTTTTTTTCTCCTCTGGATACGCTTTTATGCTCCTCGGAGAAATATTTCATTAGGGCGTCCGCCATTGTTCCGATAGTTTAGAGCCAGTTACTAAGTTACCATGCGTCATTAGGGGGAAGTGACGTTACGATTGTTTAAGAGTATTGTGACCCATCCGAGCAATCACTTCCACAGGCCTACCAACTACTACGAACATTTCGTAGAACTACGGATTTTTTGGGTCCAAATCGACAATTATAATATAAAAATCTTTGATTCCATAAAACGTCTTGAAAACAAAGTTCTATTAACCCTCTCCTTACCAGCCATTTTCAGGATTTTCCCCAAAACTTCACACCCAACTAACACAAGAATATATTTTTATCACTCTGACATAATAGCAGTACAATTCTTCCAATACATAATTTCCTTAACACAGCATGCTCTACAGCACACTTATCATTTTCTTTAAATTTTATGATGTACAAAAGAAAATTGAATAAGAAAATGGGTTGGTTGTATCGTAACGAATGTGACGATTTTCCTATAGTTGGTAAGGAGAGGGTTAAAAGCAATATTTTATTAACATATTAATGACAAATTGGTAATTTTTACGAGTAGTTCTAGAGTCTACTATGAATATTAAAACCCATGAAGACTACGATTTTTTTCCAAGTCCAGGTAGTAATAAACAATAACGTGAAGTTGAATGTAAGCTTCGATTTAATTACAAAAACAGATCAAATGAACGTTTCGGGTTTCCCCTTTATCAACAAACCAGGATGATTGAAACACCACAGAGAATGAGATGATGTGGTAGTGGCGTAGTTAAGATGAATCTTAACTCCGCCACTACCACATCATCTCATTCATCTGTGGTGTTTCAATCATCCTGTTTTGTTGATAAAGGGGAAACCCGAAACGTTCATTTGATTTGTTTTTGTAATTAAATTGAAGCTTACATTCAACTTCACGTTATTATTTATTTCTTCGAGCTTTGAGCAGCAACATTTACACAAGTCCGGGTAGGCAGGTCTGTTTCCGACTAGAGCTACGTGCCCAAAGAGACAATCCCGGGATCAGATGCTTGTAGATGGGACGGAACTGACGTCACTCAGCTCTCTGTTGTTGTATTTAGACAATCATATTAACGATTAGTTGTTCTGACTTAATTCTATCGACCAAATTAAAAACGTTTGAAGTCACATATAATTTTGTGTGTTGGTATGTTATAAGTTATCTACATCCGGATGTCAGATGTCGTGAATATTTTACCAAAACGCATAGCACCAATTTGTGACTCAACGTCTCTAAACGGTATTATGTCGGGATGACTTGGGTGCAAATAAATTGAATTTATTGACAAAAACATGAAATTTGGGGTTTGTTTCGATTTGTTATGTTACAGAATGAAGACAATTTCTCACAATGCAAAAGCTCAAAAATTGGTATTTACTATCAATTTAATTCTATAGTCACTTTTCGGGGTCCAATTCATTCCGACATAATACCGTTTCGACACGAAGGGTCACATTTAAAATCTCTATTAAAAAAAAAATTTAAATACAAAACTTTCCTTTCATTTTGAATGGTTTATCGATAAAGAAATTTGCCTCTTTCAACATATTATAATATTATTATGGCAGGGGGAAATAACCAGGCTCGAAGGTGGGCTGAGAAAATCGGTTCGTTGCTTTCTTTAGGGCGGGCACGTTTTATAGAGGCATATCTCTCTGGTATCATTCTTCCACATTGAAAGAAATGAAGAAGAAAAAAACTACAAATGCGACGACCCTTCGCCTCAAAACGGTATTAAGTCGGGTTGGTTAAGGTGTTGAAAATTGAATTTATAGCCAGGAATATCAGACTTGTGTTGAGTTTGTATGATTTATTGAAGAGAATGGATACCATATTTTAGGGTGTTAATGCCAATAATTTGTATTTTTGACCAGTTTAACATTTATTTCGGCTTTCAAGCATCTGATTCGTTCCGACATAATACCGTTTTGAGACGATGGGTCACAAATGAATAAATTATAGAACCGCATGTTGTCATGCTTTCGTGGTTATTCTGTATTGAGATCAACGAGCACCATAACAATACAAGGTGTGACAGCTATAAATATTATGTTAAACATTCAACACATATAATTTGCCGGGGAAAAACGATGGCATGCGGTGGTCGGGCGTTGCTTTGAAATCTATTGAATAAGCTATTATAACCCTCTCCTTACCACCTATTGGAAAATCGTCACATTTGTTACGATGCCACCGTCACTTTTCTCATCCAGATTTCATTTCTTTTTGCTGTAGCTATAAAAACTTGACATTCTGTAAAAGAGTCCATATTGTCGAACAATATTATGTATAGAATGTGCTTGTTGCTTTTCTGTTTGGTAAGAAATGTCTGTTTTTTGTGTTGGGTGGGTGTGACATTTTAAGGAAAATTATGAAAATGGCTGGTAAGGAGAGAGTTAATCCTTAACGCCCCTTGACAAAACTCTGAACAAGTGTGTATAAAAAGTGCTAGACAAAGCAAAAAATAAAAATACAATAGGGAGTGAGATTAGCGGAAGAGTAGCGTCCCTTGATTGGCGTCACCTTACAGAGAGAACGTCAAAATGGTTTTGCGCATGCGTTTCTCTCGTCCTCGCTTTCGGTGAAGTGTCTCATGCCGCACAACCAACATGACGTTCTCTCTCTAATAACTTTTCCTCTCGCGACTTCCAATCAAGGGACGCTACTCTTCCGCTAATCTCATTCCCTATTAATTTATCATGATTAAAATTCCAAATCATAGACATCGAAGGAAATTCTTGTGTCCTGTGATGCTTAAAGTAAAGTTTACGTTTCAATTTAATAATAATAATAATAAAAATAATAATAATAATAATAATAATAATAATAATAATAATAATAATAATAATAATAATAATAATAATAATAATAATAATAATAATAATAATAATAATCTTTACCAACATAATGTTTAACATCACCCCAATGATTAAAAAAAAAAAGATTCCTATTGATGACTTGCGCCCTTCTCCGACGCGTACATTCCTTGGACGTCTAGAACCCAAGACCAGGTGTATCGGGCTATGATGTAAACAAACGAGCCAAGAGCCCGTCATGACGTCATCAACCTGCTCACGCTCCTACCTGAGAGGCATGGAATCGGTTGACTCACCTCACTCGCCCTAATGTCCGAATGGATGTCCGAATTAACTGAAGACGAGCTATGCTGTATTTGAATCTCTCTTTCTCTCTCTCTCTCTCTCTCTCTCTCTCTCTCTCTCTCTCTCTCTCTCTCTCTCTCTCTCTCCCTCTCACCACTTGCTTCAATCACACTCAAAGGGACCGAGTTCAATCCCATGAAGTAAAGTCTAGGTTTGTGACCCTTCGCCTCAAAACGGTATTAAGTCGGGTTGGTTAAGGTGTTGAAAATTGAATTTATAGCCAAAAATATCAGACTTGTGTTGAGTTTGTATGTTTTATTGAGGAGAATGGATACCATAATTTAGGGTGCTAATGCCAACGATTTATAATTTTGACCAGTTTAACATTAAATTCGACTTCTAATCATAAGGTTCGTTCCGACATAATACCGTTTTGAGACGATGGGTCACATTTTTTCTGATCTCCCTGCCCGTCCATCCAAATGGGTCTGCTAAATCTGGATGAAAAGTACTTTGTGATAGACTAGCGTCCCTATCCAAAGGGTAACAAGCAATTGCTGTTGTGAGCTAAACGCTATAGACTACTGAAGGACTACTATGTGGTCTAGTGGTATGACACTCGCTTTCGGATCGGAAGGTCCTGGGTTCGAGCCTCGCTCGGCGCATAGTTGAGTCCTTGGAGAAGGCTTTTAACTCACATTTTCTCACTGTACTCAGGTGTAAAATGAGTACCTGACCGTTAATAGCGTTGTCTCTGTCCCAAAAATTTGTAATATCGCCTGACAGGCGTCATGTCTCGTCCTACATGTTAAATGTTGCTGTTGACCAAGGACTCCTTGTAAAGCGCTTTGAGCACGTTTAGTGGATATTGCGCTATATAAAAGCTCAAGTTTTTTTGTTTGCTCTTTTCTCTAACGTCAAACCAAATACATAATCAGAGCTGCCAACTTGAAATTTTAAAAAGTTCGTAGTTTCCAGGGGAAAAAATAGAAATAATTAATTTAAATAGCTTTAGAATACGATTCAATAGTCTGATGTCACGCCGCCCGGCAACGGCGGCCATCTTGGTTCTAAACAAAGAAAATCATTACTTTTTATTTTTCATGCTGGCTAAAACTTTTCATATGTCTTGTGATCAGAATGTGTAAAAGTCAAAACATGATCAAATGTATGTGGGTTTTTTTTTCTTCTGGATACCCTTTATGCTCGCTGGAGAAATATTTCATACGGGCGTCCGCCATTGTTCCGATAGTTTAGAGCCAGTGTTACTAAGTTACCATGCGTCATAAGGAAGGAAGTGACGTTACGACTGTTGAACAGTATTAAACAACAATTTGCCCTCAGCATGATCCAGAAAAGGTCTAAAGACCTGAATATTAGTTCTAAGGAACTAAACTTTCCTTGTCAACCAGATTTATTGAGTCAAAGAGACGAATGCCAGTTCTGTAGCTGGAGCCAAAGAATTCAGATTTCTACGATTGTTTCATTGTACTAGGCAGTTCTGATTTAGATTCCTATGCTGAAAACAGATAACAAGGACTCAAATATGCGCCGAGGGAGGCTCGAACCCAGGACCTTCCGGTCCGAAAGCGAGTGTCTTACCACTAGACCACATGGTCGCAAATAGCTTTAGAAATAACAAATTTCCCTCAGTATGATCCAAAAATGGTCCAAAGACCTGATTCTGTAATTTCTAAGGAAACAAAACTTTCCTTATCAACAAGATTTATTGATTCAAAGAGACGAATTCAGCTGTATAGTTGGTCCAAAGAATTCGTATTTCTACGATTGTTTCGTAGTACCAGGCAGTTCTGATTTAGATTCCTATGCTGAAAACAGATAACAATTGAATGAGACACAAAACAAAGCTATCGGCACCTTGCTACAATAACAGTCTACAGTCCTTCGCGTTGACCAATAATAACAACATCGGTCTCCAATATCCAATACTAATGAAATTAAGGGCAGGGCACTGACAATTCCTGCTGGCTTATAATCATTTCGGGTCTCCACAGCCTCAGCTCTTGATGGTATTGATGAAGATGCATTGCGTTTAAAAAGAAAAACTTGAGCTTTTGTATAGCGCAATATAATATCCACTAAACGTGCTCAAAGCGCTTTACAAAGTGTCCCTGACCAGCACCAACACGCAACATGTAGAACGAGACGTGACACCTGTTAGGCGATATTACAATATTTTTCCGACGGTGACAACGCTATTTTACGACTAGGTACTCAATTTATACCCGAGAACGGTGAGAGAAAGTGAGTAAAGAGCTTTTTCCAAGTACTCAACTATGCGCCGAGCTATACTAATGAAATTTAGGGCAGGGCACTGACAATTCCTGCGGCTTACAATCATTTCGGGTCTCCATAGACTCAGCTCTTGATGGCATTGATACATTGTGTTTTATATATTAAAAAACTTGAGCTTTTATAAAGAGCAATATATCCACTAAACGTGCTTAAAGCGCTTTACGAAGGGTCTCTTACCAACAGCAACACGTAACATGGAGAACGATACGTGACAACTGTTTGGCGCTATTACAGGGCACTGACAATTCCTGCGACTTACAATGTGACCCTTCGTCTCAAAACGGTATTAAGTCGGGATGATTAAGATGCTGAAAATGGAATTTGTAGCCAGAAATATCATGCTTACGTTGAGTTTATATGCTTTATAGAGGAGTAGGAATATCATATTTTACTGTTCTAAATACCAACGTTTCATATTTTTGACCAATTTAACTATCATTTGACTTTTTAGCACCTGGTCCATCCCGACATAATACCGTTTTGAGACCTGGGGTCACCAATAATTTCGCGTCTCCACAGCCTCAGCTGTTGATGGTATTGACACATTGGGTTTTAACCAACAACAAAAAATAACCCATTGAGCTTTTATCTAGCGCAATATCCATTAAACGTGCTCAAAGTGCTTTATGAAGGGTCTCTTGCCAACAGCAACACGTAATATGTAGAACGAGACTTGACTCCTGTTACATTTTTTTTCATCCAGTGACAACGCTGTTAAATGTGAGGCTACTGGTCTAATGGTATGACACTCGCTTTCGGATCGGGAAGTCCTGGGTTCGAGCCTCGCGCTCGACGCATAGTTGAGTCCTTGGAAAAGGCTCTTTACTCACATTCTCTCACCGTACTCAGGTGTAAAATGAATACCTGACTTTAACAGCGTTGTCTTTGTCCGAAAAATTGTAATATCGCCTAACAGGCGTCATGTCCCGTCCTACATGTTAAATGTTGCTGTTGACCGGGGACCCCTTGTAAAGCGCTTTGACCCCATTTAGTGGATATTGCTCTATATAAAGATCAATTTAAAAAAAAAGTTTTTTAACTAATTGCCTGTCATACTCTCCCACAGTGGACAGGGAGGCACTTACAGTGTCATATATCCACCTATAATAATATAAGTTTTCCGACATGCTCTCGGTCTTTGTCTTGGAATGAGATTACTTGGTTTTGTCCTGGCCTTGGCCGGATACCCTAGTAACTGTTGGGAGGGAAACAGTCAAATGTATAGTTTCGGGAGTTGATATTTTTTGTCTTGTAATAAATCATATCTCTGTTATTAACTGTATTATTTTTGATTTACATCCTGCATATGATTTGTAAACATTTGAGTACGTTCCTCCTCGTGAGGACCTGTGCTTGTGTCAGGATGAGACATTTAGGTGATCTCAAACTAAATACACTGATACCAATGTGCTCTTGGAATCTACATCTGTTTCCTATTGAATCAATTCCCCTTTATCTCCCTTTTTCTTCGGTGCTTTAATTGTAATTCTAGAACTTTTTACTATCCCATTTTCTTCCTTTTTACTGGCGCTGATATAACCTAAATGTGTTGCAAGTGCTGTAAAACCCTTCAAAAACAAAAACATATCTAAACCCCTTGAAGATGGGATTGAAGGGAGGGGGGGGGGGGTTGTCCAGATTGCTCCGTTGGAAGAACACTCGTTTTACTACCAAAGGAACGATTGAGATTGATCCGGGATGAAGTCGATTTATTTTTTTTCTTGACCCTCTTGTCTAAAAAAAAATTGAGCTTTTTTATAGCGTAATATCCACTAAATGTGCTCAAGGGGTCCCTAGTCAACAGCAACATTTAACATGTAGGACGGGAGATGACGCCTGTTAGGCGACATTACAATTTTTTTCGGACAGAGACAACGCCCAGGTATTTATTTTACACCTGAGTACAGTGAGAGAATGTGAGTAAAGAGCCTTCTCCAAGGACTCTCAACTATGCGCCGAGGGTGGCTCGAATCCAGGACCTTCCGATCCGAAAGCGAGTGCCATACCACTAGACCACATAGCCGCAGTGATTGGGTAGCTGGGTCTGTTGTTATGATTTCAGAGAAAATTATGCCATACTCTGGGAAAAAAAACCTCTTATTTAGAACCCTCTCCTTCCCAACCACAGGAAAATCGTCACATTCGTTACGATGCAACCTACATAATATATTATTCTAATTTCTTTGTACATCACAAATATAAATAATTTTGTTTTGTTACAGCTATGAAAACCTGACTTTGTGTTGTAGAACTCATTTTACTAAACAATATTATGTATAGTGCGGCTATGTGGTCTAGTGGTATGACACTCGCTTTCGGATCGGAAGGTCCTGGGTTCGAGCCTCGCTCGGCGCATTGTTGAGTCCTTGGAAAAGGCTCTTTACTAACATTCTCTCACCGTATTCAGGTGTAAAATGTGTACCTGGCTGTTAACAGCGTTGTCTTTGTCCGAAAAATTGTATATCGCCTAAAAGGGGGCATGTCCCGTCCTACATGTTAAATGTTGCTGTTGACCAGGGACTCCTTGTAAAGGGCTTTGAGCACGTTTAGTGGATATTGCGCTATATAAAAGCTCAAGTTTTTAGAATGTATTTTGTTGCTTTTCTGTTTGAATAAGAATCATCTATTTTTGTGTTGGGTGGGTGTAAAGTTTTTGGAGAAAATTCTGAAAATGAGTGGTAAGGAGGGAGTTAAAAATTTGGCCAGAAAACATTCTTCAAAAATCGATCGATTTTAAATGACCCTCACCTTGGGAAATAATTAATTCTCAAACTTAAGGAAAATATTGTGACGAGGTTCCAGATAATTTGAGAGACACGCCGACATTCTTTATATTTATATATGTGACCCACCGT
>NC_088366.1:55696236-55726236 GCF_034508935.2 Berghia stephanieae | reverse complement strand
ATTACAATTTTTCGGACAAAGGCAACTTCTGTTACCAACCAGGTACTCATTTTACACCTGAGTACGGTGAGAGAATGTGAGTAAAGAGCCTTTTCCAAGGACTCAACTATGCGCCGAGCGCGAGGCTCGAACCCAGGACCTTCCTATCGGAAAGCGAGTGTCATACCACTTGACCACATAGCCGCACAAAATCATCATTTTCATTATTATTATTATTATTATTATTATTATTATTATTATTATTATTATTATTATTATTATTAGTAGTAGTAGTAGTAGTAGTAGTAGTAGTAGTAGTAGTAGTAGTAGTAGTAGTAGTAGTAGTAGTAGTATTAAAGATATTGATATTACGAATGAATATTATGCCCATTTTCTCAACAGGCAGAGAATAATACACCAGGGGGAGGTTATTCCTCGTCGCCCGCACAAACAAACGACCGGGAAATTTTTCCCTCGGGGAAGAAACCATTATCCTCTTAATCTAACGCCCACCGCTCATTCTACGTCAGAGCATAGGGGCTATGATGACGTCATCCTTGTAAATCGTCATTCTTCGGGAAATGAATTCGGATGTAAATTGCGTTTTCGTGTTAATATGGCCTTTTTTTTTTTTCTTTTTCTTTTTTTTTTTTTTTTGTTTATTTTATTTATTCAGATTTGAGAAATATTATATTATGGACATATGGGGAATAATATGGAGCTGATTGGGGAAGAGGAGGGGGGGGGGGGGGGGGGGGTAGGAGGGAGGAGTTGTGGGGTGGGGGGGGGGGTGAGAGGATGAAGCCGTGTGATAAAATAAATGATAGAAAGAGGGTGGGGGGGGGGGGATGAGAGAATGTTTGGCGTTCGTGTTAGAGTGGCGTCTTGCTATAGATAGTATGCGCTTGGCTTAGAAGGTCATAACATTGCCATCCGGAAGTAGAACGGACCAAGACACAAAACTGTGTGTATCCATGAACGTTTATAGTCAGGTTAATACAGTTCAGTGAGCATTACTCATAAACGCGGATGAGTGACGTCATCTTCGAACTATCTATAGTTAATTGGTGGAACATTCAAATTTCAAGCAATATGACCATTATCGAACCGGAGCCGTCGACCGCCTAGTGATTTGTCGTTAGTGGAGGTCAAGGAAACAAGTTATTTCATTGGTTGAGCTATTGAATACAACTCACGATTTGTTTTCTTTTGTGGCAAAAGACTGGCATTTTGACGTCATTTTTTGGTCAGTGTCAGGCCATAACTTTACGAAGGCCACGGTGTCAGGCCATAACTTTACGAAGGTTCACGATCGAACCCGTAGGAAGTCGAGATAAATCAACAACAGAAAAAAGTGGTTCATTCATCCTGTTTTATTGATTAAGGGAAAACCCAAAACGTCCACATTTTCTGTTATCGTTTATTCAATTTAAGCTTACATTCAATTTCACATTGTTACTTACCTCTTTGAAGGCGCGAATTGAGTTCGTACACATGAATCTTTAATCTATTTCTTTAACCCTACTCACGTCGAAATAGTTATAATGATATCGCATTTCCAAAGCGTTTTGAGCAAATTTTAATGGATGTTGCGCTATATAAATGCTTAAAATGCTCTTATTAATAGCTTTTTATATAGAGAAATATCCACTAAACGTGCTCAAAGCGCCTTGCAAAGGGTCCCTTGCCAACAGCAACACTTAACATGTAGGACGAAACATGACGCCTATGAGGCGATATTATATAATATTATAATTTTGCGGACATAGACAACGCTGTTAATGGCCAGGTACTCATTTTACACCTGAGTACGGTGAGAGAATGTGATAAAGAGCCTTTTCCAAGGACTCAATTATGCGCCGAGCGGGGCTCGAACCCAGGACCTTCCGATCCGAAAGCGAGTGTCATCCATACCACAAGACCACATAGCCGCACAGGTTATAAAGGTTATATAATCAGTTGGATGTGTTGGTACGTTATACACGGCAGGTGGATGTTGTGACTATTTTACCTATCCGCATTGCATCGATTCTTTCACCGTACTCATTTTGAAAGAATTAATTATGATATCGTCTTTGCAAAGCACGTTGAAAAAATCCAATTTAGTTGATATTGTTCTAAATAAATAATTGCACCAAAAATGCTTTTAAAATGTTCAAAAAAATAAATAAATAAATAAATAAACAAACAAATAAATAAACAAATAAATAAATAAACAAATAAATAAATAAATAAATAAATAAATAAACAAATAAACAAATAAATAAACAAATAAATAAATAAATAGATAATAAATAAATAAACAAATAAATACATAAACAAATAAATAAATAAATAAATAAATAAACAAAACAATAAATAAATAAATGAATAAATAAATAAATAAATAAATAAATAAATAAATAAATAAATAAATAAATAAACAAATAAATAAATAAATAAATAAATAAATAAATAAATAAACACAACAGAATCACGACGTAGCAGAAACTTGCCCCAAAATCCAACCGCCGACACCAACCAGCTACTCTCAAATAGAAATAAAACATAAAATTGATTTTTTTTTTCTTCTTCTTCTTCTTCTTTCATATCCCAAGACTCTCTCTCCACTCGTTTCTCAAGGGTGATAAATCAAGGGTGGTTTGAAATGTTGACCTCTTTCCCCCTGACACGGCTTTTCCGGCACTTCCGGTTTCATACAAAATGGCCGTTCCTCCCTTTTGTGGTATGCTTTCAATTAATTTAGCTAGACCCTTATTTTTCCTATTATTTTTTTTATATACTTCTCAAGCGTACTTAATCTCTTTTTGGTTACAAATTACCTTTGATTTATCTTTTTTTAAAATATAAAAACAGAAAAGACAAGAAAAGAAATAAGAAAAAAATATATAAATAAACAAATTTAAAGAAAACAACCCCCTCTCCACCCTTCGCAACCCCCCCCCCCCCCCCCACCCACCCTTTCCCCTTCTGCCCTCGTCCAACAAATTATATAAATACCTCAAATGGATTAAATATGTTGAGGATCTCTTTTCAGTTACAAAAAATACCTTCAATAAAACATTTCAAAATATTTTTAAAGCAGAAAAGAACCCGTCCCACGCACATACACACACACACAAACACATACAGTCACACACACACACACACACACATACACACACAAGAGAAATCAAAAATTCAAAGAATCAAAATAAATAAATAAAAGCAATAGTAAATGTTGATTTAGCGGTGATTAGTGTTGTTAAGTAAATAAAAATATACATTCGATATACATATAAATTATACATCACACATATCAATTCTTAAGCTCCCCCCCCCCCCCCCCACCCCCACCCCCACGCCTTTCATTAAAAAAAAAACAAAAACAAAGAAAGGAAAAACCAACAACCAATACTTAATGACTAATGACGATTATAATTTATTTCAAAACTGGAACAAGTCAATCACGTGCCCCCCCCCACCCCCACGTAATCAAAACCAAAAAAGTAGTCCAAAGAGCTTTAATTATAAATGCTTATTTGCATACATAATATTATTATTACGCGATTCGTCCGTTCACTAATCATGTATCATCATCATCATCATTGCCTTTTTCACCCTGGGTCAGGGTATAGGCCACAGACAAACAGTTTCCATCCTTCTCTATCCTGAGCCAACTTTTAAAAATCTCATTCCAGGTCTTACCACTTCTCTGTATTATATCAGCTTCTTTAATTCTTCTTCATGTTCCTCGTGACCTTCACCTTGATCTTGTATAACATAAAATAATAAATAATACATAATAGAGCTTTTATATAGAGCAATATCCACTAAATGTGCTCAAAGCGCTTTACTAGGGGTCCCTGGCCAACAGCAACACTTAACATGTAGGACGTGACATGCCGCCTTTTAGGCGATATTACAATTTTTCGGACGAAGACAACGCTGTTAACGGTCAGGTACTCATTTTACACATGAGTACGGTGAGAGAATGTGAGTAAAGAGTCTTTTCCAAGGACTCAACTATGCGCTGAGCGAGGTTCGAACCCACGATCTTCCGATCCGAAAGCGAGTGTCATACCACTAGACCACAAAGCCGCACATTACTTATACTATCACTGAGTACAGGGCCCGTTGTTATAATGTTATGTTTTGAAAATGATTAACATTACCGTTATGAATGAAATGCGGGGATGGGGGTTCAGTTGGTAGAGCACTCGCTTCACGCGCAAAGGGACCAAGATTGATCCAGGCTGCAGTCGAGATTATTATTTTTTTCTGACCACCCCTCTCCACCATGATAGCTGCTGAGTCGATTCGATCTTTCGGAAAGTACTTTGCGATAGACTAGGGTCCTATCCAAAAGATAGCAAGCAATTTGAGCAATTTGTTTGCTACTAAAACAAATAGATATTATAATCTCCAAGTTTCAGATTCGTGGCGGTGAGTTGAATTTGAGACAGCAAGTCCATTCATAAGAATACTATATCGAGACGTCTGGTCACATTTTGGAATAGAACTCTATATACAATTTTCTGGGGCATTGTTTAATTTTTAACACGTCTGATATTTCTATATTATTATTTTATCACGTTTAAATTGTTTTGTTTTGATGCGAGTGCCTAAAAAAGATTTTGATTTTAGTTACATAACGATTTGAGGTCCAATCGAATATTTATTATTAATGTATTTAAATGAAAAAGTCGAAATCAAGTGTCTTACGCATTGAATCTTCCGCTGTGTCACATTTCTTTTTTTTTTTTTCTTTCTTTCTTCTTCTTCTTCTTCTTCTTCTTCTTCTTCTTCTTCTTCTTCTTCTTCTTCTTCTTCTTCTTCTTCTTCTTCTTCTTCTTCTTCTTCTACTTCAACTGCTACTACTACTACTACTACTACTACTACTACTACTACTACTACTACTACTACTACTACTACTACTACTACTACTACTACTACTACTACTACTTCTTCTTCTTCTTCTTCTTCTTCTGCTCGCTCGGGGTTGTGTGTTTGTCAATGTGTTTCTCTCTCTCTCTCTCTCTCTCTCTCTCTCTCTCTCTCTCTCTCTCTCTCTCTCTCTCTCTCTCTCTTACTCTACATCAGTTTCCTTTTTTTCGGTGGAGGGGAGGGGTGACTTTCTTTTTACTTTTTTTTTTTTTTTTTTTTGTGGAGTGAATTAGCGTTTTGGCACTTTCACGTCATGTTATTTCTCAAATCTTTCCTGAATTTATTTCATGAATATTGGCTTTCACGTTAAAAAAAGCGCTTTTATATAGCGCAATACCCACTTAATGTGCTCAAAGCGCTTTACAAGGGGTCACTGACCAACAGCAACACGTAACACGTAGAACGAGACATGACGCCTGTCAGGCGATATTACAAGACAGCACTGTTCACGGCCAGGTACTAATTTTACACACGAGTACGGTGAGAGAATGTGAGTAAAGAGTCTTTTCCAAGGACTCAACTATGCGCCGAGCACGAGGCTCGAACCCAGGACCTTCCGATCCGAAAGCGAGTGTCATACCACTAATTCACATAGCCGCACAATAAAAATTACCCTCACACTCACTCGTTCAATCAGACGGAGTAAATGGACACAGATAGATTCCCACACTTACTCGTCATCACACACTCCTCTACCGAAGGTCCTGGGTTCGAGCCTCGCGCTCGGCGCATAGTTGAGTCCTTGGAAAAGGCTCTTTACTCACATTCTCTCACCATACTCAAGTGTAAAATGAGTACCTGGCCGTTAACAGCGTTGTCTTTGTCCGAAAAATTGTAATATCGCCTAACAGGCGTCATGTCCCGTCCAACATGTTAAATGTTGTTGTTGGCCAGGACCCCTTGTAAAGCGCTTTGAGCACATTTAGTGGATATTGCTCTGTATAAAGCTCAATTTTTTAAATTAATCTTTTTTTCCGACTGAGCTATCTATCTATCTATCTATCTATCTATCTATCTATCTATCTATCTATCTATCTATCTATCTATCTATCTATCTATCTATCTATCTATTTATCTATCTATCTATCTATCTATCTATCTATCTATCTATCTATCTATCTATCTATCTATCTATCTATCTATCTATCTATTTATCTATCTATCTATCTATCTATCTATCTATCTATCTATCTATCTATCTATCTATCTATGTACGACCAAGTCAGTCTCCTCCTTCACTCAAGATTACGAACGACCGACCGACCGACCGACCGAGCGAACGTCCGCACTCCTCCGTCGTCGGTCTGCGGCGGTGTGAAAACATTAACACATTATAATCATTATTGACCCAGTCGTCTCCCCTTCTTTTCCAAATCCGTCCAGTTTTAGCAACACGGGCCCTATTCCTGGAATATTTTCCATTCTCTCAAATGCTAAGGTCTAATTACGGTGAAATTAGCCGCCTCGCCTCGCCTTTGCTTTGCTACCAGATTTCTTTTATTTCTTTATTATTTTTTTTTTGTTATGTGTTATTTGTTTTTGTTACATTATAATTTCGTTCTTTAAATTCCTCAGTATTTTTTGTTTTGTTTTTGTTTTTGTTTTTGTTTGTTTAGGATAACCGACCGCCCTCACGTATCACATCTCGAGACTCGAGAGACGAATTCGTTGGTTCTGTCGTTGGAGAAGAATACAATAAATTTGACACAAGGAAATGAATAGATAAACAGATTTTTTTTAAAGTAAATCGATAAATAAGTAAATAGTTAATAGTTTTAGTAATGGTGATGATGATGATGATGATGATGATGATGATGATGATGATGATGATGATGATGATGATGATGATGATGATGATGTTTTTACATAATAATAATAATAATAATAATAATAATAATAATAATAATAATAATAATAATAATAATAATAACGCGGTTATCAGTAAGATACTCTCTTTACGCTCCCTATCTATCTCAATTTTGAGAGTTTCTGCCCAAAATAATCGTCATTTCAATCGATCGATAATTGAAGGACAACTTACTGGCCAAAAATGGTTTTAAAATGTTTTTTTTTTTTGAGAACAGCAGTAGATCAGTTTTGTGTAGTCCATACATACATCTGCCGCTTAGTCCCATGAAAATTTGGAAGATCTCCCTATCTATCTCTGTTTTGAGAGTTTCTGCGAAAATAAGCATCATTTTCAATCGATCGATATTCGAAGGACGACTTACTGGCCAAAACGGTTTTAAAATGTGTTGTTTGAGAACTGCAGTAGCGTGTGTTTTGTGTAGTCCATACATCTGTCGCTTAGTTCCATGAAAATTTGGAAGATCTCCCTATCTATCTCTGTTTTGATAGTTTCTGCCCATTATAAGCGTCATTTCAATCGATAGGATATCTGAAGGACGACTTACTGGTCAAAATGGTTTTAAAATGTGTTTCTTTGAGTACGGCAGTTGACGTTTGTGTAGTCCATACATCTGCCGCTTAGTCCCATGAAAATTTGGAAGATCTCCCTATCTATCTCTGCTTTGAGAGTTTCTGCGAAAATAAGCATCAGTTTCAATCGATCGATATTCGAAGGACGACTTACTGGCCAAAACGGTTTTAAAATGTGTTGTTTGAGAACTGCAGTAGCGTGTGTTTTGTGTAGTCCATACATCTGTCGCTTAGTTCCATGAAAATTTGGAAGATCTCCCTATCTATCTCTGTTTTGATAGTTTCTGCCCATTATAAGCGTCATTTCAATCGATAGGATATCTGAAGGACGACTTACTGGTCAAAATGGTTTTAAAATGTGTTTTTTTTGAGTACGGCAGTTGACGTTTGTGTAGTCCATACATCTGCCGCTTAGTCCCATGAAAATTTGGAAGATCTCCCTATCTATCTCTGTTTTGAGAGTTTCTGCGAAAATAAGCATCAGTTTCAATCGATCGATATTCGAAGGACGACTTACTGGCCAAAACGGTTTTAAAATGTGTTGTTTGAGAACTGCAGTAGCGTGTGTTTTGTGTAGTCCATACATCTGTCGCTTAGTTCCATGACAATTTGGAAGATCTCCCTAGGGATTTCTCGAGTACTTATCTCATTACTGCCTATGACATTAGAACTAAACTCCTGTAACATTCTACGACCTTCAACCACTAAGACCTGACTTTAACAAAACTCATTTCTACACACTTTGGCCAGAATTTATTTTTCTCCAAATATCAATCTGTTGAAATGGGCCTCAGGTCGTCTCAAACACGAAACTTCCAAAGAACTCCTCTTCTAAAAAAAAAAAAAAGAAGAAAAACATGAGCTTTTATATATAGAGAAATATCCACCAAACGCGCTCAAAGCGCTTTGCAAGGGGTCCCTAGTCAACAGCAACACTCAACATGTAGGTCGAGACGTGACGCTTGTTAGGAAAAAATTACATTATTAACGGCCAAGTACTCATTTTATACCTGAGTGCGGTGATAGAATAATATGAGTAAAGAGCTTTTTCCAACAACTCAACTATGCACCGCTCAGAACGGGACTCGAATCCAGGACCTTCCAATACTAAGGCGAGTGTCATACCACTAGAGCACATAGTAGCCGCACAACGAAGAAGTTTCGGGTTAGAGACTTTTTTGACAAGTTGTGTGTCATTGTAATTGATAAATATTTTAGTTAAAAAAAAATAAATTCCGGCCAATTTTTTTTTATCTGTGTTTTGTCAGAGTATGTATTCCAGAACGACCTACTCCCAGCATGCATCATGAAACTGAAAGGTCACAATTAGCATCAATATAATTGGATTCAGTAGTCTGATGTCACGTCGCCCAGCAACGGCGGCGATCTTGGTTCTAAACAAAGAAAATCGGTATTTTTTATTCTTCATGCTGGCTAGAACTTTTCATATGCCATGTGATCAGAATGTGTAAAAGTCAAAACATGATCAAATTTATGGGGGTTTTTTTCCTCTGGATACGCATTTATGCTCGCCGGAGAAATATTATTTCATAAGGGCGTCCGCCATTGTTCCGATAGTTTAGAGACAGTTACTAAGTTACCATGCGTCATTAGGGGGGAAGTGACGTTACGACTGTTGAAGCGTATTAGTACACATCGGCTCTAACCTTGGGTTATTGAGATCACAGCACAATGCCTTACCTATTCAGCCCGACGTATATGTATATGCAGGTCTGAGATCCGAACCCACTTCTGGGCCTAGTTTACATAGTTGTAATTATAATTAATTATGCGGCGTCCGTCGAGGAATTCTGACCGCGTCGTCTTGTCTTGTAATAACAATAAAATCAAGCCACAGTGTACGTGGTTAGTGAACGATAATCATCATCATTACCCTTTTCACCCTGGGTCAGGGTATAGGCCACAGACAAACAGTCTCCATCCTGCTCTATCCTGAGCTAACTTTTTTATCTCATTCCATGTCTTATCACTTCTCTGTATATCAGCTTCTTTAATACTCTTCAACAGTCGTAACGTCACTTCCTTCCTAATGACGCATGGTAACTTAGTAACACTGGCTCTAAACTATCGGAATAATGGCGGACACCCGTATGAAATATTTCTCCGGCGAGCATAAAGGGTATCCAGAGGAAAAAAAACCCCATAAATTTGATCATGTTTTGACTTTTATACATTCTGATCACAAGGCATATGAAAAGTTCTAGCCAGCTTGAAGAATAAAAAGTAATGATTTTCTTTGTTTAGAACCAAGATGGCCCACGTTGCCCGGCGGCGTGACATCAGACTATTGAATCGTATTCTTCTCCATGTTCCTCGTGGCCTTCCCCTAGATCTTCTGCCCTGAGGGTTCCAGTCCAATACATTCTTTGTTATAATGGAGTCATTCTTTCTAAGGGGTTGTCCAATCCACCTCCATCGTCTTCTTCCTATTTCCTCTCCCACTGGTTTCTGTTGTGTTCTTTTCCATACTTCTTCATTTTTAATTCTATCCGACAATAGGGAATGAGATTAGCGGAAGAGTAGCGTCCCTTGATTGGACGTCACCTTGCAGAGAGAACGTCAATTTGGTTTTGAAGTGTATCAAGCCGCTTTCACCGGAAGCGAGGACGAGAGACGCATGCGCACAACCAACTTGACGTTCTCTCTAATAACTTTTCCGCCGGTGACCTCACAGACTATGGGTGACGTCCAATCAAAGGACGCTATTCTTCCGCTAATCTCATTCCCTATAGCATTGCAAAATGTAGCTCCCATCTTTCAGTGCGTCCATTGCCTTTGATCACAACCCTATTTGAAAAGGTTATGGATGAGCACAGGTTATGTTATATAAACAGTAGCAGATGGTGTAAACATAAAAATTTGGTCGGTACCATCAGATAGAAAAGACATTGTCATACGCCATCTTCATCATCATCATCATCATCATCATCATCATCATCATCATCATCATCATCATCATCATCACCATCAGCAGCAGCAGCAGCATCAGCATCATCATCAGCAGCATCATCAGTATCATCATCATCATCATCATTATCGTCGTCGTT
The DNA here is from genome assembly GCF_034508935.2 of Berghia stephanieae. NCBI lineage: Eukaryota > Metazoa > Mollusca > Gastropoda > Nudibranchia > Aeolidiidae > Berghia > Berghia stephanieae. Next base: position 55,715,824 of record NC_088366.1, on the reverse strand, counting down.
GTCGTTGTCGTCTTCGGCACCATAAATCATTTCCTTCTTCTTCTTCTTCTTCTTCTTCTTCTTCTTCTTCTTCTTCTTCTTCTTCTTCTTCTTCTTCTTCTTCTTCTTCTTCTTCTTCTTCTTCTTCTTCTTCTTCTTCTCTTCTTCTTCTTCTTCTTCTTCTTTTCTTCTTCTTCTTCTTCTTCTTCTTCTTCTTCTTCTTCTTCTTTCTTCTTCTTCTTCTTCTTCTTCTTCTTCTCTTCTTCTTCTTCTTCTTCTTCTTCTTCTTCTTCTTCTTCTTCTTCTTCTTCTTCTTCTTCTTCTTCTTCTTCTTTTCTTCTTCTTCTTTCTTCTTCTTCTTCTTCTTCTTCTTCTTCTTCTTCTTCTTCTTCTTCTTCTTCTTCTTCTTCTTCTTCTTCTTCTCTTCTTCTTCTTCTTTCTTCTTCTTCTTCTTCTTCTTCTTCTTCTTCTTCTTCTTCTTCTTCTTCTTCTTCTTCTTCTTCTTTTCGACCCCATCCCCTCCATTCTCTTACGAGCACTATAAAATAAACAACTCTCACCGAACTTGGGGAACCTTTATAATTAATAAGACTAAAAACTTGAACCCAACACCGCAGCAAGCGGACAATAAATAAATGCAGTCTTAGAAGAAATACACCAGGTCACGGCCGAGAAACACGAGCCCCCATTAATACATCCAGTATCGAGTGCTTTACAATCACGTGAATTAGAAAATATTCTAAAAATAACAACAGTCCCAGACACGGACCATCTTTCTTTCTTTATTGTCATTTATTGTCATTTATTGTTCCTTAGCACGGAGGTTGCATCAGCCAATCGATACTATAGGGAATGAGATTAGCGGAAGAGTAGCGTCCCTTGATTGGACGTCGCCCATAGTCTGTGACGTCACCGGCGGAAAAGTTATTAGAGAGAGAACGTCATGTTGGTTGTGCGCATGCGTCTTTCGTCCTCGCTTCCGGTTAAAGCGGCTTGAGACACTTCAAAACCAAATTGATGTTCTCTCCGTAACGTGACGTCTAATCAAGGGACGCTACTCTTCCGCTAATCTCATTCCCTATTTATCTCTACAATGTATGTTTGTTTTTGTTTTTACACTATAGAGTTATTATAATGGAAATACTCTCAAACCAACGTGAAATATTGTTCACATACAACAATGTTAAACCAACCCCATAATTGAATTCAAAAGTCTGATGTCACGTCGCCCAGCAACGGCGGCCATCGTGGTTCTAAACAAATAAAATCGGTACTTTTTATTCTTCGTGCTGGCTAGAACTTTTCATATCCTGTGATCAGAATGTATAAAAGTCAAAACAAGATCATATTTATGTTTTTCTCCTCTGGATACACTTTTATGCTCGTTGGAGAAATATTTCATAAGGGCGTCCGCCATTGTTCCTATAGTTTAGAGCCAGTTAGTAAGTTACCATGCGTCACTACGAAGGTTCGGTTATCAGACCTGCAAAAATATATGCACGTTGCAACGGACATATTTTCTCATCCCATATCTGCATCCGTTTATTTCCACTCTGATATTGTGAGAAATGATTTTTTGTCACAAAAAGAACTTTATTCAAAATTGAAGAAACATTTATGTGGTCTTGTGGTATGACACTCGCTTTCGGATGGGTTCTAGCTTCGCTTGGCGCATAGTTGAGTCCTTGGAAAAGGCTCTTTACTCACATTCTCTCACCGTACTCAGGTATAAAATGAGTACCTGGCCGTTAACAGCTTTTTTTCTGTCGGGAAATCTGTAATATCGCCTAACAGGCGTCATGTCTCGTTCTGCATGTTTTGGTATTGGTAGTGGTAAGGGACCCTTTGTAAAGCGCTTTACAAGGCCAACAGCAACATATATATGACATGACATGACGCTTGTAAGGCGATATTACCATTTTTCTTTTTGGCGGACAGAGACAACGCTGTTAACGGACAGGTACTCATTTTACACCTGGGTACGGTGAGAGAATGTGAGTAAAGAGCCTTTCCCAAGGACTCAACTCTTTAACGCTATATAAATAATACGCTCTAGTTAGGATAGACTACAAATCGGGTTCGGTCACTACAGCCTTAACTCTCTCCTTACCACAAATTTTCAGAGTTTTCCCCCAAAACGTCACGCCCACCCAACACAAAAATAGAATTTTCTTACTCAAACAGAAAACCAACATTCTATACACAATATCGTTCCGGAAAATGAGCCCAAAAATACAATGTCAAGTTTTTATAGCTTTCAAAACACATTTTCTTTAAATTTTGTGATATGCAAAAGAAATCAGAATGATAAAATTGTTGGTTGTATCGTAACGAATGTGACGATTTTTCTATGGTTGGTATGGAGAGGGTTAATTAGATTATTCATTACGACCTTTATGATTCGTCACGCTGCCATGTGTTACAAATGGATTCTGACCTCCAACGATATGAAATAACCAAACTGACTGACCTAAGAAATCCAGGGCTCTTTCTCCGAGAGAGGTCATCGTTGATTTCATATGAGTAAAACAAAATAATACTTGGGCTTTTGTATAGCGCAACATCCACTAAACGTGCTCAAAGCGCTTTACAAGTGTCCCCTGGCCAACAGCAACAGTTAACACGTAGGACGGGACATGACGCATGTTAGGCGATATTACAATTTTTTGGACAAAGACAACGCTGTTAACGGCCATGTACTTATTTTACACCTGAGTACGGTGAGATAATCTGAGTAAAGAGCCTTTTCCAAGGACTCAACTATGCGCCGAGCGCGAGACTCGAACCCAGGACCTTCCGATCCGAAAGCGAGTGTCATACAACAAGACCACACAGTCTTGTAAAGAAACAGTACTACTGTTTAACATCTGATTCATACCGCCCGATATAATACCATTTTGAGATGGAAGCGACATATTTAAGGAGAGAGAGAATGGGAGAGAGAGAGAGAGAGAGAGAGAGAGCGAGAGAGAGAGAGCGAGAGAGATGATATAGGGAGAATGGTTGAAAAAAGTCATAAGGGACGGGGGCAGATAAATGCGAAAAGTGATAGAATTTTTTTTTTTTAAGAGAAAGAGAGAGAGAGAAAGAGAAAGAGAGAGAAAGATAAAAAAGAGAGAGAGAGAAAGAGAGAGAGAGAGAGAAAGAGAGAGAGAACGAGAAAAAAAGAGAGGGAAAAGAGATTGAGGAAAGAAAGAGAGAGAGAGGATAGAGAGAAAGGTAGAAAATAGTCATAAGAGACGAGGCCAGACATGCGAAAAGGGAAAGAATTTTTAAAAAATTAAAGAGAGAAAGAGAGGGAAAGAGAGAGAGAGAGAGAGAGAGAGAGAGAGAGAGAGAGTGAGAGAGAGAGATTGAAGAAAGAAAGAAAGAAAGAGAGCGAGAGCGAGAGAGAGAGAGAGAGAGAGAGAGAGAAAGAGAGGATGGAGAGAGAGAAAAGTAGAGAGAAAATCCTGAGAGACGAGGGCAGACATGCGAAGAGGGAGAGAAAGAGAGAGAGAGAGAAAGAGAGAAAGAGAAAGAGAGAGAAAGAGAGAGAGAGAGAAAGAGAGAAGGAGAGAGAGAGAAGGAAAGAGAGAGAGAGAAAAAGAAAGAGAGAGAGAGAAAGAGAGAGAGAGAAAGAGAGAGAGAGTATAGGGATAGAACAGGAGGAGTGGATGATTTGCTGTAATCGCATAGAGCTACATTTTAAACATAATTTATCATTTCATCTAATGAAACGAAACCCCATGCAATGCTGCATCAATCTGCTATCAAAATGTTTTGCCCACGTAACAATATTTTCAGTCCAAACAATAATATACATGCGTGTTTGTTTGTCCGAGGCGAATGACACGTGACCCAAGACATTCAATCCATTAATTAATTAATTGTGTGTATTGCAATTCATATTCTTTTCTAGCTCTATCTATTTATTGAAAGCTCAAAAAACAAATAATATGTGACTCACCGTCTCTAAACGGTATTATGTCGGGATGACTTGGGTGCAAACAATTCAATTTATTGACAAAAACATGAAACTTGGGGGTTTTTTTTCGATTTGTTATGTTAAAGAATGAAGACAATTTCTCACAATGCAAAAACCTCAAAAATTGGTATATCCACTAAATGTGCTCAAAGCACTTTACAAGGAGTCCCTGGTCAACAGCAACATTTAACATGTAGAACGAGACATGACGCCTGTTATGCGATATTACATTTTTGACTGTACTTTCTGAAGAGATCAAGAGCAATGAATTGTTGTGACCGTGAATGAAAACAAAGAAGAAGAAGAAAAAAAATTAACAAAGAAAATAGAACCAACCAACGTAACAAACAACTATCAAATAAATAAATAAAGAGCTAGTATAATCTAGATTTAGGTGGTTCAAAGAAATATCTACGATATTAGCATGATATTGTACCAATTAACTTAGATATTATCGCAGCCGGTGGCATAAAACGGATCATTTTACACGATTTTTTTTGGTCTGGTGTGGTATAATTGAGCTTGAGCTTTTATATAGCGCAATATCCACTAAACGTGCTCAAAGCGATTTACAAGGGGTCCCTGGTCAACAGCAACACGTAACATGTAGAAAGAGACATGAGGACGCCTAATAGACGATGTTACATTTTTTTCTGACATAGACAACGCTGTGAACGGCAAGGTACTCATTTTACACCTGAGTAGGGTGGGAGAATGTGAGTAAAGAGCTCTTTTTCCAGGGACTCAACTATGCGCCGAGCGCGAGGCTCGAACCCAGGCCCTTCCGATCCTGAAAGCGAGTGCCATACCACTAAACCACATAGTGGTGTATGTCAATTAGCCCTCGGATCGGTAATTCCCCGGTTCAAGTCCCACTGTGGGCGTCGCAAAGTAAAGACTTTTCAAAAGGCCTTTCAAAAACTCACATTCTGTCATTGTACTCAGATGTAAAATGAATACCCGACCATTAAAAGCGCTGTCCATTACAACAATGAGCTCATAAGGAATTGGGTTATCAGACCTGCAAATAAGTCCACGTCGATTTAGCCATATCAAGCTCTATAAGAATGTTATCATTACTCTACCCCTCACCTTAAAATAGGAACTCAAATGATATTGACTTTTACAGCTATAGTAATAATTTGTGACGTCAAATTTTAACAAACATTGAATTTCACTTTAAATTAGATTTTAGAAAGAGATATCGTTAAACTATTTTTGAACATGTCTTTTATTCAAAGATAACGAAAATCAGAATCGCTTGAAGGGTCTAGAATAAAAGATTTCTTACACTCTTGCATTTTGGAATTCATACGATTTATTATATTTTACTTATTTGATTTGTTGATGAAAATATATTCTTGTATGAGTTACATTGGCAATTGCCTAAAATAAACGTTTTTGAACTTGATCTATATAAAATAACTTTTAAGTATTTTTTAAACGTGTCTTTTATTCGGAGATAACGAAAATTCGAATCGAATTATTTTTTTTAAATTGAGCTTTATATAGCGCAATATCCACGAAATGTGCTCAAGGCCCTTTGCAAGGGGTCCCTGGTCAACAGCAACATTTGACATGTAGGACGGGACATGACGCCTGTTAGGCGATATAATTACAATTTTTCGGACAAAGACAACGCTGTTAACGTCCAGGTACTCATTTTACACATGAGTACGGTGAGAGAATGTGAGTGAAGAGCCTTTTCCAAGGACTCAACTATGCGCCGAGTCCGAGGCTCGAACCCAGGAACTTCCGATCCGAGAGCGAGTGTCATACCACTAGACCACATAGCCGCTTGAAGGGTCTAGAATAAAAGATTTCATACTTAATTAATAATAATCTTTATTGTCCCCAAAAAAGTGGCAATTTGTCATTTGGTTACACATTTATAACAATACAATATTGACATAGACACACACACACAAGATGCACACTAGTAACATAGTAGTTGTAAAAAAAAAAACCCAAAAAAAAACCCGCATCAACAACAACATCATCATCATCATCATCATCATCATCATCATCATCATCATCATCATCATCATCATCATCATCATCATCATCATCCTCATCATCATCTTCATCATCATCATCATCATCTTCATCATCAACACAACGCACCAATACACAAAACCACATGCAGTCCCGAACGCCCATACACAAATGTTTTGGGATTCGAACATTGTTCCCAACGCACAATCTTTTAGCTCGTGTAGTGGTTGAGTGAGAACATTTCCGGAATTCCAAAAACATCAAGAATGTAAGAATAATAATACATGCATAGTAATAGTTACAAACAAATTCAAATTAACCCGTAACCTATTTTTTGTGTCTAACAGTTTTAACCTTTATCGTACGTATAATATTAATTACTGCTGTATTATAATAATATACGTGGCCCACCATATCAAATCGGTATTAGAACACCGTGAACAAGTCACAGATCATCGGAGATAAAGTCTAAAGCATGTATTTTGAGAAAGATTCATATTATAACAATTACAATTAAAATAAAATTCCCTTTATTCATCCCCAAGGGACAATTTGTGACCCCTCGTCTCAAAACGGTATTAAGTCGGGATGATGAAAATGGAATTTGTAGCCAGACATATCAGACTTAAGTTGAGTTTATATGCTTTATAGAGGAGAAGAAATATTATATTTTACTGTGCTAAATACCAACGTTTCATATTTTTGACCAGTTTAACTATAATTTGACTTTTTAGCATCTGGTCCATCCCGACATAATACCGTTTTGAGACGAGGGGTCACATGTGTCTTTATGGTCTATTCCAAGGGAAGACTGCATGTATTTTGATGATGACTCTTATTATGAAATTTAAATTAAAATAAAATTTCCTTTATTCATCCCCGATGGGGAAATTTGTCTTTAGGGTCTTTTCCAAGGGAAGACTGGAATATAACCCAGGCGTCAGCCGCAGTGCAGTGCAGCATCGCAAAGTGAGCTACGGCGAGATGACTTGCTCAATGCCACACAACGAGGCGGGTAGTCGAACTCGGTACCTTTTGGATAAGAACCAAAGACCTCAGCGTGTCCCCTATGCTCTATCATAGTGACCACTAACATTTCACCAACTAAAATGATAAAATATTGCAATAGGAAACAAAATTGTGATATTTAAAGAAAAAACTGGTTCCAATCTCATTAGAAGCGTAAAAACACTCTTTCGGAGAACTGAATAAATAAATTCCTTGTATAATTATTAATCTTCTGTTTCAGAGTGATGGCATCTTAAATTAAAATTAAATTGAGCATTTATATAGCGCAATATCCACTTAACGTGCTCAATGCGCGTTACAAGGGGTCCCTGGTCAACAGCAACATTTAACATGTAGGACGAGACATGACGCCTGTTAGGCGATATTACAATTTTTCGGACAAAGACAACGCTGTTAACGGCCAGGTACTCATTTTACACCTGAGTACGGTGAGAGAATGTGAGTAAAGAGTCTTTTCCAAGGACTCAACTATGCGCCGAGCGAGGCTCGAACCCAGGACCTTCCGATCCGAAAGCGAGTGTCATACCACTAGACCACATAGCCGTCTTATTTTCTAGTCTCAATAAATATATTAAGCTGGTCGGCAAGAAAGATTATCAATTAATACTCGCTCTTTTAAACGTCCCGCAATCTAGAGAATCTGCCTATATGTGACCCTTCGTCTCGAAACGGTATTATGTCGGAATGAATTGGACCCCGAAAAGTGACTTTATAATTAAATTGATAGTAAATACCAATTTTTGAGCTTTTGCATTGTGAGAAATTGTCTTCATTCTTTAACATAACAAATCGAAACAAACCCCACGTTTCATGTTTTTGTCAATAAATTCAATTTTTTTTGCACCCAAGTCATCCCGACATAATACCGTTTAGAGACGGTGGGACACATATTCACACTGCTTCTAAAGGACTGGTTTTAAAACACATTTCCAAAGATTGTGAAGTGTAAGACTAGAACATTTATGTAATAAAAATTAATAAAATTAAATGAAATATATCAAATCAAATATATAAAACTGCCATAGGGCCAATGACTATCCCGCACAAATCTTTGGGCCTCTTTTTCGCTCACGAAGTGCCCGAATTTGCGTCAAAATATGGGACGAAGCCGTTTCCTATATGCTATTTTTAAAAATTAATTACGACGCTGTTTATCGATGAATATGACTGAAAGTTGGCACACAGTTAGAAAAAGGTCATTTTAGATTATGTCAAGCGACAAAACTCGTGCGATTACCAGAAGACTATTAAAAATAGACTTTTACTCTTTGGAGTAAAATAATTCTAAAACTACCGGGCGTGGAGGTTTTGTCGCTGACAAGCATATGAATATGACGAGTACTTTTCCCGTATTTTACAAAACACCATCCTAATTTGCTCTTCAAGTTTCATCATTGTTGTAATGGAAATCACAAAAGAAATGAAGCAAAAAAATGTGTCCATCACAACAATGTTACACTAGGCCCCTTAAGAGGATTCGGATGTCAGACCTTCATATATGTACACGTCGCACTGAACCTTAAAAATAATAGAATAATTATCCTCGTTTAATGAGAGATTTACGGTACTGTTTTAAATACACACGAGTCAATCTTTTTATCCGTTTGATTGGTAGTGTGAGCAATTTGCATGTTATTATGTAAGTTTGTTATTTGATGTTTGAGCTCTATGCTGTATATATATAATATAATAAGTCAGGCCTCCCAGTTTTTGATTAAGTCTGAGATTCATATCCTTGCTGATTGATGGTCGGTGTGATTGTGTGTGTGGTAGTAATCAAACAGATTTGATTTTATCATAGGATTTCAGTCTCGAGCCCCGGTAATGTGAGTAGTTTATACTACAATGTGTTTACATCGTCGTTTTCTGTTAAATATGATATCTCTCTCTCTCTCTCTCTCTCTCTCTCTCTCTCTCTCTCTCTCTACCTGTCTATCTATCTATCTATCTATCTATCTATCTATCTATCTATCTATCTATCTATCTATCTCTCCTATACATAAATGTATAATATCTCTCAAAATTTAGCTATTCAAAGAGTCTTCGTTTTAGAATTACTCTTATATGTGACTCGCCGTCTCTAAACGGTATTATGTTGGGATGACTTGGGTGCAAAAAAATTGAATTTATTGACAAAAACATGAAACTTGGGGTTTGTTTCGATTTGTTGTGTTACATAATGAAGACAATTTCTCACAATGCAAAAGCTCAAAGGGCAATATCCACTAAATGTGCTCAAAGCGCTTTACAAGGGGTCCCTGGCCAACAGCAACAGTTACAGTTAACATGTAGGACGAGACACGACGCCTGTTAGGCGACATTACGATTGTTTTTGGACAGACACAACGCTGTTAACGGCCATGTACTCATTTTACACCTGAGTACGGCCTGGTGGGTTCCAGTGCCAGACTGTAGATAGTATGCGCTTGGCTAAGAAGCTCAAACCAATGTCATCCGGAAGTATAACGGACCAACACACAAAACTCTGTATAATCATGAACTTTTATAGTCTGGTTTATACGGTTGAGTGAGAAATACTCATAAACGCGGATGAAAAAAAAAAAAAAAAACAATAACAAAGACCTGAGTGACGTCAACTTCGGTCTATCTATAGATAGTTCGAAGATGACGTCACTCAGGTCTTTGTTATTGTTTTTGCCATCCGCGTTTGTGAGTTGTTCTCACTAAACTGTATTAACCAGACTATAAAAGTTCATGGTTACACAGAGTTTGTGTGTTGGTCCATTATACTTCCGGATGGCAATGTTGTGAACTCCTTGGCCAAGCGCATTCTATCTATAATCATGAACTTTTATAGTCTGGTTTATACGGTTGAGTGAGAATTACTCATAAACGCGGAAGGCAAAAAAAATAAAATAAAAAATAAATAAATAAAAAAAAGACAATAACAAAGACCTGAGTGACGTCAACTTCGATCTATCTATAAGTGAACGATGGCTACGCGCGGGCGGAAATCTTCCAACGAGTACACCTGTTTAACTGGGACCTTGGTCAATCAGCAAATCGAATTACACCCAAAGATTACCACCTGTCCGAGGGCGGGTACATGCAGATAGGCACCTGTTCGACCAAGTCATCTCTACGGGGTGTCCATAAAATATGAATACAAAGTCATGATACTACTCTACTGTACCAAAGAGAAGGGCACCCCTGTCTATTATTTTTTTTTTTTCAGAATTTTTGCGCACACCCCCTCAACCCCCCCCCCCACTTCTCTCTCTCTCTCTCTCACACACACACACACACACACACACACACACACACACGAAGCTTATTCGCACCTCCCCCTCCCTCACCCCTTCCTCCTCCCTCCTTCTTGTAAATTTTAGCAGCTCACGAAATGTGCCGGTGAACATTCACCAGAAGGTCAAACAAAACAAAATGAAAACAGCCCCACAAAAAGCTGTCACTGTTTTTGTTTTTGTTTTTTTTTTTTTGTTTTTTACTAACAGTATATTTGATTGAAAGAAAACTATTATATATGTGACACATCTCATCTCGCTTAAATTAGAGAATGCCTAAATGCGCCTCCCCTCCCCTCACCCCCTCCCCTTCTATGGATTGGTCAAATTGCGCCCCCCCCCTCCCTACCTTTTTGGTCGAATTGCACCCCCCCCCTTCCCTACCTTCTTAGGTCGAATTGCACCCCCGCCCCCACTCCCTACCTTCTTTGGTCGAATTGCACCCCCCCCCCCACACACACACACACATTTATTACTACCCCCCCCCCCCCCCCCCCCAACCTTCTTTGGTCGAATTGTACCTCTCCCCCTTCCCAACCTTCTTTGTTCGGATTGCATACACCCCCCCCCCCCTTTTATCACAACCCTCCACCCCACCCATATATATAATATACACTACAATAAGTCCCCTTTTGAAAAAAAAAAGAACCCAACCCCCCCCCTCCCTCCTCCCCCCCGAAAATCAAGTCAAAACAGCCAATCAATTTGGATTTATAGGAATTGTATTTTCTCGAGACGTGACCCCCTCTTCAGTGATGGCGGGAAGTATCTTTAGTAGATGGTATGAGAAGCAAGATAGGTTTGGTTTGTGTTGTGTGTTGTGTTGTGTGTGCGTATGTGTGTGTGTGTGTGTGTGTGTGTGCTTGTGTGTGTAAATGAGTATATTTCATCCAAAGTAATTTGTAATTTAAGCGCTTAGAGTCTGGTGTATCGGAGTGATAGCGCTATATAAGTTTTCAGCATTATTTTATTATTATCTTTCAGTTAGCCAATTCTCCACAAACCCATAGATCTTGAATTAATTAATAAATAAAAACAAAAAGTGAGAAACAGCATGCACCCACCAGACTTTAAAAAATATTAAAACAAATAAAAAAAGAAAGAATATTCCCTTTATTCATCCCATAGGGGAAATTTTTTCCCCTGGAATCGATTCCAAGGAAAGACTGGAATAACGCAGGCGTCAGCCGCAGTGCAGCGCCGCAAATCTGAGCTTAATGCGAGGTGACTAATTGCTCAAGGCCACGAAGCGCAGCGGCGGATGATCGACACTCGGTTAATAAAATTAATAAATTGAGCTTTTATATAGCGCAATATCCAATAAATGTGCTCAAAGCGCTTTACAAGGGGTCCCTGGTCAACAACAACATTTAACATGTAGGACGGGACATGCCGCCTGTTAGGCAATATTACAATTTTTCGGACAAAGACAACGCTGTCAACGGCCAGGTACTCATTTTACACCTGAGTATGGTGAGAGAATGTGAGTAAAGAGTCTTTTCCAAGGACTCAACTATGCGCCGAGCGAGGCTCGAACCCAGGACCTTCCGATCCGAAAGCGAGTGTCGTACCACTAGACCACATAGCCGGTTCCTTCCGGTTACGAAGCAAAGACCGTGCCGCTGAGCCACGTTATCTTAGTGGACCCCCAGTATATAATATTTATCCGTCCCAAGGATACAGTATCGTATAAATAATCTAACATGAGCAGGTGCTTATTTATTCAACCTATTTTAAGACTCTCTCTCTCTCTCTCTCTCTCTCTCTCTCTCTCTCTCTCTCTCTCTCTCTGTGGCATATCACGTGGACGTAGCCTCCCACACAGTCCTTCGGAAGAAGTCTCTGTCTTGTGCCCATCTGCCACATTCCGTCACGCCGTTGTTGAGCCATTCCTGTATATCCTGTTGCCATCTTCTTTGTGGTCTTCCTCTGCCTCTTTTGCCCTCCGCCATGCCCTCCAGTACATCTCTCTCTTGTGTGTCGTGTATTTTAAGACTAGGTGATTAAATAAAGGGGGTGAACTCCCCGAGTCAGAAATATGCTGGCTGGCTCTATCTTGGCAATAGGGTTCAACAGTCGTGACGTCACTTCCCGTGTAATGACGCATGCATAGTAACTTAGTAACTGGTTCTAAACTAGCGGAACAATGGCGAACGCCCTTATGAAATACTTCTAAAACGAACATAAAAGAGGAGAAAAACATTATAAATCTGATCATGTTTTTACTTTTATACATTCTGATCACATGACATGTGAAAAACTTCTAGCCAGTATGAAGAATAAAAAGTACCGATTTTCTTTGTTTAGGACCAAGCTGCTGGTTGCTAGGCGGACGTGAGATCAGACTATAGATTCCTATTATTGTACTTACTAACAAACCAAAACCAGAAACCCAAACTAGCCTTTCAAAGCCAAAAGGCCCATGGAGACGGAGTTTATCTTGGTTTCTATAGCGTGAATTCATGGACAATAGCTTTCTTACAACCCTTTGGATAGGACGCCGCTAGTCGGTTGATCGATAAGTACTTTCCGCTAGATCTAACAGACAGATTGATATACGAGTAACACGCAAACATTTTATCTTTAAATCAAAGCTGATCCTATCACCCGTTGACTCAAATGATTATTCAGAAAATATACTAAAGCACAATGATGGTACCCAACCAACTTCGCGGTGTTGTGTGTGTAACACCCGCGATCTCAAGTAGTCGGGAAGAGAGAGAGAGAGATAGATAGATAGATAGAGAGAGAGAGAGAGAGAGAGAGAAAAAGAGAGAGAGAGAGAGAGAGAGAGAGAGAGCTCTAATAATGATTAGGGTTAGAGACGATCTTTTTAGGGATCGTGGGTAGCTCATACGGTAGAGTCACACTCTCCCCGGCCAGGCGGAGTAGTTGTCGTACCAGTTAGGTCGCGGGTTCAAACCCCCATCACCGCCGCGAAATTTTTATTCTTTATATATTGTCTTCTGGCACTTTCCTACTCACTTCATCTCTTAATGACGGTACCCATAATGTTTAAATTGACCTTGACCTTGGGATCGACATCTGCTGCCCGCCTTTTGCCAGATTCATTTGCGCGCATCTACATAGTTTATTATCTGACTGCTGATGTCATCAATATCATCATCTTTGTCTTTTTCACCCTGGGTCAGGGTATAGGCCACAGACAAACAGTTTCCATCCTTCTCTATCCTGAGCTAACTTTTTAATCTCATTCCAGGTCTTACCACTTCTCTGTATATCAGCTTCTTTAATTCTTCTCCATGTTCCTCGTGGCCTTCCCCTTGATTTTCTGCCCTCAGGGTTCCAGTCCAATAATTTCTTGGTTATAGTGGAGTCGTTCCTACTCCCTGTGTATGAATCCCTTCCCCTCTCCCTGAATATAAAATCTGTCAGACCTGCATATATTATGTACGCGCCAGGCAGTGGGATGGCTTTATTCTTCTCCCATGTATTACAACATACAATATTATAAGATGTTACATTCATAATAAGCCAGCCCTTCAATTATCTATCATCTTCCAATATCATTATTTAAAAATTGATCTTTTAAAAAATTTTATCCACTAAAAATATCCACTAAATGTGCTCAAAGCGCTTACAAAGGGTGCCTGGTCAAGAGCAACATTTAACATGTAGGACGGGACATGATGACGCCTATTACAATTTTTCGGACAAAGGTAACGCTGTTGACGGCCAGGTACACATTTTACAGATGAGTACGGTGAGAGAATGTGAGTAAAGAGCCTTTTCCAAGGACTCAACTATGCGCCGAGCGCGAGGCTCGAACCCAGGACCTTCAGATCTGAAAGCGAGTGTCATGCCACTAGACCACATAGAGCGTTTTAATGGAAATCTAAAAAGAAAATAACGCACAGATATTATTGTTGTCCAGTGGAATCGGACGCCAGACCTGCCAGGCAGTGGGGTGGCTTTATTCTTATCCCATGCATTACAACTACAATATGTGACCCACCATATCAAAGCGGTATTATGTCGGGATCCACTCAGTAAGGGAAATTGAATTCATAGCCACAAATATCCAACTTGCGTTTAATTTCTGTACGTTATGCTGGAGTATAAAGACTATTTCTTGCATTGCAAAAACTTCTAAGCTCCAATTTCTCATCATTCTATCTCTAAATTCACTTCTTGGGGTCTGGATCATCCCGACATAATACCGTTTTGAGACGGAGGGTCACATATTATAAGACGTTACATAAGCCAGCCCCTTCAGATATCTATCATCTTCCAATTTCATTATTTACTTCTATTTATTTTCTTTACCATGTCGTGTTTCTTTCCATCCAAAAAGCCGCGCAAGCAAATCCTCCACAGGACAGTATATTATAACATAATAATTTTCTTCCGTGGCGGAAAATGTCCCCTTTGTTTACCGAACGTGCCGAAACTGAAATTGTTACATTTATGAAAACCGTGACAAACTCAATGCAAAATTCGCTTATTCAAGCTGTAGACTCGCGTTGTCTCCCCTTTTCATAATTATTTTATGATTTTCTCTCTCTCTCTCTCTCTCTCTCTCTCTCTCTCTCTCTCTCTCTCTCTCTCTCTTTTATTCTTATAGACCAAATTAGTATGTGCTCCAGTAGTGGTATGACACTCTCCTTTCGGATCGGAAGGTCCTGGGTTCGAGTCCCGTTCTGAGTGGTGCATAGTTAAGTCATTTGGAAAATGTTTTTTACGACTCACATTCTCTCACCGTAATCAGGTATATATTGAGTACCTGGCCGTTAACAGCGTTGTCTCTTTTGGAAAATTGTAATATCGTCTAACATGCGTAATGGCCTCATCCTGCATGCTAGGGGTTGCTGTTGGCTAGGGACCCCGTGTAAAGCGCTTTGAGCATGTTGAGTGTAATTTGCGCTAGATAAAAAAGCTCAAACTCAAGCGAGCCAAAAAAGCAAATTTTTAAAAATCCACCAAAAAAACATGGTTTTAAATAATACAAAACAAAACAAAACAAAACTCTCTGGTTACAAGAGTTAACTCACTCAATCCTAGAGATTTTTTCTACTTTTCAAAATTAGAAGAAAAAAAAATGTTGTAAAAATGAACATATGCAAAATTATATTCAACTACCATTAGCATGTAAAAATAAAGGACATTGTTATTAGCGTTGATACTACGCCTATAATTTGTCTCAGAAAAATGTAATAAATAGGCATGGGGTAAAAGTAACTCTGGGTATACTACGGATATAGTCGGTGTTAGGGTTGAGTGAGTTAAATAAGACAGTTGATGTGTATTTGAAAAATATGGCAATTTACCAAACTTGTATCTAGTGATACTAAGCTGTCTAGTGGACTGATAAAAAAAAACTCACAGCTTCAAAATAATCACAAAATATCAGATACGGAACGTTTCGGGCTCAAACCCCTTCTTCAGCTATCAACAAAAAAGACAATTAAAACATTAATACATTACTTAAAAAGCAGATCGACGACAGAGAAACAAACGGCGTTTTTCAGTAATGTATCGATATTTTCATTGGATTTTTTTTTGTTGACTGAAAAAGGGTTTTGCGTCCGAAACGTTCCGTGACTGAAATTTTTTTTTTTTTTTTTTAAAGCTGATATATTCATTTCTTTTATTTTTTTTTTTTTTTTTTTTTTTTTTTTTTTTTGTTTATTAATTTTTACAGTTCACAGCTTGTAACTGAACTTCAGCTTTTATATAGCGCAATATCCACTAAACGTGCTCAAAGCGCTTTAGCGGGGTCGCTGGCCAACAGCAACACATAACATGTAGGACGAGACATGACGCCTGTCAGGCGATATTACAAAGTTTCGGGACAGAGACAACGCTGTTAACGGCCAGGTACTCATTTTACACCTGAGTACGGTGAGAGAATGTGAGTAAAGAGACTTTTCCAAGGACTCAACTATGCGCTGAGCGAGGCTCGAACCCAGGACCTTCCGATCCGAAAGCGAGTGTCATACCACTAGACCACATAGCCGCACAGTAGCAGCTTAGTGTCACATAGTCTTGCCAGATGGGGTTCCTACCTCCCATAGTGGGCAGGGAGGTACTTGCTGTGTCTTCTATCCCCCTTTATCTGTTTTTCAAATTGCTTCCTGTCCTTGTCTTGGGGTGAGATTGCTTGTTTTGTCTTGACCCCGGCCGGACTCCTTGGCTGAGTGGGAAACAGTCGAATGTATAGTTATAGTTTTGGGAGATGATATTTTTTTCCTTGTAAATCATCTCTGTTATGTATTGTTATTTTTTTTCATTTTTAACATATGATTTGTAAACATTTGAGTGTATTCCTCTTAGTGGGGACCTGTGCTTGTGCCTGGATGAGACTTTTAGTTGATCTCAAACTGAGTACTTTGATGGTGTGCTCTTGGAATCTACACCTGTTTCCTATTTGAACCAATTCCCCTTTGTCTTACCTTTTCTTGGATGCTTCAATTGTAATTCTAGAACTTTTTACAATCCAATTTTCTTCCTGTTTACTGGCGCTGATATGACCTTAATGTGTTGCAAGCGCCGTTAAACCCTTAACTCTCTCCTTACCGATCATTTTCAGTATTGTCCCAAAAATGTCAGGCTTATCCAGCAGAAAAATGGATTTTTAATACTCAAACAATCTCTCTAGATATAATACAACGTTAGGTTCTTATTAATTAAACAAATATCATTGTGATGTGCAAAATAAATCTAAATAAGGAAAAAATGTCCATATATTGTGTCGTAACAAATGTGACGATTTTGCTGTTGGTGGTATGGAGAGGGTTAAAAACAAAAACAAAAACTTATTCTTGCAAAAACATCGACATAGTCATTTTTTTGTTCACTATTTTTTTTTCTTTGGTCTCCAGATCATTCCAGATTGTTGTGTCTCAAGAACAAGAATGATGGACACTTCTTGGCTGGTGACATTTGCGTGCCTGAGTCTAGTGCTACTGGTGGTCAATGCGGAAGATCCCATACTGGACACGACGAAAGGAAAAGTACAAGGAGTGATTGAGGCTGGGGTCAAGAAATTCATGGGCATTCCGTTTGCAAAGCCGCCGCTTGGGAATCTCAGATTTAAGGTGAACATGGTTATGAAATAATTCTACTGCGTACTATCTCATCAGCTTCAGCTGTTGTTGCCCTCGTCGTGGCCTCTTTCACCGAGTTGTCTCCCTCTTCCTCCTCCTACTCGTCTTCTCCCACCACTGCCACCATTTCCACCTTCTTCAATTTGTTCTTATCGTTGTTGTTATTGTTGTTGTTGTTGTTGTTGTTGTTATTGTTGTTATTCACGACAATATACGCTAAATTTACTTCGCAATGCTCTCAAGTCAACAGCAACACTAAACAAGCAAAGCAAGAAATGACAATGCTTTTTTGTGTTTGTTTTGTTTTTATAGAAAAAAATGCCTTTTCTCATTTTACACCTGAGTTCGATGAGAAAATGTGAGTAGAGAGTCCATTATTATTTTACTTTACAACGACTCAACTTTACACCGTTCACGGCGGGAATCGATCCAAAGACCTACAACTCAAAAGCTGAGCGTCACATCACGCACAAGACTATCTACAAACATACATATCAACACTACGACGTAACGAACCGCCATCAATTTTCTTTTCTTTCAACTTTCCATTCCATTCCATTCGACTACACACACAGCACCCAGTAGATCCAGACCCTTGGACTGGTACAAAACAAGCCAAAACTCCTCCCAATTCATGCTGGCAGACGTTGGATACAGCCTTCGATCGTTTTCATGGGGTCGAGATGTGGAACCCCAATACTCCGAGAAGGTGCTGTATATTTATTATTATCATCATCGTCGTCATCATCATTATCGTCATCATCATCATCATCATCATCATCATCATTACAATCATCATTGTTGTCGTCGTCGTCGTCATCATCATCATTATCACCACCACCACTACCACTACCACCACCACCACACCACCACCACCATCATCATCATCTTCATCATCATCATCATCATCATCATCATCATCATCATCATCATCGTCATCGTCGTCGTCGTTATTATTATTATTATTATTATTATTATTATTATTATTATTATTATTATAGTAGTAGTAGTAATAGTAGTAGTAGTAGTAGTAGTAGTAGTAGTAGTAGTAGTAGTAGTAGTAGTAGTAATAGTAGTAGTAGTAGTAGTAGTAGTATCACCACCACTATCAACACCACCAACATCATCATCAACATTATCGACATCATCATCATCAACATTATCAACATCATCATCATCATCACCACCACCACCCCCACCACCATCATCATCATCAATGTCATCATCATCATCATCATCATCATCATCATCATCACTTTTATGGCATCTAGTCCACCCCGACATAACACCCTTTCCAGACGACATATCACCTATTATGATAAGTTCTTTTCCCTGACTGTACTGGATTCAATAGTCTGATGTCACGTCGCCCAGCAACGGCGGCCTTCGTGGTTCTAAACAAAGAAAATCGGTACTTTTTATTCTTTCATATGTCTTGTGATCAGAATGTGTAAAAATTAAAACATGATCAGATTTATAATGGGGGTTTTTTTCCTCTGGATACGCTTTTATACTCATCGGAGAAATATTTCATAAGGGCGCCCGCCATTGTTCCGATAGTTTAGAGCCAGTTACTAAGTTACCATGCGTCATTAGGAGGGAAGTGACGTCACGACTGTTGAAGCGTATTGATGAGGGCAGCCACAATGTGACAACGATCAACAACACAATCAGAATGAGTACGATCGACTTCCATTTCCTGCCCAAATCTCCTAAAATCTTTTGAAATGTCAAGATCTTTTTACTGGCGGACAAGACTTGCCCCGTAGATTTTTGAAGTGACGTTTTAATGTTTTTATTATTTTCTTTTTCGTTATTGTCTGAAAAAGAGTTTCGAGATCGAACGAAACCGTTTGTGTTTTTTTTTTTTTTTGTTTTTTTTTTTGTTTTGTTTGTTTTTGTTTTGGCATTTTGTTCATTTTCGAAGCCTTTATATTCGTTTTTTTTTTCCTCTTACTGTTTAATGGTTATAAATACAAATCTTTTTTTTTTAACCTCAGGAATGGGAGACACCCAGTGTTTGTCGTCACTTTGCCAGTTTAGATTTACCTCCATCTTTTAAATACGACAATAAACAGGTATAGATAGTATGCACTTGGCTAAGAAGCTCACAACATTGCCATCCGGAAGTATAACGGACCAACACACAAAACTACGTGTCTGTTTAATACAGTTTAGTGAGAATTACTCATTTACGTGGATGGCAAAAAAAAAAAAACAATAACAAAGACCCGAGTGACGTCAGCTTCATTCTATCTATAAGCGAATGAATTCATTCCATACTTAAA
>NC_088366.1:55641236-55686236 GCF_034508935.2 Berghia stephanieae | reverse complement strand
GTATTCGGGTTTGTCACATCAAATAGATTGGAATGGAAACAAAACACTAATAAATTGGTAGAGCTATTTCTTATTCTCTTCTTTTTTGATTGCTGCCAAAATTTTATTCAATGTTTTTGTATATAATGTATGTAAAGATTAATTTTGGTTTAGCTTTATTCTTATAATTACAGTTTTTTTGTAATGCAGAAGAAGAAGAAGAAGAAGAAGAAGAAGAAGAAGAAGAAGAAGAAGAAGAAGAAGAAGAAGAAGAAGAAGAAGAAGGAGGAGGAGGAGGAGGAAGAGGAGGAGGAGGAAGAGAGAGAGGGGGAGAAGAGTGAGAGAGAGAGAGAGAGAGAGAGAGAGAGATCATATTGGGAAAGCGAGATATGTAAGATAAGAAGTAGAGTAGAGAGAGTGCTGGAGAGAGAGAGAGAGAGAAAGCGAAAGAGAGAGAGAGAGAGAGAGAGAGAGAAAGAGAGGGAGAGAGAAGGTTCATAATAGTGGGAAAGCGAGATATGGAAGATAAGAAGTAGAGTAGAGAGAATGCTGGAGAGAGAGAGAGAGAGAGAGAGAGTGAGAGAGAGAGAGAGAGAGAGAGAGAGAGAGAGAGAGAGAGTTCATACATGTGAGAAAGCGAGATATGTAAGATAAGAAGTAGAGTAGAGAGAATGCTGAAGAGAGAGAGAGAGAGAGAGTGAGAGAGAGAGAGAGAGAGAGATAGCATACTTGTGAGAAAGCGAGATATGTAAGATAAGAAGTAGAGTAGAGGGAGTGTCAAAACATGATCAGATTTATAATGTTTTTTTTCCCCCTCTTGATTAGCCGCAGTGCGTGATAGATTGATTAATTTTTGCCTCAAAACGGAAGAAAAGGGAAGTGACGTCATGACTGTTGAAGCGTATTGGAGAATAATATACTTGCACATCTTCCACAGACCCATGAAGAAGCGATGAAGCGTTTTAGAATCCTGGCCAGCAAAGTGAGCTGTGACCGTGGGAGTTACGACGACAGGACCAAATGTATGAGGGATAAAGTGAAGGCCAAGAACTTGACGGTCGCACAGTGGGAGGTCGTGGATGGTACTTACTTCGACCCTCCCTTTGCCCTCATCACTGGCGATAAGTTTTTGCCCAGCAGTATACAAAGCCTTATGAAGCAGAAGAAGGTAATGTATTTAAATGCTATGCTTTTAAGTAAAATACTCCCAACATCTGGCCCGCCAGATGAAACGTTACCTATAATAAAGATTAATTAATTATGCCCTTCCGCCACGACATCGTAAGATATCGTCGAAAAGGTATTCCACAAAGAAATATTATTATTATTTTCATTATTATTATTATTATTATTATTATTATTATTATTATTATTATTATTATTATTATTATTATTATTATTATTATTATTATTATTATTATTACCATCATCATCATTATCATTATTATTATTATTCATATTATTATAATCATTATTATTTTAATTCTTATTATCATTATTATTATTTTTAATCATCATCATCATCATCATCATCATCATCATCATCATCATCATCATCATCATCATCATCATCATGTCAACATCCGTCTCCCCAGTTCAAGGACACATCCATAATGGCGGGCGTTGTGAAAGACGAGGGGATCTTCTGGTTGCTGTACGCATTTACGGACGTTTTCAAGAGGAAAGATCCGAACCCGGTCTCTGAGATGCAGTATCAGAAAGTGCTGGAAGGAATCATGACCCAGACGAAGCACACTAGTAAAACTATTAAGGATTTCACGTCTTTCATCTACCGTGATGGCTTCGTCCTTGACTCTCGACCCGGGAACTTGGATACATTGGATGATGTGAGGTAAATCAAGTGTGTTTGTGCGTGGCCTTCGTAAAGTTATGGCCTGATACTGACCAAAAAATGACGTCAAAATGCCAGTCTTTTGCCACAAAAGAAAACAAATCGTGAGTTGTATTCAAAAGTTCAACCAATGAAATAACTTGTTTCTATGAGTTGAGTTCTACTAACGACAACTCACTAGGCGGTGCAAAAACCAAATAATGACGTCAAACTGCCAGTCCTTTTGGATTTCAGTATCAGGCTATAACATAACGATGGCTACGGTTTGTGCGTAGCCATCGTTAACTTATAGATAGCTCGAAGATGACGTCACTCAGGTCTTTGTTATTGTTTTTTGTCATCCGCGTTTATGAGTAATGCTCACTGAACTGTATTAACCTGACTATAACCGTTCATGGATACACACCGTTTTGTGTGTTGGTCCGTTATACTTCCGAATGGCAATGTTATGAGCTTCTTAGCCAAGCGCATACGATCTTTTGCCTGACACTGAAATCCAAAAGGACCGGCAGTTTGACGTCATTATTTGGTTTTTGCACCGCCTAGTGAGTTGTCGTTAGTAGAGCTCATGGAGACAAGTTATTTCATTTGTTGAACTATTGAATATAACTCACGATTTGTTTTCTTTTGTGGCAAAAGACTGGCATTTTGACGTCATTTTCTGGTCAGTATCAAGTCATAACTTTACGAAGGCAACGGTTACATACGCACTTTCAAGGATGTAGGAAACAAACAAAAATAGAGAGTTTGATGTCACGACTTTTGTTCCCTAATGACACCTAGATAACAACGCCTCTCGGACAGTCGTCATAATGTAAACAATAACAATGGAGGTGATTGGTAAACATAGCAAACTGCAAACGTTTTACTATCGATGGTATGTGTCTAAGTAAAATACCCACTATTCTACCGCTTGATCAATAGAACCAACACAGAAAACTATGTGTCAACTTAAACGTTTACGAGAAAGTCGTATGATAACTAGTCACTCTTTTGGTGATATAAAAACAGTCAATACTAATGAACAGAGAGAGGTTGATTTCATTCTCGTTCTTGTTTATAAAGAACCAACCATGCTTCTCGGGAACATTTGGAGGTGTGTCACAAATCCCATGTTTTGATTGGTCAAAAATCTACTGGTTAACACTATCCTTACCAGCGATTTTCAGGATTTTCCCTAAAACTTCACACCCAACTAACACAAAAATATATTTTTTTATCACTCTGAAATAATAGCAGTAAAATTCTAACCATACATATTTTCTTAAGCAAAACATGCTCTACAACACACTGTTCATTTTCTTTAAATTTTATGATATACAAAGGAAATTTGAATAAGAAAAATGTTGGTTGCATCGTAACGAATGTGATGATTTTCCTGTAGTTGGTAAGGAGATGGTTAATTGGAATCAATAGTCTGATGTCACATCGCCCAGCAAAGGCGAGCAGCGTGGTTCTAAACAAACAAAAAATCGGTACTTTTTATTCTTCATGCTGGCTAGAACGTTTCATATGTCATAATGTGATCAGAATGTATAAAAGTCAAAACATGACCATACACTTTTATGCTCGGAGAATAATTTCATAAGGGGTCTGCCATTGTTCCGATAGTTTAGAGCCAGCTACTTAGTTACCATGCGTCATTAGGAAGGAAGTGACGTCATGACTGTTGAAGCCAATTGCCTTGGTATTGTATTATTATATTTGTCTTTCCAGCGGTGACACGTTATTCAAGTGTGCTGTGCGTGACTTTGCTGCAGACTACAACACATTGACCAATAAAGATAACATATATGTGTACTCCTACGACTACCGCCTGTCCAACAACCCTTGGCCGGAGTACCTGGGTGTCCCCCATGGCTATGAGATAGAGAACTTCTTTGGTATTCCATTCCTTCATCCGGCGAATTATTCTAATACTGATAGGGAGGTTAGCAAGACGACAATGGAATATATCGCCAATTTTGTGAATACTGGGTGAGTGGGGTTTTGGTGGTGAATAATATATTGAAGTGTTGGGATGGTTGGTGGTAAAGTTGCTGTTGATGTTTTTGTTGTTGGTGGTGGTGGAAGTGGTCGTAATAACGGTTGGGATGGTGGTGTGTGGTGGTGATGGCGTTGGTGACGGTGATGGTGATGGTGGTGGTTGATAATGACTATGGAATATATTGGGTGAGTGAGATTTTGGTGTTGAATAATATATTGAAGTGTTGGAATGAATGGTGGTAAAGTTGCTGTTGTTGTTTTTGTTACTGTTGTTGTTGTTGGTGGTCGTGATGGTGTTGATGCCGTTGTTGTTGTTGTTGTTGTTGTTATTGTTGTTGTTGCTGTTGTTGTTCTTGTTCTTGTTCTTCTTCTTGTTGGTGTAGTGGTGGTGTTGGTGGTAGTCGTGATGGTGGTGATGATGATGATGGTGGTGGTGGTGGTGGTGGTGATTTTGATGTTGATGTTGATGGTTGTGATGGCGATGGTAAAGTTGTTGTGTATGGTTGTTATTTTTATTGTTGGTGATCATCATGTTGATGGTGATGATGAAGATCAAATGATGATGATGATGATGATGATGATGATGATGATGACGACGATGATGATGATGATGATGATGATGATGACGACGACGACGACGATGATGATGATGATGATGATGATGATGATGATGATGATGATGATGATGATCATGATGACGATGATAATGCAGATTTGATTTATAATATTATGCGCATCTTAACTTACTTTCAAATACACCAGAAACCCAAACAAAGGCGGGAAGACAGTCGGGGTACAGTGGCCAAAATTCACGGCTTCAGCAGAAGATTATTTGGTGTTCAAGACCAGTCCTATCGCCGATCAGGCTCCACGGTATAAAGAGTGCAAGTATTGGCACAAAATGGTTCCTGAGCTAAGCAATCTACAAGAAGGTATACAAACATAACACGCTCCCTCCCTTTGTGTCGTGTGTTAGATGTTGTACTCGTAGATGTGTATGTTGTAAAATACAAATATTAATATTGTTAGATGTTGTACTCGTAGATGTGTATGTTGTAAAATACAAATATACATATTTTTAGATGTTTTACTCGTAGATGTGTATGTTGTAAAATACAAATATACATATTGTTAGATGTTTTACTCGTAGATGTGTGTGTTGTAAAATACAAATATACATAATCGACCTGTCGTGTCAAGTCCATATTATTATGTCGAAATGAAAGATTATCAGAATTTGAACTTGTATTTTATTATAAGTTAATAAACAACAGTGTAAACTATGTATAACGAGTCTGGATATAACAGGGACCCGGATATAACAGTATTTTGATCTTGGTTTACATTTCATCTCATTTTCGCACTATTTCTCTCTCTCTCTCTCTCTCTCTCTCTCTCTCTCTTTCTTTCTTTCTTTCTCTCTCTCTTTCTTTCTCTCTCTCTCTTTTTTTCTCTCTCTCTCTTTCTCTCTCTTTCTTTCTCTCTCTCTCTCTCTCTCTCTCTCTCTCTCTCTCCCTCTCTCTCTCTCTCTTTCTTTCTTTCTTTCTCTCTCTCTCTCTCTCTCTCTCTCTCTCTCTCTCTCTCTCTCTCTTTTTCCTTCCCTTGCATGCACATACGCACACACACATACACACACACAGCGCGCGCGCGCGCACATATACACATTTTCACCTATAATGTTTTAACTATAATGCCAATGTAATATAACATATTTCCTTTTCTTGTTTCCCTGAAGAAGACCAACGGCTTAAACGTCGTTTACTTTGTGTTGTATCTTTTATAACAGTCATTTTACTTCCTTTATTTTTACTATACATTTTATTTACTCATTTAGTCACCTCTAAATATATATTTTTTAACTCTCTCTTTACCAGCTATTTTTAGAATTTTCCTCGAAAATTCACACCCACCCAGCACAAAAATAGACTTTTCTTACTCAAACAAAACAGTAACACGTGCATTCTATACAGAATGTTGTTCAGCAAAATGAATTCTACAACACAGTGTTTAGTATTTATAGCTGTAATCAAAACATTTCTTTACATTTTGTGGTGTACAAGAGAAATCAGAATGAGAAAACTGTCGGTTACATCGTAACGAATGTGACGATTTTCCTGTGGGTGGTAAGGAGAGGGTTAATAGCTATTTTATCTCCCTCTTTGCGTTTAGTAAAATTTATCGTTTATAGCAGGGAGTATTAAAAACACATAATATTTTAAAACAGGGTTGCTGAATACCATTTAATACAATGCATCAGCCTTTAAAAAAGAGCTTTTTATATAGCGCAATATCCACTAAATGTGCTCAAAGCGCTTTACAAGGGGTCCCTGGCCAACAGCAACATTTAACATGTAGGACGGGACATGACGATATGACAATTTTTTTCGGACAAAGACAACGCTGTTAACGGCCAGGTACTCTTTTTACACATGAGTACGGTGAGAGAATGTGAGTAAAGAGTCTTTTCCAAGGACTCAACTATGCGCCGAGCGAGGCTCGAACCCAGGACCTTTCGATCCGAAAGCGGGTGTCATACCACAAGACCACATAACCGCACAATAGCCTCGGGTATGCCTTTACTAATGCAACCGAGTGCGAGACAAGGCTTAGTGCGTAAATACTCTATGTGTTTGTGTATATAGGCTACTGAATACTATACTACACACCCTACACACACTCACACATACACACACAGACACACACACACATACATACACATACACACACATACAACGATCAGCTTGAAAGAGAGAGAGGGAAACAAAAAATGATTTTAAAATATTGTTTCGGCAACTTGGGTTATTTCCCTTGAAGTTCGCCTATAACAGAACTTCGTTATATCAGAGATTATAGAGTTGGTCCCGCCAGTTATAACGAGGTTTCACTGTATTTGACATAATTTATTCATTCTAAATTATAAGGCATAGTATGGGAGGGGGAAAACTTTTTAAAAAATTATTTTGGGGGTTAGGGAGGGGGGAAACTTTTTTTAAAAAAGTCTCTCTCCTCCCAAACCCCCTACTAGTTTTTGTTGTTTTTTAAAAAAAAGTATCCCCCCTCCCGAACCCCCAAAATTATTTGGGTCCCCGAGTTTGCGGTAGTACCTGGATTTAATCCAAGTTTAACAGTTTAAAAAATGAATTAAAGATAACATTTTAAGCATCTAAATAACACCCCCCCCCCCCTCGCCCGCCCCCCCCCCCCCTCCAACTACCACCTCGACATAATACCGGTTTGTAGCGATAGGTCGCATAATATTATAAGTTCTTGTTTATGAAATTCTTTGTACCAGAACATACATGTAGAAATTATGGATTACACACTGTGTAGCATGTTTGTGTTATTGTATGGCGTGTGTGTATGTGTATGTGTGTGTGTTTTTCCCCAGTAAGTGTTGTGAAGTCAAATAATTGTTGTAAAAAAATGATTGAATTATTTTTTTTTTGTTTTCTGATGATTTTTTTGTTTGTTTTGTTTTTTATTGTTGGTTTTTTTATAAGGGGAGGAGGGGGGGGGGGGGTTGGGTTATTTGGGTGTTTTTTTTTTTTTAATAAGAAAGATAAAGTCAAATTTTCAATTGTTTTTTTTTGTTTTAATGTCTAGATGTATATTAGATGCAAAGAAAGACTTTTTTGTCCCTTGTTTTAATTTGTCACCACTTTCTCACAGGTACTAGATCTGTTGGTAATTGGTTTATTGGTTGTTACTGCATGTTGAATTTATATATATATATATATATATATATATATATATATATATATATATATATATATATATTTATTTATATACAGTGAACACCGATCATACATAAACTTAAGATACTATTTCAAAATGGCTAGGGTAATATAATGGACAATTCACTTTACATTTAGGAATTAGAATGTAAAACGGAATTATTATTATGACTATGAATCTTTTAATCCTTGAGTCTATATAAGGAACCAGTTTTTTGGGGCACAATATTGATATTGGGAGTGTAACTAACAAAGTTATAAGTACCCTTTTATACGGTTGTGAAACGTGGACGCTTGACAAAGAATGTACGAGGCGGTTAGAGGCATTTGAGATGTGGGTGTATAGAAGAATGTTGATGGTATCATGGACAGACAGGTGTACGAAGGAGGAAATGTTGGAGAAGGTGAGAAAGGGAAGAATACTGATCGATAACATCGGAAAGAGGCAGTTACGCTTTCTGGGATATGTGTGGAGAAGAGATGGAATAGAAAAGTTGGTAACATCTGGGATGATCGAAGGAGAGAGAGCTAGAGGAAGACAAAGAATGACTTATCTAAATAACCTAAGAATGGCCAAATGTGACTTTAAAAGTAACACAGATTTCATGCGCACCGCAGAGGATCGTGATTCGTGGAGACAACTGACCGGCAATGTGCTCAAGAGCACAATCACGGTGGATGATGATGAACTAACAAAAAAAATCCAACAAAACTGGCCCTCGGGGGTTTATCGTGGAGTAAGCAAATCTAGTCCTGGGAAAGCAGGATTTCGTTTATGATGAGATAATGTTTCAAAAAAAAAAAAAAAAAAAAAAGGAAGCCTAACCGCCCTCTCCTTACCAACCAACTATAGGAAAATCGTCGCATTCGTTACGATACAACCAACATTTTTTCTTATTCTAATTTCTTTTGTACATCATAAAATTTAAAGGAAATGAACAGTGTGTCGTAGAGCATGTTTTTGTAAAGAAATAATGTATGGCAAGAATTGTACTGCTATTGTGTTTGAGTGATAAAAAATATATTTTTGTGTTAGTTGGGTGTGAAGTTTTGGGGAAATCCTGAAAATGGCTCGTAAGGAGAGAGTTAAGTCAACAGGTGTCAGCCATTCTTTACACCAAGCGGACATTGCGAATACAACAATGACAACAATAACAACCACGAGAAGGGTGGAATGATACTGCAGTACTCTTATTTCTATTTTAAGGAGAGAGAGAGAGAGAGAGAGAGAGAGAGAGAGAGAGAGAGAGAAGATCTAGACGTTTAATATCTTTCATCATTTTTTCCCCCATGGGATTAGGGTAAATACTGTTAAACATAATTTTGATAAATTAAGTTATTTAGAAAACGACACAAGTGAGGCAAAAGACAATTCACTGAGTGGAGGCTCCGTGCCAACAGGTGTCAGCCATGTTGACCGGAAATCCATTCAAATCATGGAGGCAAGATGGCGCTTTTTGGGCATATACTCAGAAGAGATGAAAATATACCAGCGAATAAAGTCATGAATACTTTTTCACCCCATCTGGACACAAGAAATATCAAGGTAGACCACCCACGTCAATTCATACTGTCCTCAATCGAGACCTAAAACGCCTTCAAAATAACAAAGAATTAAAATCAAAGGAAGACCTTATGAACTTAAAAAGACCGTGAACTGTGGAAGGAAATGACACAGATTATTAGAGAGGCAGCCGAGGCATCCCGATCGGTGGTTAGGAAACGAAAGGCCTTAAGTCGGTAAGTCAGAAAACGACACGGCCACCAACGACAGCAACGGCAACAAGAACTGTACTGGTATCCGAGAGAGAGAGAGAGAGAGAGAGCGAGAGAGAGAGAGAGAGAGAGAGAGAGAGAGAGAGAGAGAGAGAGAGAAAGCTAAACGTGTCATATCTTTAATAAAAAATGTATCAATCAACTTCGATTATTTCAGTTTCAGATGCCACGGAAAGGTCCCCGGATGGGATACCTAATCTGAACAATGACAACGAAATCGAACTGAAAACTAATTTTGTGAGATCAGAATTCATCGGTGCTTTAAAGGCAAAGGCACAAAATCTTGCTCCAGGGACCAACGGCTTAGGCATAATGAAAATGAACATCGATGGTACTAAAGAGGAAAGTGGTTGATTGAGTATCGCTGTCAACCATCCCATAATCACCCATCAATCGGAGGTATTAAAAAAAAACCCCACAAACCTCTCGCTATATAGATAGTCATTCCAGTATATCTTTTGCGTTTTATTGCTCACTAATAAACTAATTATATTGGCAATTCTTTGTATTTAGGACTCGCGATAAGGTGATGTGGCCTATCTCCTGAAGAAGTCCAGGGCCCGAAATAAATGCTATTTGTTTTATATTGTTTCAATATAATTGAATTGCGCCACATTTGTGTGGCTGGCGGAGAAAACCGGGAAAGATGCGCGAATTTCATAAATTGAGTTATGTGTGCAATGGTAAAGACAAAATGTTTCTGATCCTTTTTACCACTTTAAAATTTATTTCTTTGTCTATTGGAACCCAAGTTATGATATTTTTTTCTGAATAAAATTTGTTGCTATGGGAAACACTTTATCTTTGATTTTGGCTCATAATATCCCGAAGAGAAGCTTGCGACGTCTTCCCTGGTTTTCACAGCCAGCCTCACAGTTACTTTTTAAGATTTTTCTTGTTCTTCTTACTGGTTCATTTGGTCGACTTTTGTTTTTTTTTTAAGAAGGTGAATTATAAAATGGAAACAATTGCCCAGTACTGCCAACTTCAAAATTTAAAAATTTGAAATTTTTTTTAGATAAAAATTGTAGTCGTCATAGTTAACTTTATAGATTATCTACAATTTACTTTCACAAGGAATAAATTAATAACGCTTCAAAATCCTAAAAATTATGTACTCTGGCCTCAACTTTCATTTTGAATAAGTTTTAATGACTTTGAGATAGATGCTTATGACGGTCCGAAACTTCGAACCAAAATTCCGTAATTCTACGACTTTTCCGTTGTAGTAGGCAGGTCCGAATTACCAGAAACAAAAATTGTTATAGAACATTACCAAAATCAAATTTGGCAAAATGCATAACATCAATACTCTCAATGATAGAGGCGTTATTTAAAATTATCATTTGCAAGCAAATAAAAAAAAAATAATTCAATTAAAATTAAAATTAAAAAATAAATAAATTTCTTTGCGTTTAATTCAATTTAGGTAATCTTTTTGGGCGCTATTTAATTTGTGCTTAGAGAGTTTTGTTAAACCGTTTACTTGCATAGTTTTATTTTTAGTCCATCACCTTTTTCTGTTCCACGTATCAACATTGATTAAAATGTGTGCTTTTATCTTACAATAGACTGAGGGCGTCGTGCAGTTTAGTGTCTTCAATTATATAGAATTATAGTTTTTAAGATTAATGTAGTTTTAGAGAAAGCTTAGCATTGTTTATTTTACTGGTTGGTGTCAGGTGTAATGTAACAGTGAATTTTTATTTTCAACTATTATATATATATATGTATATATATAAAGCATATCCGCCATTATATTTTAGTGGAAATGTATCTTAAAACAGTCATCATTAATCCTATAAAAGTTTATTTTCCATTAGAAATAAAGTTAAGATAAGTCCTTACAATGAGATGGTCGGTTATTACTAATGCGTTCTTGTGATTCAATAAGAAGTTTTAAGTTATTATTTTTATTATAAAAAGTCAATGTCGTCGGCCATTATTCAGCGTTTTATTCTTCTCTACACACTCCCTCACCCGTGACAGAATGTTGGGTACATCGACAATCCTACCAAAATTATAGAGTAGATTGTTGTTGCCGTAGAGGCAGTATTGCAAATCAAATTACATTTTTTTGTTGTAAAAGCGTAAAAAGGCGATTTCCCTATTAATTTGCGCATCAAAATTTTATGCGTTGTTTTAATCCCGCCCAATTTGGAACTCCTTAGTTATCTATCATCGAACGCTTGTTTGTTTACTTACCAATATGTTTATACAGAGAACGTACAAAATATCTCTGTCGTCTATCGGGAATTTAATAATGTATTTATGTATGTCTTTATTGTTTTTTGTTGTTGGCTGAAGCAGGGTTTTGAGCCCGAAACGTTCCGTGTTTGGTATTTTGTTCTTCTTTTTTTTAAAGCTGTTATATTCATTTTTGTATTACTACTCTTAACAATTCACAGATTCTAGCAGAGTATCAAAAAGGCAGAGGACCATATACCTTGCCTTGTGACACACCGTACGCTAAAATTCAGTCGTCTTTATAAAAATTAAGAGGGACACACTTATATCTTTCTTTAAAACAAGTCTTTGTCCACAGTTGTTGTTCATTATCGTTTGTTACTTTCACAAGGAATAAATAACGCTTAAAAATCCTAAAAATTGTGTACTCCGGCATCAACTTTCATTTTGAATAAGTTTTAATGACTTTGAGATGTTCTGAAACTGGAACCAAAATTTCGTAATTCTACAACCTCTCTACATATCAGAAATTTCTGGATTCAGATGAGGCCGAATTAAGCCCTGAAGAACTAAGAAATACTGCAGTGCTCTCTGTACTAAAGTCACAACAAGATCTTGACAGCCTCAAAACTCTGGCCCAGGATCGTGACCAATGGAAACAATTAACAACATGGATGGAGAGAGCAGATATACTTATCGCCCATGACTGAATCACACAATTCTCATCAAACGTCATTCGGACTGCGAAGCTTACTACTACTACTACTACTACTACTACTACTACTACTACTACTACTACTACTACTACTACTACTACTACTACTACTACTACTACTACTACAACTACTACAACTTTTTCGTTGTATCTAGTAGTATTTTTCCCCACATTTTCTTTCCTATCGTTTCTGTTACATCTTTTTTTTTTGACTTCTATCGTGCTCACCAAGCTGAATACGAGCCCAATGTTCTTGCACACTATCAATAGACGTAAGAAGAATTTTAATAATAACGATAAACACTTTTTTTTTTACAGCTACGGTGAAAACAGTCGAAACATCAGTCAGTGTTACAGTTTTCAAACGAAAGAAAGGGCGTAAATGGAATATCAGTAGAAAAGGGATAAAAGGAAGAGGGAAAAATTGGAGAAGAGACAAAAGAAGAAACTAAAATGCCTAATTATTTAACAACTAATGATCTGTAAGTTGCCCGTCAGTTTCTCTACATCAATCAATCGCTTGGAAATTGCATGGAATGAGATGAGAGCAAGTGCATGTTCTTGGTCAGACTATTTTTCTTGCTCTATTATTTGTCACTTAATGGAAATGAAATTGCCAAAACTACTACTTACGTATCATCATAATCATTGTTATCGTCGTCGTAATGATTATCATTATTTTAAAAGAAAAGTAGTCCCTCAGAGCCATTCATTCGGCCCATGTAGCCGGCGTTTATCCCGGTTTCTATAACATTAAACGGACAACAATAACAATCCTTTGGATAGGACGCTAGTCTATCGCAAAGTACTTTCCGCCAAATCTAACACAGTCAGCTACCCATTCACTGCTAGGTGGACAGGGCAGGGGAGGTCATAAGAAAATCTCACTGCACCCTGGATGATCGACCTCGGTTCTTTGGCGTGCGAAGCGAGGGCTCTACCAACTGAGCTATCGGGATTCCCTTTATCATAATTGGATTCAATAGTCTGATGTCACGCCGCCTGGCAACGGTGGCCATCTTGGTTCTAAACAAAGAAAATCATTACTTTTTATTCTTCAAGCTGGCTAGAACTTTTCATAGGCCTTGTGATCAGAATGTGTAAAAGTCAAAACATGATCAAATTTATGGGGTTTTTTTTTCCTCTGGCTACGCTTTTATGCTCGCCGGAGAAATATTTCATACGGCGTCCGCCATTGTTCCGATAGTTTAGAGCCAGTGTTGCTAAGTTACCATGCGTCATTATGAAGGAAGAGTATAGCCATAATATTGTTTCAAACCTCGGACAAGGTTCAAAGTCCAAGATGGACAATGATGTACACATTACATTGTAAGTAATATATAGTCTATGCATTTTGTTCAAGCGGATTCCAGCACAGACGGTGGCATTATTTAATGTGTTATCATAATATCTGTTTTTATTTCGTTTTCTAAACTTTTACCATGTTTCGTTTCTTATTTTATACAGCTTTTTTTTGTTTTGTTTTTGTTTGTTTGTTTGCTTTTTTTTTTATTTTTATTTTTTTTTTTTGTTGTTTTGTTGTTTTGTTGGGGAGGGGGGGGGGTGGGTTTGTTGTTGTTTTTTTTTTTTGTTTGTTTTTTTTGTTTTTTTTTTGTTAGTTTTTTTTTTTGGGGGGGGGGGGGTAAAAATGTCAATTCAACTTTGTAAAAGAATCGTCATTATTTAATTAGTCTATATTAGCCAATGATTGAACTCATTTAAAACAAGGTAGGCTACCGTGTTATGAAAAACAGGGTTTGTATTTGAGTATAAATCTAAGAGAAAAGGGAATGAAAATCATAAATTGCTGGTCCAGATTCTTTACTGCTGTCTGTTTTCTTCACGAAACCAAGAGAGAGAGAGAGAGAGAGAGAGAGAGAGAGAGAGAGAGAGAGAGAGAGAGAGAGAGAGAGAGAGAGAGAGAGAGAGATTAAGACGTTCATTTCTCTGTCAGATTCGGTGATTTTTTTTTTTTTCAGTTGGCGATACATGTCATTTTTCTGCTCTAATATTCATTTTTTTTAAATATCATGTATACACCAATATGAATATTTTATTCGTTTTAAATATTGTGTAATATATTATTTAATAATAATAATAATAATAATAATAATAATAATAATAATAATAATAATAATAATAATGATGATGATGATGATGATGATGATGATGATGATGATGATGATGATGATGATGATGATGATGATGATGGTGGTGGTGATGATGATGATGATGATGATGATGATGATGATGATGATGATGATGATGATGATGATGATGATAATAATAATAATAATAACGCCTGGGTTATTCCATCCTTCTCTTGGAATTGACCCTAAAGACAAATTTCCCCTTGGGGATGAATAAAGGGAATTTTATTTTATTTTATTATTTTATGTTATACTTCAAATATCGATGGTTAAAATGACCTTTAACCTTGTATGTCTAAAGCCGTCAAACCTGAGACTGCTTTGCATGCCACTGCATAATCCCTTTTTTATAATAATTTAATCATGTTTTTCATGAGTTATGGATCATACCAACGTGAACTTCTTTGCAGTTCTGATAGTATAACTCAAAACATTATGGTGGTATCATTGTTGTTGTGGAAACACTCTCATACCGACGCAAATAAATGGTATAGATTTATAGTGCGCCAAACATCCCTTCATCAGGAGGGCTCTGGGCGCATAACATAAATTAACTTAATCATTAAGCCCTAACACAGTACACGAACAACGCTAATTATACTCATAATATAATAATTGTCCGTTACAACAATGTTAATATACTAACGAAAGAGTGAAAATGGAGAGGCTTTGTATAGGAACGATACAGACAATGCACCCTTCGTGAGCACACAACAATACACATTTTTTAGATTTCCATTACAACAATGAGCCCATAAGGAATTGGGTTATCAGACCTTCAAATTAAGTGCACGTCGGTTTGTATAATATCTATATAATATTATACTCTTTTTTCTTATTATTTGAGCTTGCACTTTATATGCATGATAACTTATTGTTACATTGTTTTGTTTATTTCATCACTTTACTCTTATTATTATTATTATTATTATTATTCAAATCTATTTATAATCTTGTTCAGTTGTCTTTTTTTATTTGTTTGTTTGTTAGTTTTATGTTATACGTATGCGCAGCAACCCAGTGACTTGAGGAGTCGCACAAACTGTTATGAATTTTGCTCACATATCCTTTCGTTTTCAATTTTCTTCTTACTTGTATCTCTTTTTTTTAATTCATCATTGATGTTATGCGTTTATGTTAAATACTCACATCATCCACCAGCTGGATATTTATAGAATGAAGTTGACGTCAATCGGACCTTTGTTAATGTTTTTTTTTTTTTTTTTGCCACCCGCGTTTATGAGTAATTCTCACTAAACTGTATTAACCAGACTATAATAAACGCTCATGGTAACACAGAGTTTTGTGTGTTCGTCCGTTATATTCCTGATGGCAATGTTGTGAGCTTCTTAGCCAAACGCACACTATCTACAACTATAACGGACCAACACACAAAACGATGTGTAACCTTGAGCGTTTATAGTCCAGTTAATATAATTTATTGAGAATTACTCATTAACGCGGATGGCAAAAAACAATAACAAAGTGTAACCTTAAACTTTTATAGATAGCATGCGCTTGGCTAAGAAGCTCATAACATTGCCATCCGGAAGTATAACGGACCAACACACAAAACTGTGTGTATCCATGAAAGTTTATAGTCGGATTAATAAAGTTCAGTGAGCATTACTCATAAACGCGGATGGCAAAAAACAATAACAAAGACATGAGTGACGTCATCTTCGAACTATCTATAGTCTGATTGATACAATTTAGCGAGAACTAATCATTAAAATGGCTGTCTAAAAACAATAACAAATAGCTGAACGACGTCAATTTCGTTCCTTCTATAGATCCTTTAAAACATTGTTGTATTTATTTTCATACCTATCATATCACTAGATGATAATTCTCTTCTTTAAGGCCATTTAGTGGTTTATTTAACGCATTGTGAAATCATGAAATAGTCATTGTTTTGACAGTAGGTAGAGAACCATGTCCTTTTAACCAATTTAAAATCATGGTTGAATGAGAATTAAAAATAATGATGATGTTAATGATAATGATGATGATGATAATAATAATAATAATAATAATAATAATAATAATAATAATAATATAATAATAATAATAATAATAATAATAATAATAATGATAATGATGATAATGATAATGATAATAATAATAATGATAATAATAATAATGATAATAATAATAATAATAATAACAATAATAATAATAATAAAAATGATAATAATAATAATAATAATAATAATAATAAATAATAATAATAATAATAATAATAATAATAATAATAATAATAATACTAATAATAATAATAATAGATGGCATTTGTATAGCGCATTTTCAAATTATATTATGCTCAATGCGCTTTACATTGGTTGAAAAAAACGAAACATATTCTATGATTAGTTTATATTATATTTTGATAATTATTCTTTGAAATCTAATTAATTTTAGTTACTTGAAATATGAATTGATTCTAATACTATTTGTTGCCTGTTACTTTTTGCTTTACTTTGTATTATTGTTACAATGTTTGTTAATTTTAGCAAGTGACATAAAAATGATTTTAAATTGAGCATTTATATAGAGCAATTTCCACTAAACGTGCTCAAAACGCTTTTTACAAGAGAGGAGTCTCCGGCCAATAGCAACAGTTAACGTGTGGAACAAGACAGAGACAACGCTTTTAACGGCCAGGTACTCATTTTACACATGGGTATATTGAGATAATGTGAGCAAGAAATCTTTTTCCAAGGACTCAAATATGTTCCACAAGACCATATTTAAATCTGAGTCAAACGTTAAGTTAAGCCGTGTACGATGTTGCTTATATAAGAGCAACATGCAAATATAGAGCTGCTTTTAGATTCCAAAAGCTCACTATCAGCGTACTACTTAGTGTGAGATTACCTTAAAGTCTCACCTAGACACAGGCATGGGACAAAATAAGAGGAAGACACTCAAATATACAATTTAAATGGAAAAAATATCATATCTCAAAAATAATACAATATACATTTGACTGCCTCCCTCTCAGCCAATAATTCTGGCTGGGGGCCGGGAGAAAACCAAGTATTTTCATGGAGCATAGCCTTTGTAAACTGATACTGACGAATAAAGATACATCAAAAGATAAGTCAACGACCAAAAAGAAAACAAATCCTGAGTTGTGATATCTTTCCTTGAGCGTTACAAACGACAACTTACTAGACGGTGCATTCACCTATAGATAGTATGCAGATGACGTCACTCAGGCCTTTGTTATTGTTTTTGCCATCCGCGTTTGTGAGTTGTTCTCACTAAACTGTTTTTACCAGACTTTAAAACTTCATGGTTACACAGAGTTTGTGTGTTGGTCCGTTATACTTCCGGATGGCAATGTTGTGAACTCCTTGGCCAAGCGCATTCTATCTATAAAATGACGTCAAAAGACAAGTCCCAGTGTGTTAAGCTATTAGTAAACGAAGGCTGAGGTTAGGGGGACTTAAGAGAGTGAGAACTAATTACCCAACTTGCTGTCTGAAACAATGACAAAGATAAAGAACTGAACAAGTGTGTAGGAAAGTTGCCAGACGAAGCAAGAAAGAAAAATACAAGAAAAAAAAAAAAAAACATCCCCACAAAAATCAGTCGAACTCGATTGGGGATCGAACCTCAGACATATTAAAAAATGACAAATAGCTGAATGCATGACGTCATATCCATTCTCTCTATAAAGCAAATCAAGGTTTTCTCATGTGTGTCTCTCTTTTTTTCTTAATCTCCAGCTGCTGACCTGGGACAAAGCTCTGCGTGTAGCACGGCGCCTGTTGTAGCCTTGCTTGTTCTTCTATGTGCTGTTTTGATTTGGAACGGAAGTGTGTTGCCATGTTGATACCGGCTTGCTTGCTCGCTCGATTGCCTGATCCAACTAGTTTTTATATTATAATCTAATTCTTCTCAAATTTTAGCAAATTTATAGACATTAGAATCATGTCAATGTCATAACCTTGCCTTACTTAAGTGATTATGAGTATTTTTGGGTTGGATGAAAAGAGATAGAAAATTATCAATGTTGTTTTCATTATTTTTCGGCCAAAACAAGTCAAGGGATTGGCCATTTTCTTCCTACAACTCTTTATCTGCCGCTTACCCAGTTATTATGAATGGGAGCGATCTATATTCATGTTTTCGTCCAACAGAGTCATCAATCACAAGATTTGTTGCTGTCCAACGATTGGACATTTCTGAAAAAATGGAAACACGCTGCTTTGTTTACGAAAGTTGTAAACAGACCCATGTGTCAAGCTGATCACAATGACCAATCGTAATGTCAGATAGTTCAAAATCTGTGAACACTTTTCACTATGTAGGTTACTTTGAGCACATTTTGCAATGCGACCAATGACCTCGAGCACATGGAAAGTTAATATAGATCATGCCCATTCTTTTGACGCAATTTGTTTTTATTTTGATGTCTATGGTAAGTTCCTTTGTATTTAACAAATATTCTATTAAAACATCTTTAAAGAAGAAAAAAAATATTAAAATACTTACGAAGTGGCCGAGTGGTTAAAGCATTGCACTGTGACCCGGAAGGTCCCGGGTTCGAGCCCCGCTTCAGGCACTTTCGTTTTTTTTCTTCCTGGAGCAAGATAATTAACCCCCCAATTTGCTCACTTGGGTGATTCCTGTTGACATCAGACATCGTGTTTGGTGAATTATCTATATTCCTTCATAGAATGCCTTGGCGACGATATCTTATGATGTCGTGGCGGAAAAGTATAATTATTAATAATATTAATTTAAAAAATACTTAGCGCAGAACGTTTTGGGCTCAAAAACCCTTTTCAGTCTTTTTAATCATTGGCCATCGCATCAAAAAGGATCGGCCAACGTTGGTGATTTGATATTACTTTTTATCCAACCCTTTAAATAATAACAATAATATAATACGGTGGAGAAGAAAAACATGATAAACTGTTTTAGTATAAAAATTGAAACATGATATTTTGAATTGATTATCGCATAATACAGTCTTTCATTCCCCATTATTTAATAATTATTGATTTACTTACAGTGTGACAATTTAAAAATTAAAAAAAATATTTTGCGACTCGTGTTTGTGATGTAGATATAGATAGAATGAAGTTGACGTCACTCAGGTCTTTGTTACTGCTTTTTGCCATCCGCGTTTTATAAGTAATTCTCACTAAACTATATTAACCAGACTATGAACGTTCAAGGTTATACACATAGTTTTGTGTGTTTGGTCCGTTATATTTCCGGATGGCAATGTTGTGAGCCTCTTAGCCAAAGCGCATACTATCTACATATCTAGATAGGAGATATTTCGCTCTCATTTACTTATTGTATTCTATCCTAGTATTTATAATATTATATGTTACCCACTCCCTCAAAACGGAACTATATCGGGATGAAAAGGATCATTTTTAAAAAGTCCATTTGATGTTGACATGGTCAGAAATCATAAATTTTGGCTTTTCAATTTAATGAAATGAAATAATATTAATTCTTCTCAATGAGCCATACAAACTCGGCCCAGGTAGTGTGTAATTCTTGACTAGAAATTCAACTTTTTTACATCTATGTCAACCCGACATAATACCGTTTCGAGGCACTGGGCCACATAATATTTTATCTAGAATAGATATAATATTATAGCAATGCCATCGAAATAGAAAAATTCGGTTTAGTTGGTTTTCATTGCAGTTAAATATCAAAGTAGCAAATTAATGAGCGGACATTGATTTACAATAATAAAGATCTGAAAAAGTCTGGGGTGTGTCTTTTTTACGAAACCCGCCGAAACCCGCCGACAACCATAGGCTCAGGTTCACTCCCGACTGGTGTACACTTCCCTTAGTCTCATATTCTAATTAAAGGATTTTACAATTTGAACCTTATGAATAATTTATTTAAAACATTTTTCCCCCATTTCTATCGATACATAGACACACAACCAACACTTTTCAGACTTTGTTCGCCCATTTTAAGAAACAAGATTAAGGGTAGAACATCTGCGCCTGTTTTTTTTTTTTTTTAAGTTTGTTCCTAAACTAAAATTATAAACTAACTCACTTCTTTATAATAACACTTGTATATTATTTTCTCTTTCTTTTGGGTTTTAGCCTTGAGTTGCACCGGTATCTGATGGATTGTGTTGTGTTTATAAGTACGTACTTAAGAAAGAAGGGCAATCAATGTTGTGAGAAAAAGAGGATGAATTTAATTGATTTTATTTTTGATTTATGCAGAAACTTAAATATTATGTGATATGTCAAGTCTGTTTGTGATCCATCGCCTCTTATCATAATCTTAATATGTCGGAGTGGTTTGATGCTAAAAATAGCATTTACAACTATTACTAAAAAAATAAAATCTTTTATATAGCGCAATATCCACTAAGCGTGCTCAAGGCGCTTTGCAAAGGGTCCCAGACCAAATTACAAATACAAAAATTATAACAAAGCAAACCAAAAAGACGCGAGCTTTTATATAGAACAATATCCACTAAACGTGCTCAAAATACTTTACAATTGATCCCTAGCCAAGTACATTGATGGTATGCTCTTGGAATCCACATCTGATCCCTATTTGTTCCCAGTTCCCCTCTCTTTTACTTTCTCTTTGGGTGATTTTTAATTGTAATTCTATAACCTTTTACTATTCCATTTTCTTCCTTTTTACTGGTGCTGATATGACCTAAATGTGTTGCAAGAGCCGTAAAACCCTTAAAAAACAACTAAACTAGTTTGCGTTGGTTTGATTGAGAGTATGTGTAACTCCATACATCAACGAGCCCATAACCATTTTGGATTATCAGACCTGTATATAAGTACACTTCGCATAGAATAATAAATAAAAATTAGTTTATTTCAGCGTGAAAGACTTAAAAATTCATGTTTCTCATCATTGTAACTTTTAACTCTCTCCTTACCGATCATTTTCAGTACTTTCCCAAAATGACAGGCTTACTTACCCAGCAGAAAAAAATGTTAAAAAAAAAAACTCAAACAAGCTCTCTACAAAACAACTTTATGTTCTTATTAATTAAACAAAAATCATTCTTCAAAGTTTATGATGTACGAAATAAATCTGAATTTTAAAAAATATATATTCTGTCGTAACAAATGTGACGATTTTGCTACAGGTGGTAAGGAAAGGGTTAAATTCATGCCATGAACCAAACTGAGCATTGTTTACCTCACATGAATTGTCTTCAATTAGGATAATAAAGATTAGTATTATTATTATTAAATTCAATTTTTCGCATAAAATGGTTCAATCTGACGTAAGAATACTGGTTTGAGCTGTTGGGTCACATTAGGATTGCGTTTGTTGAAATTGGAAAGGTGTTTGATCTAACTGTTGATTCTATTTTGTGTGTGCGCTGTGGTTTTTAGACGAAACGATAAATTATAATGATCACTTTTGACCAGTTAACTGCCGTATTCTAGTAAAACTCGTAGTTAAAAATTTGGCCAGAAAAGTCGTCCTTCAAATATCGATCGATTTAAATAAGCCTCGTCTATCTTGGCAAAAAAATCTCAAACCTGTGACTTGAAGGAATACTTCGCGAAATCCCCAGGTTTGAGAGTTTTGTTTTTGCCAATATTAAAACCGATCGATATTTGAAGGGCGAGTTTTCTGGCCAAATTTTTAAATAAGAGTTATTTCAAAAGTACAGCAGTTACCTGGTTAAAGATATAGATTGTATCTTTTAAATATTTTCGTTTTTATATTATTATTATCTTGAATTCTTATGTACGCTTTGTATTAAATATTATTCAATGAAAGTGCTATGCATAATTTTATTATAATATTTTCTTGTTATTGTACTCGTATCTATATTATTTTTGTGACTGATAACATTAGTTATTACACCTTTTATTATTATTATAATAATAATAATACTAATAATAATAATAATAATAATAATAATAATAATAATAATAATAATAATAATAATAATAATAATAATAATAAATAATAATAATAATAATAATAATAATAATAATTATTATTATTATTATTATTATTATTATTATTATTATTATTATTATTATTATTATTATTATTATTATTATCATCATCATTATCATTATCATTATCATCATTATTATTATTATTATTATTATTATTATTATTATTATTATTATTGTTATTATTATTTTTTGTTGTTGTTGTTGTCATTGTTATTGTTATTATTATTATTATTATTGTTATCATTGTTATTATTATTATTATTATTATTATCATTATTATCATTATTATTATTATTATTATTATTATTATTATTATTATTATTATTATTATTATTATTATTATTATTATCATTATTATTATTATTATTATTATTATTATTATTATTATTATTATTATTATCATTATTATTATCATCATCATCACTTTCCTATAAATATCATTATAAATCTCATGAACATCTAACTCGTCTTTGTTGACGACAATATTGTATTTCAAACAAATCACAATTCATGATGATGAAATCAATTTCACCATACATTATTAATTATGGAATAATAATAATAATAATAATATAATGTTATAATACACTTGTTAATGACTATTTTTGCAGCTTCGTATTGAATTAACTAAGTAATGTATTGATATTAGATAATATAATAATATTTTATGCACTTTGTTGAATTAGACACCTTAAACAATATAATAGTATAAAATTGAAATAGGATGAAAAAGGACCTTTCTTTTAAATTTTTATTCAATTCTTTTTTTCTTTTTCTCTTTTTTTAAAAAATTTATTTATTTATTTTATTTTATTTTTTTTTTTGTTATGTTATATATCGAAACCGACATATACTAATTTGCAGGTCTGATAACCAAAA
This sequence comes from Berghia stephanieae, assembly GCF_034508935.2. Taxonomy (NCBI): domain Eukaryota; kingdom Metazoa; phylum Mollusca; class Gastropoda; order Nudibranchia; family Aeolidiidae; genus Berghia; species Berghia stephanieae. The sequence goes on along the minus strand of NC_088366.1, from coordinate 55,663,023 downwards.
TAATTGTTATGGGTCCACTTTTTTATTAGTGTAAATGAAATCTTATTCTCAAACTAACGCAAAACATCGGTCGGTCTATGGCAAACATGATAGAACAGGCCCATAATCCCGTTCAGTTATAAGACCTGTAAATATAATACATATGTCCGCTGTAGATTGAAACGAATTGTTTATCCTAATTGTTATGGGCTTATTGTTGTAATAGGGAATGAGATTAGCGGAAGGGTAGCGTCCCTTGATTGGACGTCACCCATAGTCTGTGACGTCACCGGCGGAAAAGTTATTAGAGAGAGAACGTCATGTTGGTTGTGCGCATGCGTCTCTCGTCCTCGCCCGAGGACGAGAGACGCATGCGCACAACCAGCATGACGTTCTCTCTCTAATAACTTTTCCGCCGGTGACGTCACAGACTATGGGTGACGTCCAATCAAGGGACGCTACTCTTCCGCTAATCTCATTCCCTATTGACAACGCTTTATTGTGTCCATTACAACAATGTTGAAACAAACAAGCCCAACATTGTGTTTCGGTCATCGGTATCACAGCTCCTTTATATTAAAAATTAAAAATGCATAAACATCGACATATGCAGGTCTGATAATCCGAACTCACTTATGATGGGTTCTCATTCTGATTTCTTTTGTGCAAACGAAGAAGACCGATTTTCTTGGTGATTTTTTTTTCTTGTATTTTTTCTCTCTTGCTTTGTCTGCTTTTGGAACCGATGTGTACATATATGCAGGTCTGACATCCCAACCCACTTATGGGCCTAGTTTAACATTGTTGTAAGGCACAATACTTTGTGTCAATTGAAAAAAAATATTTTTTTTGTTTTTTTTTCTTGTTGTTGTTTGTTTTTTTTTTTTTTTTTTTTTTTTTTTAGATTTCCATTACAACAGTGAGCCCTGAAGTAATTGGGTTATCAGACCTGCAAATAGGTGCACGTCGGCCTACATTGAAACTCGTGTTAATTTAACTTAATTGACTGATTACTTAGATAAAGGTTAGAGTCATTATAGGGAATGAGATTAGCGGATGAGTAGCGTCCCTTGATTAGACGTCACCCATAGTCTGTGACGTCACCGGCGGAATGTTATTAGAGAGAGAACTCATGTTGATTGTGCACAGACTATGGATGACGTCCAATCAAGGGACACTACTCTTCCGCTAATCTCATTCCCTATATATGATATTTGAACACGTCAACAGACCATCAACGAAAGGAATAACACAAATAGAATAATGGCATTCCAATAAACAACGATTATAAATTAAACGTATCCTATTTTCTCAGCCTGGTATTATAATATGTCCGAATGATCTAGATCAACGTGCACTTACTTGCAGGTCTGATAACCCAATTTCTTATGGGCTCTTTGTTTTAGTTTTAGTGGAAATCTCAAAAAAAAAAAAAAAAAAAAAAAGAAAATATAAATGACTCAAAATACTGTGCATTACAACAATGTTAAGCTACTAGGCCCATAATCGCGTCGGATGTCAGACCTGCACAAAAGAACACGTCATTCTAGATAGAGATCCAGAACATTGAGTTTAAAGTTAAGTGAACAGAATAATGATTTTTTTTTTTTTTGATTTCTTTCCTTTTCTGTTTTGTTTTGTTTTGTTTTGGTTTTTGTTTTGTTTTTTGTTTTTTTGTGGATTTTTTCTGGGGACGAAAGTAGGATGGGGGGGGGGGGGGGGGGGGTTATTAACCCCCAATTTGTTCACTTGGACAACATGGGTGATTCCTGTTGATATCAGACACCCTGTTTGAGGGATTATTCATATGTGACCCTTCGCCTCAAAACGGTATTAAATCGGGTTGGTTAAGATGTTGAAAATTGAATTTATAGCCAGAAATATCAGACTTGTGTTGAGTTTGTATGTTTTATTGAGTAGAATGGATAGCATATTTTAAGGTGCTAATGTCAATAATTAATATTTTTGACCAATTTGACATTTCATTCGGCTTTTAAGCATTTGGTTCGTTCCGACATAATACCGTTTTGAGACGATGGGTCACATATTGTCCTTCATGGAATGCCTAGGCGACGATATCTTATGATGATGTGACAAAAGGGGGTATCTATAAGAAGTTTTTCAAGAGTACGCTAGTTAATTGGTTAACTCACTCAATCCTAGAGATTTTTTTCTACTTTTCAAAACTGGGGGGAAAAAATGTATTTAAAATGAGCATGTACGTAGATAGTTTTATTCAACTACAATTAACAAGTAAAAACTAACAAAAAATTATCTATAGGGAATGAGATTAGCGGAAGAGTAGCGTCCCTTGATTGGACGTCACCCATAGTCTGTGACGTCACCGGCGGAAAAGTTATTAGAGAGAGAACGTCATGTTGATTGTGCGCATACGTCTCTCGTCCCCACGAGGACGAGAGACGCATGCGCACAACCAACATGACGTTCTCTCTCTACTAACTTTTCCGCCGGTGACGTCACAGACTATGGGTAACGTCCAATCAAGGGACGCTACTCTTTTGCTAATTTCATTCCCTATTCAACGCCTATAATTTGTCTTAGAAAAATTGTATTAAATACGCATGGGGTAAAAGTAATCCCGGGTATACTACGGATACAGTCGGTGTTAGGGTTGAGTGAGTTAATATAAAGCGTCCATTGAAGAGAGTGCTATTTGTTTTGTTTTGTTTTTGGTTGGTTTTTTTTTTCTTTTGCTTGTTTGTTTTTGTTTTTTGTTGTTTTTTTTTCTTTTTTTTTTTGCTTGTCTTTTTTTTTTTGCTTGTTTGTTTTTTGTTTTTTGTTGCTTTTTTTGTTGTTGTTTTGTTTGTTTTGTTTTTTTTTTTTTTTTTGTTTGTTTGTTTTTTTTTTATTTTTTTTATTTTTTTTTGTTTTTTTTTTATTTATTTGTTTGTTTTTTTTCTTCAGAGCATGGCCAAATAGTAGCCACTAGTTTGAACGCGTAGATTATATTTAACCTTTTGTTAACTTTACATTTCTCTACTAGGTTCTTGCAATCATTTTAGTTTATACAATGTTTAGAATTGTATAAAATATGTATGTAGATCTATATTATCGTTATAATGCTTTTAAAAAAACTTTTTGACCAGCTTTTATTTATAATTATCATTTATTCATAATCATTAAAGTGAATAGGACTTCAAAATGAATCACATGAATGAGAATAATAGAATGTAAGAATGGTAAACTCCTGCATTGGGAATTCCCTGAATTCTGGGTGGGGTTCCTGACCTCCCGTAGTGGAGGGACAGGGAGGTACATATTGTGTCTTCTATCCCCTTATATCTGTTTTCCAACATGATTTCTGTCTTTGTCTTGGAATGAGATTACTTGGTTTTGTCCTAGCCTTTGCCGGAGCCCTGGCTGGGAGGGAAACAGTCAAATGCATAATTATTGTTTTGGGAGATGATATTTTTTCCCTTGTAAATCATCTCTCTGTTATGTATTATTATATTTGTTATTTTGAATGTATAATGTAAGCATTTGAGTGTATTCCTCTTTGTTGGTTTTTGTGTTTATGACCGGATGAGACTTGTAGGTGTTCTCAAACTAAGTTATGTTTTTTACCACAATGATGGAATCTCTTGGAATCTACATCTGATCCCTATAATTTGTTCCCAATTCCCCTTTGTCTTACCTTCTCTTGGGTGCTTTAATTGTAATTCTAGAACTTTTTACTATCCCATTTTCTTTCTTTTCACTGGCGCTGATATAACCTAAATGTGTTGCAAGCGCCGTAAAACCCATAAAAACAAAACAAAACAAGACTTTTTTTTAGTGATCTCAAACTAAATACTTTGAAAGTGTGCTCTTGGAATCTACATCTGTCAGACGGAAAGTATTTCGCGATAGACTAGCGCCCTATCAAAAAGGTAGCAAATAATTGTTATTGTCTGATTCACGTTATAGAAACTGGGCTAAACTCCGGTTCCGTGAGCCTAATGGCTCTGAACGACTTTTACTATTCCTGTTCTATTTCATACAAATTCATCTTGATGTCCTTGTATTTTTATTAAAATTTTGTTTAGCAATCATGTCTATATATCTATTATTTTATTTAAACCTCGCTTTAAAATGTATCTATACTATTCTTTATTTACAACTTTTATGCCATTTAATACGATAATTAATTAATATCATAAATTAAAAAAGTATAGTTATAAAAAATAATATATTAAGGTAACTGTTTTGTTACATTCCTTCTTCATGATTGTTTTTTTTTTTTTTTAATTCGGATTTTTTTTCTTCTTTTTGCTTTCTTCCTCTTGTTTTTTGTTTGTTTTTTTTTTGTTTGTTTTTTTGTTTGTTTTTGTTTTGTTTTTGTTTTTTTTTTTATATGGAGACCGGGCGACGTGCACTTATTTGCAGGTTCGATAATCCAATTCCTTATGAGCGCATAGTTGTACTGGAAATCTCATAAAAATAACCACACAACAATTTTAAACTAGCCCCATAAGTAGTTTCGATTGTCAGACCTGCATATATGTATACGTCGAGGCCGGGTCTACGTGCACATATTATTTGCAGGTATGATAACTGAAGACAAATATGGGCTTCTGGATGGGGTTCTTGACTTCCCATAGTGGGCAACAAGGTACTTACTGCGTCTTCTATTCCCATATATATATATATATATATATATATATATATATATATATATATATATATATATATATATCTGTTTTCCAACATGATTTCTGTCTTTGTCTTGGAATGAGATTACTTGGTTTTGTCCTGGCCCTGGCCAGCGTTCTTGGCTGGGAGGGAAACAATCGAATGTATAGTTATAGTTTTGGGAGATGATTTTTTTTTCTTGTAAGTCATCTCTGTTATTACTGTTATTTATTTCATTTTTAACTTTTGATTTGTTAACATTTGAGTGCATTCCTCTTAGTGAGATCGTGCGCTGGGATCTGGGTGAGACTTTTAGGTGATCTCAAACTATATAGTGTGCTCTTGGAATCTAAATATGTTTCCTATTTTAACCATTCCCCTTTGTCTTACTTACTCTTGGGTGCTTTAATTGTAATTCTAGAACTTTTTACTATCCCATTTTCTTCCTTTTTACTGGCGCTGATATAACCTAAATGTGTTGCAAGCGCCGCAAAACCCTTAAAAACAAACAAACGAATATGGGCTTGATTTACTATTGTTGTAATGGACGAGATTTTACGTTGGTTTGACAGTATTTCCATGACAACAATGAATGAGGCCATAGCTGTTAGAGTATCAGACTTGTAAACAAGTACACGTAATGCCGGGTCATATAGACTAATAAGCTAATTCTGGGTGGGGCTCCTGACCTCCCACATAGTGGACAGGGAGGCACTTACTGTGTCTTCTATTCACCCTTTCTGTCTTTGAGAATAATTGGTTCTGTCCTGGCCCTGGCTGGCCATTGGGGGGGGGGGGGGGGGGGGGGTGAGAGAGAGAGAGCGAGAGAGAGAGAGAGAGAGAGAGAGAGAGAGAGAGAGAGAATACAAGAAATTGAAAAAAAAAAAACATTCCAAAAAACAGCCTGCCTCGACTGGGGATCGAACCTAAGACCTCCTGATTACCGGTCATACGTGCTTGAAATTAATTACGAAACCAAAGATGCTTCTGCCAATTCCATTCCATTCCATTTCATGTAAGCTGAAACTTCATGAAGGTTCAATAAATTATGTTCCTCAGCTGTTTGAATTTCATGTCTAGTCCTACATCTGGGTGGGGTTTCTGACCTCCCATAGTGGGCAGGGAGGTACTTACTGCGTCTTCTATCTCACCTATATCTGTTTTCCAACATGCTTTCTGTTTTTGTCTTCGAATGAGATTACTTGGTTTTGTCCTGTTCTTGGCCGGATACCCTGGCTGGGAGGGAAACAGTCAAATGTATAGCTAGTTTTGGTAGATGATATTTTTTCCTTGTAAATCATCTTTCTGTTATGCACTGTATTATGTTTTGTTTATGCATTATATATGATTCGTAAACATGTGAGTGTATTCCTCTTAGTAGGGACCTGTGCTTGTGTCTGGATGAGACTTTTAGATGATCTCAAACTAAGTACACTGTGGTGTGTTCTTGAAATCTACGTCTGTTCCCTATTTGAACCAATTCCCTTTATCTGTCTTATTCTTGGATGTTTTAATTGTAATTCTAGAACTTTTTACTGTGCCATTTTCGTCCTTTTTACTGGCGCTGATATGACCTCAATGTGTTTTAAGCGCCGTAAAACCCTACAAAAATGGAACCATTGTCATTGTGTCTCCGAAGACACAACGCCATCCAAAAATCAGTGCTCGAAGGAAAAGTAGCTGGCAGAAAGGCACGGACCAAACCAAGAAAGTCCTGGGTAGGAAATGTGGAGGCAACAACTGGCAAAAAGACAGTCGACTGTTCGGTAATGGCCCTTGGGCGTGAAGAATGGCGTTCTATGACATTTAACCTCTGTAGTTAGACGGAACTCCGGTAAGGTAAGGCAAGGAACCCTTATAAAGCGCTCTGATCACGTTTAGTGGATATTGCACTATATTAATGCTCTTTTTTTTAATGCACTAAATGAGAGCTCCCAAGCCAACATCAAATTTTATGGACAAGACATGACGCTTGTATTGCGATACACCTTCGCCTCAAAACGGTATTAAGTTAATATGTTGAATATTGAATTTATAACCAGAAATATCAGACTTTTGTTGAGTTTGTATGTTTTATTGAGGAGAATGGATACCATATTTTAAGGTACTAATGCCAACAATTTATATTTTTGACCAGTTTAACATTTAATTCGGCTTTTAAGCATCTGGTTCGTTCCGACATAATACCGTTTTGAGACGATGGGTCACATATTATATTTATTTTTTTTTTCTTCAGAGAAAACTCTGATACCGACCTGGTTCTAATTTTACATCCGAGAACGACGAGAAAAGAGCTCAGCGTTACGGTGTTTGCTTCGTACCCAAAAGGTACCGAGTTCGATCACTCGCTCGCTGCGCTGTTTGGCCTTGAGCAAGTCACCTCGCCCTAGATCAATTTGCGACGCTGCACTGCCGGCTGACACCTGGGTTATTCCCAGTCTTCCTTTGGAATAGACCCTAGAGACAAATTTCCCCTCACTATCATCCATTGTACTCTTGAGCACGTTGCCGGTTTGCTGTCTCCACGAATCACGATCCTCTGCGGTGCGTATGAAATCTGTGTTGCTTTTAAAATCACATTTGGCCATTCTTATGTTATCTAAATAAGTCATTCTTTGCCTTCCTCTAGTTCTCTTTCCTTCGATCATCCCAGATGTTACCAACTTTTCTATTCCGTCTCTTCTCGTTTCTTCCGATACCATCAGAAAGAGGCAGTTACGGTTTCTGGGACATGTGTGGAGAAGAGACGGAATAAATTTCCCCTATGGGTTGAATAAAGGGAATTTTATTTTATTTATAAAACTCAAAGGTCTGGTAGAAGTCGAAACTAACGAACTCCAACCAAGACCAACAATTTCAAGAACAGGGGGTCACGACCATGACCCACTTAAGCACTGTAGTTACGCCATGGTCACGACAACACTAACGATATCTAACACTAAGTTCGAAATCACAAAGTCATTTCCAATTCTTTATAATAATAATAATAATAATCTTTATTGTCCAAATTAAAGGCAATTCATGTGAGGTAAACAATGCTCAGTTTGGTTCATGGTATGAACATCAACACATTTACAAATACAGACACAGCCATACACGAACATACACGCTTGCACATTGTTTCTACACATGTATACAAAAGAGAAAAGCGTACATAAATACACATATACATAGATACATACATGCAGACATACATACAAACCAGCATACCATCGTATATGATTGCCTACGAATGAATTATGAATGAATGCCATCAACAATTTGACTTTGGAATAACATCATTGAAGACGCGATGGAAGCACAATACGATTTAGATCATTTTATAAGAATACTTCAATATACCTTTGAGATACAATATAGATAGTATGCAGATGACGTAACTCAGGCCTTTGTTATTGTTTTTGCCATCCGCGTTTGTGAGTTGTTCTCACTAAACTGTATTAACCAGACTATAAAAGTTCATGGTTACACAGAGTTTGTGTGTTGGTCCGTTATACTTCCGGATGGCAATGTTGTGAAATCCTTGGCCAAGCGCATTCTATCTATACAATATGCCTTTGAAATGTGGATATACCGAAGAATTCTGAGAGAACCACGGACCAGAAAGAAATCAAACATTCTGATTCTTATTGATGCTGGCCAAAGGTCCAGAAAACTGTTGGCAGAAGTTAAAATGAGAATACTGACTTATTATGGACACATCGGGCGACACAACACCATCCAAAAATCAGTGCTCGAAGGAAAAGGCACGGGGCAAACCAAGGAAGTCCTGGATGGAAATGTGGAGGAAACAACTGGCAAAAAGATAATCGACTGCTCGGTAATGGCCCTTGAGCATGAAAAATGGCGTTCCGTGACATTCAATCTCTGTAGGGAGACGGAACTCCGGTAAGGTAAGTACAATATGCAACTATGTCATGTTAAATGTTGCTTATAATGAAAAACTGCGACAATGCACTGAAGGTGGGGCGGGCTGCAAGTAAAGGAAGAAGAAGGAAAATGTGTCCCCCGTCTCAAAGAGATATTAGGGGTCTATGTCAGGATGAACTTGGGGAGGAAAGTTGAATTCATAGCTACAAATTTGAAACTTAGGGTTAAATTCTATTCGTTATGGCTTGGGGGAGGGGGGGGGGTCCTTTGACCTCCCCTGGTGGGCAGGAGGTCATGCTGTGTCTTCTATCCCCCTATATCTTCTGAGTTGTTTTCTGTCTTTGTCTTGGAATGGGATAACTTAACTTTGTCCCAGCCCTGGCTGAAGACCTTGACTAGGAGGGAAACAAAAAAAAAAAAAAAAAAAAAAAAAAAAAAACAACAAAAAAAGAAAGAAAAAAAAGGGCTCTCTTAAATTTTGGCAAGACAATGAAGAAATTAAAGGTGTTATAAAGATTTTGGAAGCGGAAACTTCAAGAGAGCAGGAGGAGGAGTTGTAGTTGAAGGTACTAAGTAAACGTGGCCTCTATCTGTCTAGGGGTATTCGATCAAGCCACGTCCCGGTTCCCAGATGGATTGTTGACTCTTGGAAAAAGAGGAATTTAAAACACAGAGATAAACTAAGGAATGAAATAAGCAAAGTAACTTAAGTTACACTAAAATAATATATCGTTTAATAAAGTAAAAGCAAGAGTCTGGTTTGATCAAACAATGATCAACATGCAATGACGATAACAATAATAACGACAACAATTACACTACATACTACATGCGCTACACAGTCACACACACACTATAGGTAGCAATCACTCGTCACGCGACAGCGATCACGACTCACAACATTATACCAACTGTCGTCGTCACCATCGACGCTGTCCGCGTCACAACATCACCATCGTCGTCGTCATCATCATCATCATCATCATCATCATCATCATCATCATCATCACATTCATCTGATGAGACCAGAGAGCAAACAAAGGTTATGTAAGATACGTCTAAATGCGCATCAAATATATACGGCCCCGAGCCGCCCCAGAACAACCAACATTCCTCTCTCAAATCATCACCAACAATTACTACAATGATTATTACCAATACCATCAATACAAAAGATGTATAAATGTATATAATGATAAACAACAATGATAACGAACGATCTCCTATCCCAAATCATAATGACAATAACAACATAACAACATTTGTTCACATACATAAGCATTTAGTATTCCTCAATATTTACATATTATGATACGAGAATATCATTTCATCAAAAAGTCAGCATAAACCTAAGTGAGTCACCAATATGTAACTCACGCTGATATTGTCCTGTAATCATCAATTACACCTCCAGATTCAACGAGTAACTTGTGAGTACATGACTGGCATACACCGTATGTCAGCGGTTTAACATGACTACTGTCGTATTAGAGACGACGTCATCAGCGATCTCCCACGTATTTACGAGTCAGGCCTGATTACATGATGAAGCCAGAGAGCCAACGAAGGTTATGTCAGATACGTCTTTTACGCATCAAATATACGGCCCCGAGCCGCCCCAAAACAACCAACGTTTCTCCCCCATCACCATAAAGACAATTCAATGTAATTATCTCCCGTAAAACATATATCGCCCCAGAGACAAGGACATGGTTACCATCCAACGGCAACACCATACCTTCCAAGATGAGACTAACCAACGTACTCACAACGTTATCATTATCAATAGCATGTAAGACAAAAACATCAAATATCAAAATCATCATATATACCATAATTCCAGTCTTAATATTATTATTATTATTATTATTATTATTATTATTATTATTATTATTATTATTATTATTATTATTATTATTATTATTATTATTATTATTATTATTATTATTATATCATTATTATTACCATTATTATCACCATTATTAACAATCTCTGAAATCTTAACATTATAAATTTAGTATAAGAAATATTCTGGCAGCAACTCACCTTGGAAAAAGAGGAATTTAAAACACAGAGATAAACTAAGGAATGAAATAAGCAAAGTAACTTAAGTTACACTAAAATAATATATCGTTTAATAAAGTAAAAGCAAGAGTGAAGCCGCACAGAGCTGCTGCTCTTTATAAAGGCCTAAAAGGTATGTGGGCGGAAAGCCCTGGTGAAATTTTAGTTTCCATATAAGGAAATGTTGAAAGAGTTGCTAATTTTAACCACATAAAATTCTATAAAAATCAAGCTGTCCACCCAAACGGGATGGCTATGTCCATATAAGGTAACTTCGCTCTCCACCAATCGCTGCAACTTACAAAGGGGCGAGATAGGGAATGAGGGGAAATGATAAACACTACTCACTAAATTCTACTCACAAATATACAAATACACAATAGACGGAATATACCGTTAGCGTCTACCACGCATGAATATTTTCTCATGAACATTTCTCACCAATGAGCACACAACCAGACTAACAATAAGGTATTCGTAACCCTATTACAGAAGGAAAATGTGTCCCCCGTCTCAAAGAGATATTAGGGGTCTATGTCAGGATGAACTGGGGAGGAAAGTTGAATTCATAGCTACAAATTTGAAACTTAGGGTTAAATTCTATTCGTTATGGCTTGGGGGAGGGGGGGGGGGGGTCCTTTGACCTCCCCTGGTGGGCAGGAGGTCATGCTGTGTCTTCTATCCCCCTATATCTTCTGAGTTGTTTTCTGTCTTTGTCTTGGAATGGGATAACTTAATTTTGTCCCAGCCCTGGCTGAAGACCTTGACTAGGAGGGAAACAAAAAAAAAAAAAAAAAAAAAAAAAAAAAAAAAAAAAAAAAAAAAAAAAGAAAGAAAAAAAAGAGCTCTTTTAAATTTTGGCAAGACAACTTAAAAACTTCATTTTCGATCTAATGGATTCAAGCTATCTACAACCATGGACCCATAACGACGTGCACTTATTTGCAGGTCTGATAACCCAATTCATTATGGGCTCATTGTTGTTATGGTAATCTAAAAAAAACCCAACAAAAACGCAAAATATTGTCCATAACAACAATGTTAAATTAGGCCCTTGAGTTCGGATGTCAGACCTGTATATATGTACACGTCGGCCCATAACAATTTGAGCTGTCAGCTCTGCATATATACACGTCGGATTAAAGGTGTATATCATATTATTATTAGCTGTATTTTTTTTCACTTCAGTGACCGTGACTCACAGAAAGAACCGAGTTCCGTAGGGCTACACGGCTTCTATTTTCAGTCGTATGGGCGTCGGCTTTGTTTTTCTGCGGTACTAAATCGATTGTGAGAACAAAATAAATGTATACTGTTAATTGTAGTTAATACGATCAAGTATAAATAATCATTTTGTCAGTGCTTGCTGAAGCCTTATTTTAAAAGTAGATTTTATTTTATTTGAGAAATCTGACTGAGACTATTTTACTCCATTCACCCCGTCATTGTTTACAGCAACGAACATGGCGGCCAATGTAAAATTCTTGTTTGTGCTTAGCCTACTTCACGCGGTAAATGGACAATTCTTTTTAGAGAAGTATGTACCGTTAATAGATGCCAGCAAATGTAAGGATGGGACGACTGGTTCTGTTGTGGAGTATTTCGACTCTTCCACAATGAAATGTGTGGCATGTAAACAAGACGCCACCTTTCAGCAAAGAAGTTCCGATGGTACGTTAATTATGATTATGATTATTGTTGTTTCGTCTGTCTGCTGATATTAGGCAAGAAAAAAGGTTCATCATTGATTGGCATTACATATTTATTTATTTATGCTTAGCTTATTCATACAAATGGTAGAAATGAATGGAAATATCTTTCATTAATGCATTATAGATAAAGTCAAAGTCAAAGTGTTTTTTCTCTCTGTCTCTCTGACTCTACGTTGTTGTTAATTTTCTTGTTGCAGTTGCATTCCTGGGTGATTACGATTAGGTTGGTCTTCTTTCTTTTTTTTTGGGGGGGGGATATATTTTAGGCATTTTCTAATCACATTTCTTTATACGATATTCTGTTACTTTTTAAAATTATAAATTGTGTTTGCAAACGATATTCTGTTACTGTTACTACTGTTACTTTTTTTGTTTAAATTATAAATTGTGTTTGCAACTCTGAAGAGTTTCATCTTTAATCATATAAAATTCCTTCTTTTACCTCTGGCATCCCATTTTTGTGCTGAGTTCCGAGCCATTCAGGCCAACCTATTTTGTCTGCAAAGATATCACAACGTATTTCAATTTTTTGTTATCACAGGTTTTTCTTGTGAGTGTCGTCCTGGTTATCGATATATAGAAAACTATGGTGGGAAAAATGTGGAGTGTGAGAAATGTCCAACTGTAAGTAATCAGGATACTTATCAATAATGAAAAAGTTTTTCTTTTCTAAACAGTAGTTTTACAACTGTAATAATGCCATAAGGAACATCATGAACCACTTTGAACAACACATTGTACTAACCGAATACCAACACGGTTTCAGATGTTTGCGATCTTGCGAAACCCAACTGCTGGAACATACGGAAGAGCTGACAACCAATCTGGAGAAGGGACTCCATACAGACGTCCTTATCATGGACTTTGCCAAAGCCTTTGACCGTGTGAATCACAGCCTACTTATGCACAAGATCTGTCGTTACGGCATACAGGGCACAACCCAAACATGGATTAATAACTTCCTTCATGATCGCCAGCAAGCTGTTTATGGATGTCGCTCGACTGAAGTACCTGTTAGATCGGGTGTCCCTCAGGGATCTGTCTTAGGACCCTGTCTATTCTTGGCATACATTAATGACCTGCCACTTAATCTAACCACAACAGCCAGACTCTTTGCAGACGATACTGTAGTCTACAGCACTGACAGTGACAAACTGCAAGCGGATCTGCGTCAACTAGAAATATGGGAAGAAAGCTGGGATATGAAGTTCCACCCAGCGAAGTGCGAATCAATTTCCATAACAAGACCAAAAACACCCACAATAACTGAATACCACTGACATGGACATACATTGGAGACAGTGAATGATGCAAAATATCTCGGTGTTAGCATGAAAAAAGACCTAACATGGGATGAGCATATTAACAAGATCACAAGTAAGGCAAACAAAACACTGGGATTTTTAAGGCGTAACCTAAAAATTAGCTCCTCGAAAATCAAGGAAAAGGCATACAAAACATTTGTAAGACCTGTTCTGGAATATGCTTCCCCTGTTTGGGACCCCCACACCCAAAAATACGTCTCAAAAATTGAATCAGTGCAAAGAAGAGCTGCACGCTACGTCCTGAACAGACACCACAACACCTCAAGTGTATCAGACATGTTAGAAAAACTACAGTGGCCAAAATTAGAACACCGCAGAAAATCAGCAAGATTAACAATGCTATTTAAGATCAAGCACCACCTCGCTGAATGCCCAGTCATAAAAAAAAAACTGATACCAGCACCTTTGAGACAGAGAAGAGGTAACAAAACCAATACAGCCTCATGACACACAGAACACAATAGCGTGGTTTTTCCTTCTTGCCGCGTACAGTCAGAGACTGGAACCAGCTTGACGCAAAAGTGACCGAAGCCACTACAATTGATGCTTTTGTGGCAAGTTGCTATGCAGATACTTAGACCTTACACAAACCATCACTGACCAATGTTAACGACCCCTGAATGTCCCTGGAAATTGATTTTAGACTAACGATTATAAACAAGGAATACAGAAAGATTAGAAAGCAGTTTCATATTTGCCATAATAATCAACCAATTGATTGTGGGCAATCAAAGGAAGAAGAAGAAGAATATTTATATTGGAAAACTCTCTGTATGAATCATGAACCATCAGCCAGTGCAAATCGGTGATAATCAGATGAAGTGGCCGAACAGTTAAGGCATTGCACTGTTATCATACATCCTGTTTGATAGATCATCCCCTACATGGAATGTCTAGGCGACGGGATCTAATGGTGACGTTACATGAAAAGGACATGATTTTTTAACAAATGTATATACATATACACAGAATTGCTGAGGTTCCATACATATTTATGTTTCTCATTATTTTGTTTGTAGCAAGACATCAATATTTATCAAATTATCAGGTGTGCTGTGAATAGAATCTTTTACCCACACTAAATTTTAAAACAAAATGTACAAGTACCTTAAAGCTTAGTTGTTCTTTTTTTTGATTTTCTAATTTTCACATAATTTTTGTTGTTGTTTTTATTGAAAACCGACTGTTTTCATCCTTTTAAAATGCTAATAATTTATCTGTTGATGGTGGCTTCGGTTGCACGTCTTATTCAGACAGAATGCATTTTAAGGAAATTTTAGCATGAAATTTAAAGAAACTTGAGATTTTATATAGCACAATATCCACTAAACTTGCTCAAAGCACTTTACTTAAACAATAATAATTATACTTGAAATGTATATATATATATATATATATATATATATATATATATATATATATATATATATATATATATATATATATATATATATATATATATATATTCAAGACTTTTTATCCTATGTTTTGCTGTAGGCTGTGTCAGATGATGGATGGGAATGTGTAACTTGTCCTGCCACTGTCGAAAATGGGAAATGTGTCTCTTGCAATGCCCCTGAAATTAATGGTAAAATCCCACTCATTTCTGCATATGCTGAACTTTTCTCTTCTATCAATCTGATTTTTTTAGTATTGCATTTATGTATTTATTATTTTTTGTTGGCTGAAGAAGCGTTTTGAGCCTGACAATGTTCCATGTTTGGTATTTGTTCTTTTTTGAAGCTGTTATTTTATTATATTCATTTTGTTTACTACTTAAAACCATGCAGTGCGACGGAAAGCCAATCTCTATACGCATTCTTAGAATCTCATGGAAAGATAAAATAAAAAACGAGGAGGTATTAAAAGAAATTGGAGTACGACCAACTTTGGTAAACACCATCAGAAAAAGACAGTTAAAATTTCTCAGACATATTTACAGAAAAAAAACGGTATTGAAAAGATTGTACTTACGGGTAAAGTTGCTGGGAAGAAAAGAAGAGGGAGAGAGAGGATAGATTACATTGACAATCTGAACAGATGGATTGGTGGAGGAGGAACAGGAATTGAGCTATTGAGAAGATCTGAGGACAGATATGGTTGGAGGGACATGATCGCCGATGTCTGCAACAGGCCTGGCTTTTGATGATGATGATGATACTCTCTGGGTAGGAACAAAGATCATACTGCTATGCCACACTGCCCCTTAAGGGGCGGTTTGGGTCTTTTCTAAAAAAAATTAATTACCTATATTGGGCGGTTTTAATCATTCTGTATCATCAATATAGGTTAAAAAACAACATTTATGGTGAAAAATTTTAATTATCTGTGTTGATACCCATTTTGCGATCTAATCTGGGGGTCTGACATAAAAAAATATAACAATCTTGTGGCAAACGTTCCACAAAAACTAATGAAGGAATGACCTCCATATTCTTCCCTCTTGTCAACATTGTACCATAGTGTGTCACCATAGAGAGATTTTACGGCTTTAGCTTATGGAATTTTTATTAGATCATTACAAAGTTGAGAATCAAAATGTTATGACAAAATTGATGTAAAAAATTCAGATTTAGGATTATAATTTAAAATTCACAAATCTTATCAAAAATATCTCTCTATGGTGACACAATACATTATCTCTGTCATAACTGTGGAAAATTTCAGACAATTTCATTGAATAGATTCTGAGAAACGTTTGACACAGTTTCCCATACCCTTAGAAAAATGACATATTGAGAAAATAGCAAAATGGCTTCCCGTTTTTCACACATTTCTTACTACCTGTACCATTTTCGACTGTGTATTTCGTGCCTTTATAGTCTACTTTAAGAATTTGGACTTCAATTATATTATTTCTAGGATAATAAAATATCATTTTCCACCAAAATCTCAAAATCAAATTTTTGAAGGATTTTCCTAATAACCGCCCCTTAACTTCTGTTATAGGTTTTGACGTTCCAAACAACCAGCGTAAATTGGTTACATCTGGTTTGGATGGTACTGCTATATAGACATTCCTTTCAATTTGTCTACTGATCTCTCACATACACTATTAACCTACAAGGCGTTGAATTTTATATCTTTTTTAATGTTTCTAATTTGATAAATGGTTTGTCCTCTGTATTATGATTAACTACCATGTAATTTAAGATTTTTAAACCAAAAATTCAGCAAAATTAATTACTAATTATATTAGTTAAATAGCTTCTGATTTGGTTTGGCCTTTGTTACTATTAACTGTGTTTCAATTGCTAGCATAGATTTTGAAAATTTGATTGGAATAAAAAGTCATATTGTATTATTCACCAGTTTTCCGTCAGCTGAATGGCAACTATGCAGCATCACAACCCAGAGAGACGTGTGCTCAATGTAGTGCTGATACTCAATCTAATGCTGCACAAAGCAGGTTGGTTTCGTTATTATATTTATTCCGACAGGCTTTCTTTTGATTATGTGTATAATTAGCATTGTTTGTGTACTGTTAGGGCTTAATATATGTTATGCGCCCAGAGCCCTACTGATGAAGTTATGTTTGGCACACTATAAAATTATACCATTATTATTATTATTATTATTATTATTATTATTATTATTATTATTATTATTATTATTATTATTATTATTATTATTATTATTATTATTATTATTATTATTATTATCATTATTATTATTATTATTATTATTATTATTATTATTATTATTATTTTTATTATTATTATTATTATTATTATTATTAATGTCATATAAATTATGAACCCATTTAAAATTTAAGATCTGCTTAGGGGACCCCCAAAATTGCTTAGTATCGCTTTGATTTTGGTTAAAATATTAAATAGATTTCAACTGTTCCTTTTTTAAATATTACAAACAAAGTAACATTTGTCAAATGGAATGGAAGCTTCGATTTAATTAATGAAGATGGATAATGTAGACGTTTAGGGTTTTCCCTTTGTCAACAAAACTCGAAATGTTTATATCTTCTGTCTTCTTTGTTGATTAGAATGTGTAAAGCTTCCATTCCATTTTGGGGGGGTGGTTCCCGAGAGCCCGGTTTGTAGAGCCATCGTTTCACATGCAAATGGACCGAGATCGCTCCCAGCTGCTTTCTGAACCCTCCCCCTTCCACCCAGCAGTGATTGGATATCTGGATCTGTTAGATCTGACAGAAAATACTTTGCGATGGACTAGCATCCTATCCAAAGGGGGGGGGGGGGGGGTCCCGAGAGCCCGGTTTGTAGAGCCATCGTTTCACATGCAAATGGACCGAGATCGCTCCCAGCTGCTTTCTGAACTCCCCCCCCCCCCCCCCCCCCCCCCCCCCACCCCCCTCTTCCACCCAGCAGTGATTGGATATCTGGATCTGTTAGATCTGACAGAAAATACTTTGCGATGGACTAGCATCCTATCCAAAGGATAGCTAGCCGTTTCTATTGTCCATTTCACTGTATAGAAAGTGGGATAAACTCCAGCTCCATGGGCCTGATAATGACTCAAAAGGACAAGCCCATTCCATTTGATTTTTGTTCTTCATTTCCTCGAGCTTCAAGCAGAAATATTTTGTATCATTTCTTTTTTATAACGAAGGATCTATTTTTTTTTTCTTTTTTTTTTTTTCTTTCTTTCTTTCTTTCTTTTTTCCAATAGGTGTGAAAGATGCAGTGCTACTCTGAGCATCTACAGGACCGATGCTCGATCAACTTGTAGCTGCACAAGCGGATCAGAAACTAACGTAAGATCCTTCCCATCCTCTCGTAGCAGACTGATTCTATAAAATAAGGAAAAATAATGGTGGTGATAATAATGATAATAATAATGATAATAATAATAATAATAATAATAATAATAATAATAATAATAATAATAATAATAATAATAATAACAATAATAATAATAATAATAGTAATAATAATAATAATAATAATAATAATAATAGTAATAATAATAATAATAATAATAATAATGATAATTATAATTCTTATTCTTCTTCAAGTACCAAGTCTGTGCCAGACATCAGTGATCATGGTACACCATTCATCTCTCTGATCAGATAACCTCAGAAAACTAATATTACTCTTCTCTTTCTTTGTCACCCAGCTGTTCAAACTATTAAAATATGTTTTTCTTGGTCTACCTATACTTTTTTTACCTTCTATCTTTCCTGTGAGAGCAAGATGTTCAATACATTTATGTCGATTTAGGTGCCCTAAAAATTGCATTTGTCTTTTTCTTATGTACGAATTAATAACCTTTTTGTTTCAGCTTGCTCTAATACTTCTTCGTTAGTTTTCTTCTCTTTCCATGAGATTTTTAACATCCTTTTAAGAAACCACATTTCTGCTGCCTCCAGTTTCTTTCTAATGTCTTCTGTAATTGTCCAGCTTTCACAGCCATATAATAATACTGACCATACATAGGCCTTCAAAACCCTATGTTTTGTTGTAATTGAGATATTGTGGTTTTTGAAAATTAGACTCATTTTATTAAAACTGTCTTTAGCTATTGCAATTCTTCGTTTTATTTCTGTGCTACATCTGCCATCTGAAGTTATTGTGTATCCAAGATATTTAAATGTCTGAACTTGTTTTATAGCTTCTCCTTTGCTTATTAAGTTGCATGTTGGATTTCTTTCCCTCCTTGATACAACCATGCATTCTGTCTTTTTTACATTTAAGTATAACCCCGTACGTTCACTCTCTGTAACTACTTTATTAAGGAGTAATTGTACATTTTCTTTTGAGTCTGAAATTAGTGCTGTGTAATAATTATAAGAAGAAGAATAAAAATAATAATAATAATAATAATAATAATAATAATAATAATAATAATAATAATAATAATAATAATAATAATAATAATAATAATAATAATAATAATAACAACAACAATAATAATGATAATAATGGTAATAATGGTAATAATAAAAATAATAATAGTAATATTAATAATAATAAAATATGCCATATTCATTTTTCTTTGTTTTTCATATTATATGCTATCATCATCATGGGTCGTTTTCATTTTGTTTGTTTGATTTATACAATTTATCTATTTATTCCATTTTGTATTTATTTATTTATCTATTTATTTATTTATTTATTTATTTATTTATTTATTTATCTATTTATTTATTTATTTATTTATTTTTTATCTATTTTATATTTAGGATTTTAATATGATGAATTGAATTTTCTTTGATTTTTATTATTTTGACAGTTAAAAGGAATCTGTTTCAAGGATACTGATATTCGTCGTGAAGCCTCCATGAGTAAAATACCCATTGATGTAAGTATGTTTATTCATATTCATAATTCATCCAGTTGTGTTATCTTTAGCTAAAATGTATATTAACCTTTTGAAAAAAAATAATCAAGTAAACCATACTTATATGTTTCCACAATTGATGATGATGATGATGATGATGATGATGATGATGATGATGATGATGAAAATGATAATAATAATAATAATAATAATGATAATAATAATCATAATAATAATAATAAAGATAATTATAGTAATATTTTTGCCTTACTTTTTCACTTGTCCTTTAATTGTCAATCTATATAACTTTTTTGACTGTCCCATTTTCTTCCTTTTTACTGACAATTGAAATGATCTAAATGTATCGCAAGCACCGTAAAACCCACTTAACACACAAAAACGTTTCCCATGATTAATTCTTGTAATTTGTTTCCCATTACAGAATGCTGCGGCCGTTGAATCTTACTACCTTTTTGATAATGCTGCAGCTGATTATATTCTCTGTAATGTGAGTTTTTAAAATTTTTCTCTGATCCTTTATTGTTATATGTGATCTTTCGCCTCAAAACGGTATTAAGTCGGGTTGGTTAAGATGTTGAAAACTGAATATATAGCCAGAAATATCAGACTTGTGTTGAGTTTGTATGTTTTATTGAGGAGAATGACAACCATATTTTAGGATACTAATGCCAACAATTTATATTTTTGACCAGTTTAACATTGACTTCGGCTTTTAAGCATCTGGTTCGTTCCGACATAATACCGTTTTGAGACAATGGGTCACATATGTGATATATTATATCTATAGGACTTTGAGATGGACCAAGAGTTCCTGTAATGCCATTAAAATAAAAATAATGATAATGTTGCTGCTTGAAGCTCAAAGGAAAAACTAATGATAAGTATTGAAATGTAAGCTTCAATTTATTAAATGTAGACAGCTACTGTGGATGTTTCGGGTTTCCCCTTTATCAACAAAACAGGATGAATGAAACACTACGGATGAAGGAAATAATGTGATAGTGGCATTGTTAAGGTGAATAAACAAAAACATTGATGGGGCAGGAATCACAAATTAAAATAAAGTAATACATCTTTATAATCTCCCCCCCCCTTTTTTGGAGTTCATTAATTGTGCACCTTTTATAAATATCAATTGTTCTATTTTAATTCGTCCTGTTTTGTTGATAAAGGCAAAACCTGAAAAGTCCACAGTATCTGTCTTCGTCTAATAAATTGAAGCTTACAATTCAATACATATCGTTATTTATTTATTTATTTTTTTTGTATGTAAATTAGTTGACATAAGAATACTTTGACTGGTTTTAAAAAATCTCAGATTGGAAATTATATGTTTATTGATGTGATTGCTTTAATCATCATATCGTGTGGCTCTGTGGTCAAGTGGTACGACACTCGATTTCGGATCGGAAGGTCCTGTGTTCGAGCCTCGCTTGGCACATAGTTGAATCACATTCTCTCACCGTACTCTGGTGTAAAATGAGTACCTGACCGTTAACAGCATTGTCTATGTCGGAAAGAAATTTTAATATCGCCGCCTAATAGGCATCATGTCTCGTTCTACATGTTCCATGTTGCTGTTGGTCAGGGACCCCTTGTAAAGCACTTTGTACACGTTTAGTGGATATTGCACTCTATAAAAGCTCAATTTTTAAAATATTTTTTTTGTTGTTTTTTTTTTGGTTGTTTTTTTTTTTTTTCTTTGATAATGTGTATGCTCCTCCCCGTTCATTTTTCAGACATATAAAAATGCCACAGCATGCCAAGCCCTAGCAAATATGTGTGTACTCCTCTTGTACGATCCTGGCTCTGGTCGTCTTGGCACACCCAACACATGCAGTTTGTTCGACCTGCTCTTGTAAGTATTAATTAGTGTTACAGACTGGTAAACACCTGCTTACTATAGTTTACAACACATTA
>NC_088366.1:55606236-55638736 GCF_034508935.2 Berghia stephanieae | reverse complement strand
CGACGAGAATATCCTCAATGCTGCGTATACTTTTGGAACTTTCTACAGTCATTCTGTGAGTTTATTTGTTTACTATTTTTTTTCCTATCGCACAATTTGTGATTAAAGACTGATTGAATGAATCAATGATGTGCGTAATAATTTTGGATGGAGAGAAAGATAAAAAGAGATAAAGAATTTCTCTGTCGTCGATTTGGAATTTTGAAATGTATTTAATGTCTTTATTGTTTTGTTTTTTTTTGTTGGCTGAAGAAGGGTTTTGAGCCCAAAACATTCTGTGTTTTTTGGTATTTTGTTCTTTTTTGGAAACTATTATATTATTCATTTTTGTTTTTACCTTTTTTGTAGGTGAATTGAGTGTGGCATACAATGAAAAATGATATATCTTAGAACTGTATGAATGTATATAGGCGGGTGGTTGGATGGGAGCATCACCCTTGAATCATATACCTATGATGTTCGCATGGGTGTACGATCCGATAGTGATGTCGTTTCTTCTTCTCTTCACTAGCCTATCCTGCTTCTTTGGTTTGTGATTGTATTTTTGACAGGGGATATTTTTTTTTTCTGTAAATCTTCTGCCTGTTTGTTCTTGGTCATTTATAATTTAGCTTATGATATCTTTAGGTTATGATTTTGATTTACATTTGTACTATTTTTGTTAGATTGCTTGTTTTTTTGTTTCAGCGGTCTCTCATATAACCTCAATTGTGTTGGAAGAGACCTAAAGCAACAAACAACAATGTATATAGGCTGTTGGATTTTGGATGTTTTATTCGAGTTGGTCATGTCATAGTGGAATGACACTCGCCTCCAGATTGGAGGTCCAGGGTTTGAGTCCCCTTTGAACAAGGCATAGTCGAGTCCTTGGAAAAGGCTAATTACCCACATTCTCTCACCGCTACCAGGTGTAAAAATGACAATCTGACTTGTAACATCATTGTCTCTGTCCTAAAAAAAAATAATTTGATATCACCTAACGTCTCATCCTAAATATTAAATGTTGCTTTTGGCTTCTGATTCCTTGTAAAGCACTTTGAGCAGATTTAGTGAATATTGCTAAAGTTTTTATGATATTTCTTTGAGCTTTTTTTCTGCAATTGTGGCATGCTTTTTTTTTGTATTTTTATCATTTTTTCTTCTTCTTTTTTTCAGTGTTCACTGTCGGCCCTTAAGCTTTGGGATACCGTCAAATATCCACTCAAGTTTTATGAAATCTGTATCCTTTCTTAACCATTATATTAATGAATGGGGGTCCTGATAGCTCAGTTGGTAGAGCACTCGCTTCACACGCAAAGAGACTTAAGAATAATTGTTATCTGGGAAAGACTTAATCATTTGCTTGATTCAATTTAATTGCTTTATTCAAGGGTTTCTGATAAAAACAAATGTGGCCCTATACTGGAAAGCAGGCACAGGGACTTAGGTTTAGTGCGGCGGTTAAGTGGGCTTGTGGTATGACACTCGCTTTCGGATCGGAAGGTCCTGAGTTCGAGACTCACTCGCCGCATAGTTGAGTCCTTGGAAAGAGCTCTTTACTTACATTCTCACATTCCATACTCAGGTGTAAAATGAGTCAACAGCGTTGTCTCTGTCGAAAAAATTGTAATATCGCCTAACAGGCACCATGTCTCATTCTACGTGTTACCTGTTGTTGTTGGTCAGGGACCCGTTGTAAACACGTTTAGTGGATATTGTATTATATCAAAGCTCAATTTTCGTTTGTTTTTTGTTTTTTAAGGTTTTAAAAATTAAAAAATTAATTCTATAAGAAAACAGTCTTTTTGCTTAACTTGCTGTCCAGTCCTCAAGTTCAAAAGAGACAATGTCGAGAATATTTACAAGATTCCACTGAGTATTTTAAATCAAGTGGACAGGGCAGGCACTCGTATCAACGAAAGTGAGTATTGTGTTCCTAAACAGGTAGTTTATAAATAGCCAATTGAAAACTGGTAGAGTACTCGATTCACATGCAAAGGGACCGAGATCCAAAAAAAAAAAAAAATACAGCAATGATGACAATCTTCTGCAGATTACCGTGATTTTGTCAGAAATTTTCTGCTGATTTTGCCATGTCTAATATTTCCCTCTCATGAAGGAAAGCTTAATTGGCAGATCCGCTGAAAAATCACTATCATGTCTTGTGTCATATTTCGATGCTTGTGTTCAGCTGGAATGTATTTTGGTGACACTTCTACTTTTATGATGTCAGCCTTGACAGACAGACTGGCGCCAAATGTCAAAAGTGACACAATATCAGTGGTGGTCTCTAATGAGTTTATGGTGAAAGGGAATCAGATTGGGAGTGGGGGGGGGGGGGGGGGGGGGGGGGGGGGGGGGCAAATGGGTCTAGATTTTTGTTTTTAGTAAAGAGACATTCTGCTCTTTTGACCATTTGGTGGGTAATATTTCAGGCTTTAAAATTGTTTTAGGGAAAGGACCTACTTGACTTATGCCTCTTGGCTCCTGGCAAAGCATAGGGCCTCAACATCGCTCTTCCATCTTCTTCATTCCATTGGCACAGACCTTTGCCTCACTCCAGGCAAGATTTGAGATGCACAAATCTTGGTGAAGACTTCTCCAAGTCTGTTTTGGACGGCCCTGTTTCCTTTTGCCTTTAAGGAAAGGACAATTCATTACATATTTACACAAAATGGATTTATGCTAGTGGTAGTAATACAAGCCAGCAGCCATTCATCGAACATTTATTTGACAAATTCACAGGGTCAACGAACAAGGACAGAATTCCCAAATTAGGTCCATTGTTTTGTTTTTTTAAGTGAGCGCTTGTCTAGTAACATTAATGTCTCTGTCGAAAATTACATTGTAATAGTGCCTTGTATACATTATGTCTTTTGTCTCTAGTAACATTAATGTCTCTGTGGAAAAATACATTGTAATAGTGCCTTGTACTCATTATGTCTTTTGTCTCTAGTAACATTAATGTCTCTGTGGAAAAATACATTGTAATAGTGCCTTGTACACATTATGTCTTTTGTCTCTAGTAACATTAATGTCTCTGTGGAAAAATACATTGTAATAGTGCCTTGTATACATTATGTCTTTTGTCTCTAGTAACATTAATGTCTCTGTGGAAAAATACATTGTAATAGTGCCTTGTACTCATTATGTCTTTTGTCTCTAGTAACATTAATGTCTCTGTGGAAAAATACATTGTAATAGTGCCTTGTACACATTATGTCTTTTGTCTCTAGTAACATTAATGTCTCTGTCGAAAAATACATTGTAATAGTGCCTTGTACACATTATGTCTTTTGTCTCTAGTAACATTAATGTCTCTGTCGAAAAATATATTGTAATAGTGCCTTCTAAACATTATGTCTTTTGTCTCTAGTAACATTAATGTCTCTGTGGAAAAATACATTGTAATAGTGCCTTATACACACCATGTCTTTTGTCCATCGTGTTAAAGGTTTCTGTTTCAAAAGTGCCAACTTGAAATTTTTTTAATTTGTTGTTTTCATAAAGAAAAATATAAGACAAGTCACTAAATCTACATATTTAAGTGGCCAGTTTACCCTCAGCATGGGGGTCCCGATAGCTCAGTTGGTAGAGCATTACCTTCACTCGCAAAGGGACTTAGATCGATTCCGGGTGCAGTCGAGATTTTTTTCTGACCCCCCTCTCCACCCAGCAGTGAATGGGTAGCTGAGTCTGTTTGATTTTGTGGAAAGTACTTTGCGATAGAATAGCAGGCAATTGCTATTGTCCATTTCACCCTATAGAAACCGGGATAAACTCGACTCCATGGGCCAAATGACTCTGAACTGCTACTTTTTTTACCCTCATCAAGATTGAATAACGTTTCTAAGTCCTTACACAGTGTGAGTCAATGCCATATTTTCATTTTTGACACGATTTATTGAATTTGAATATCTTATTTTGCTCTCTAAATGGAGCTAAAAAATTTGTAGTTGTACGAATTTTCTGTTGAAGTAGGCAGGTTTGCCGTTTTGCTTAGGACCTCCTGTAAAATGCTTTGAGCAGATTTAGTTGATGTTATTCTATATAAAAACTCAAAGAAGTTTTTTGGGGGATTTTTGTTTTGAGTTTTTATTTTAGATCTGCAGAATTTTATTAGGGATATCAGCGTGAAACTTTTAGCTCTGTATGACACATTTCCGTTTCATCCATTGTTTTCTTGTATTTTTCAGAGGAACGTTCAGACTGGGAAATGACTCGTAGATTCTTTCTCGTTGACAATTTTGCAACAAAGCCCCAAGCCGGCAAAGGTAGGTGCAGCTATGTGGTCTTGAGGTATGACACTCGCTTTCGGATCGGGAAGGTCCTGGGTTTGAGCCTTGCTCGGCGCATGGTTTATTTAGTCCTTGGAAAAGACTCTCTTTTACATACATTCTCTCACAATACTCAGGTATAAAATGATTACCTGGCCATTAACAGCGTTGTCTGTATCCGAAAAAAAAATTGTAATATTGCCTAACTAGGCGTCATGTCACGTCCTACATGTTAAGTGTTGCTGTTGGCCAGGGACCCCTTGTAAAGTGCTTTGAACAAGTTTAGTGGATATTGTAATATTTAAAAGCTCAGGTTTTTTAAAGTTTCTTTTTTTTTGGGAGGGGGGGGGGGGGGGGGGGGGGGGAGCGGGGGGGGGGGGGGGGGGGGGGAGGATTGTGTGCTTGTTTAAAGGTATATTATCCCATTTGTGACCTTCCAGGGATAAATAAGATTGTCGAGTTACAATATTTGCAACTACTATTCTCTGCTTATTTATTTTATTTTTTAGAAATTATTACATTATTTTTGTAGTGTCACCTCATAGAACATATTTGCCCTAATTTGCATTTTAAAAAAAATAATTCCGTAGTCTCATCTTTTAAATGTTTTTGATATGTATATTGTGTGCCTAGAGCTATATTGTATGTTACAGTCACTATATAAATAAATTACATTATTATTATTATTATTATTATTATTATTATTATTATTATTATTATTATTATTATTATTATTATTATTATGATGATGTTATGAAACAGTTTCTCTCAAACCCGCGGCCAGTGGGTTTCCACTTTATGGAGAGGTATGCGGCTTATGCCTCTAGAACATAGCTAAGATTTATATATATATATATATATATATAAATTATATATATATATATATATATATATATATATATATATATATATATATATATATATATATATATATATATATATATATATATATATATATATATAATATATATATAAAAATATATATATATATATATATATATATATCAGTTTCTGTAACATGAAACAGACAATAGAAATTACTTGCTACACTCCAGAAAGGATGCAAGTCTATTTCAAAGTACTGTCTGCCAGATCTAATAGTGAGCCATTAAGCCCAATGGAGCTGGATATATATATATATATATATATATATATATATATATATATATATATATATATATATATATATATATATATATATATATATATTTATATATCCGGTTCAATGGGCTTAATGGCTCTGAAGGAATACTGAATGAAACCGCCCCTGATATAATATCATTATGAGGGTGGTCGACGGCATTTGGTTATTCATTGTTTTCCTGTTTCTTTTGTATTTTTGTTAACAGATGCAGTTTACGCTCGTTACTTGAAGTCGGTTCACTTACAAGTCAATCTTCAAGACGACACGGCTGATGGACTCATCTACGTGCCCTTCTTTCAGCTGGAGTACGGACACGTGTCGAGGGAGCAGGCTGAGAATGGGGCTAAAGTTGAGGTGAAATTTAAATTAAATTCATTCACACATTCTTTTTATATATATTCCGCTGTCACCAAGATCTGGGGTTCCTACCTCCCATAGCGGGCAGGGAGGTACTTGCTGTGTCTTCTATCCCCTCTTATCTGCTTTTCAATTGCTTCTGTCTTTGTCTTGGAATGAGATTGCTTGGTTTTGTCCTGAGTTGGGTCGGAGTCCTTGGCTGAGAAGGAAACAGTCGAATGTATAGTTATAGTTTTGGGAGATGATATTTTTTTCCTTGTAAATCATCTCTCTGTTATGCATTGTATTATGTTTAGTTTACATATTATATTATATGATTGGTAAACATTTGAGTGTATTCCTCTTAGTTGGGACCTGTTCTTGTGTCCGGATGAGACTTTTAGGTGATCTCAAACTAAGTACTTTGACGGTGTGCTCTTGGAATCTACATCTGTTCCCTATTTGAACCAATTCCCCTTTGTCTTACCTTTTCTTTTGTGCTTTAATTGTAATTCTAGAAATTTTTACTATCCCATTTTCTTCCTCTTTACTGGCGCTGATATGACCTTAATGTGTTGCAAGCGCCGTAAAACCCTTAAAAACATGAAAACATAAACAAGATCTGTCAAAAGTAATGATGAACAATGATGAATACAACATCTTCGAAATTGAACAAAATACAGAGGCTCTTTACCCTTACCCTTTTTTCGCGGAATCGTACTCACTCAGTCAATCCTCTCCGGGCCTGCTCTAACTTTAAGTAATCTATTTTTTCTCCTTTTTTTGTGTTGTTTGGTGTGTTGTGTGTGCTTGAGTTTGGCCAAAATATATTCCTCCAGATTTGGGTGCTTTTTGTAAAATTGATGAATTATTTTTTTTTTAACTGGTGAAAATTAATAACTACCCACTAAACAATCAGTTTATATTAATTGAATTGCACCTTATCCATTTCGTAATCATTTTTAATTAATGATTTTTTGTAAAAATTGCTTGTAATTTACATCCATCATTAATGCATTATTATTTAATTAACTAATTAATTAATTAATTGTTATGCCCCTTTCCCACCCCCTCCTCCCCAAGAAAAACAATCCCAATAAGCTAGCATACTGTTATATATTTATATTTTTTTTTGTGCGGATATGTGTTCTTGTGGTATGACAGCCGCTTTCAAATCAGAAGGTCCTGGGTTCGAGCCTTGCTCGGTGCATAGTTTAGTCCGTGGACAAGAATCTTTACTCACATTCTCTCACCGTACTCAGGTGTAAAATGAGTACCTGTCCGTTAATAGCAGTGTAATATCGCCTAATGGGATTCATATTATTTGATCCTAAATGTCAAATGTTACTGTTGGCCAGGGACCCCTTGTAAGTCGCTTTGAGCACGTTTAGTGGATATTGCGCTATACAAAATGCGCAAAAAAAAGCTCAATTTTTGATGATAGATCCTGAAACATTCCGTAATTAGTACTTTAAAAAGAAATTGTTATATTCACCTTTTATTCAATACTTTTTTTATAATACACAGCTTCTAACTGGAGGTCCCAATAGCTCAGTTTGTAGAGCACTCGCTTCACGCGCAAAGGGACCAAGATTTGATCCCGGTTGCAGTCGAGAGTTTTCTGACCCCCTGTCCACCCAGCAGTGAATGGGTAGCTGAGTCTGATAGATTTTTAGATTTGGCAGAAAGTACTTTGCGAGAGACTATCACCCCTGACTACCAAGCAGTGAATGGGTAGCTGAGTCTGATATATTTTTAGATTTGGCAGAAAGTACTTTGCGAGAGACTAGTGTCCTATCTAAAGGATAGCAAGCAATTGCTATTGTCCATTTCACGCTACAGAAATCGGGATAAACTCCAGGTCCATGGGCTCAATGGCTCTGAAGGACTACTACAGCTTCTAAGAAATTAAGGAGCAGGCACTGGTGTAAGGAACTGAACAAGTGTGTATGAAAGGTGCCTCTTTTATGTAGTGGTAGCATGTCTGACTGGTAATCAGAAGGTCTGAGGTTCGATCCCCATTCGAGGTTGATTGATTTTTTTGGGATGTTTTTTTTTTTTCTTGTATTTTTATTTCTTGCTTTGTCTGGCACCTTTCATACACGCTTGTTCAGTTCTTTATCTAGCTTCAAACAGTTTTTCATTATGTGCGGCTATGTGGTCTAGTGGTATGACACTCGCTTTCGGATCGGAAGGTCATGAGTTCGAGCCTCGCGCTCGGCGCATAGTTGAGTCCTTGGAAAAGGCTCTTTATTCACTTTCTCTCACCGTACTCAGGTGTAAAATGAGTACCTGGCCGTTAACAGCGTTGTCTTTGTCCGAAAAATTGTTATATCGCCTAACAGGCGGCATGTCCCGTCCTACATGTTAAATGTTTCTGTTGACCAGGGAACCCTTGTAAAGCGCTTTAAGCACATTTTGTGGATATTGCGCTATTTAAAAGCTCATTAACCTCTACATTACTGCGTACATTTCAGATTTCCTTCAAGGTATCCTACTCAATGAGTCAAGGCGACTACCACAAAGATTTTCAAATCGCCACCGGTATCTTGAGCAGTCTGTCCTTGGTGTACGCTGGTTATCGCACGTATGTCTGGAACAAAAGGGCTGGCCGCTTGACCATCGACTTCCCTACATTGGTCAACTTCGTGTTCTTTGTATGCGGCCATTTGTCCAATGCTTTCTTTGTCCTTACCTACGGTATTGGTTTCTACTTCTTCATCTTCTTCAAAGTAAGTAGTTTGATTTCTCTCTTTATCTTTATTTCTTCCTCACTTGTGTTCTCTCTCTCTCTCTCTCTCTCTCTCTCTCTCTCTCTCTCTCTCTCTCTCTCTCTCTCTCTCTCTCTCTCCCTCTCTCTATCTTATATATATATATATATATATATATATATATATATATATATATATATATATATATATATATATATCTCTGTCTCTCTCTTTTCTGTTTTTTTTTCTCCTCTTCCACCCCCCCCCCCTCTCTCTCTCTCTCTCTCTCCCTACTCTCTCTCTCTCTCTCTCTCCCTTCCTTGCGTGACAAAAGAAATTAGCAGTAAAATATCAATAGTATAACGGTCAATACAGTTTTCACTTTAGTACAGCACTTATGACTTGTTTTTCAACCTCGTTGTACTAGCATTCAATCAATATCCAACATTGCTTAGAGCCAGGTACATATTTACACCGGAGTAGCTGCTCTCTCATCTGACAATGCAAAGCTATAGTCGGATTCTGCTATTGTGACCCACTGTGCAACTATGCGGCCTTGTGGTATGACACTCATCTTCAGATTGGAAGGTCCTGGGTTTGAGCTCCACTCTGATTGGTGCATAGTTGATTCCTTGGAAAAGGCTTTTTACTCGCATTCTCTAACTGTACTCAGGTGTAAAATGAGTACCTGATCGTTAACAGCGTTGTCTCTATTGGAAAAAAAATTTATAATATTGCCTAACATGTTAAATAAATAATAAAAATAAAATTTCCTTTATTCATCCCATAGGGGAAATTTGTTTCTAGGGTTTATTCCAAGGGAAGACTGGAATAACTCAGGCATCAGCCGCAGTGCAGTGCCGCAAATTGAGCTAGGATGAAGTGACTTGCTCAAGACTACACAGTGCAGCGGAGGGTGATCGAACTCTGTACCTTTCGGGTACGAAGCAAAGAACATACTGCTGAGCCACGTCGCCTCCCCCCCCCCCCCCCCCCCCAATTAACTCACTCAATCCTAGAGATTTTTGATACTTTTCGAAATTTGAAAAAATTTAGTAAAAATGAGCATGTGCATAGATAGTTTTATTCAACGACCATTAACATGTAAAAACTAAAAACATGAGCTTTGATTCTACGCCTATAATTTGTCTCAGAAAAATGTAATAAATAGGCATGGGGTAAAAGTAACCCGGGTAAACTACGGATATCGTTGGTGTTAGGGTTGAGTGAATTAATAGTTGCTGTTGGATTGGGATCCCAAGTGCTTTGAACATGTTTATTATAGAAATGCTCTACGTCATGGCACAAGACCGAAGGGCTAGAGCTCAGGTGGTCACTGGTTCGGATAAGTAAGTAATAATGGTATAGATTTATAGTGCGCCAAACATCCCTTCATCAGGAGGGCTCTGGGCGCATAACATAGATTAAGCCCTAACACAGTACACGAACAACGCTAATTATACATATAATCAAAAGAAAGCCTGTCGGAATAAGAATGTCTTCAATCGACGCTTGAATTCCTCTAGTGAAGACGAAGAACGTATCTCTAGTGGTAGTAAATTCCACACCCTTGGACCAGAATGCTGAAAGGCGCGTTCACCAGCCTTCACTCGACAGCGGGGTGTTTTCAATTTGAGGTCGTTTGTTGATCGAAGCGATCGCTGTGGGTTATACCGTTCAAGGAGGTTTGAGAGATATGCTGGTGACGAGCCCTCCAATTTGAAAACGATAAAAAGTATATAAATGCTCTAGTTTATTGTTTTTTTTTTTTAAATATCTCTTTTTCTTTTTAACTATAGAGACAAAACGTAGTCTACCTGGTACCTCTGGAAGGCCAGCGTGAGAATGAATGGTATGCCCTCATGATATCGGGCTTCGTATTGAAGGCCCTGTCGCTGATCCACCTGGTGGTGATGCAGTGCTCGTCGGACCTCTTCCTGGTGGATTGGGAGAGGGGCAAGGCGATACAAGCGACATCCGGTGGGCCAGGTGGTGAGGGCAGCAAGCCTCCGAAAGGGAGTGGAGTGTCCATCTGGCGGACTTATTTCGTGGCCAACGAGTGGAATGAGATTCAGGTAAATTACTTATAGATAGAACAAAGATGACGTCACTCACGCCTTTGTTATTGTTTTTTTGCCATCCGCGTTTGTGAGTTGTTCTCACTAAACTTTATTAACCAGACTATAAAAGTTCATGGTTACACACAGTTTTGTGTGTTGGTCCGTTATACTTCCGGATGGCAATGTTGTGAACTCCTTGGCCAAGCGCATTCTATCTATATATTGTATTTTAATAACTAAGTGGTACTAAACAAATGTCTACAAAAAATCTTCCACATTTTTTGGCGAAACAAAATATGAACTAAAGATCTTCTTCAAAAAGCTGACATGACCTCCCCATTTCTGAAACAGTCAAAACAAGAAGATGGAGTTGGATTGGCCATGTTTGTCGGATGAAAGAGGGAGCAATCCCAAAAACAGGGGTAATCGCAACAGGGGAAGACCACTGGAAACTTGGAGAAGATCGGTGGAAAGAGAGAGATTATGACATCCTTCAGTTGGACCTGGGGTGAGGTCCGGCAAGCTGGCAGAAGACAGAAGTCACTGGCGCTCCTTCCTGTCGACCTTATGTGTTTATATAACACAAAAAAATGAGTAGGTAAAGTAAGGTACTAAACTGTCAGAAGCTGTATGGTCTGTCATAAGTAATGAACAAAAAATGAGTATGGTATCTTATTTACTTAGGGAGGTAACTCGATATTTACTGAGGGAGGTAACTCGATATTTACTCTGGGAGGTAACTCGATATTTACTTAGGGAGATAACTCGATATTTACTCAGGGAGGTAACTCGATATTTACTTAGGGAGGTAATTCGATATTTACTTAGGGAGGTAACTCGATATTTACTTAGGGAGGTAACTCGATATTTACTTAGGGAGGTAACTCGATATTTACTTAGGGAGGTAACTCGATATTTACTTAGGGAGGTAACTCGATATTTACTTAGGGAGGTAACTCGATATTTACTTAGGGAGATAACTCGATATTTACTTAGGGAGGTAACTCAATATTTACTTAGGGAGGTAACTCGATTTTTACTTAGGGAGGTAACTCGATATTTACTTAGGGAGGTAACTCAATATTTACTTAGGGAGGTAGCTCGATATTTACTTAGGGAGGTAACTCGATATTTACTTAGGGAGGAAACTCGATATTTACTTATTTACTTAGGGAGGTAACTCGATATTTACTTAGGGAGATAACTCGATATTTACTTAGGGAGGTAACTCGATATTTACTTAGGGAGGTAACTCGATATTTACTTAGGGAGGTAACTCGATATTTACTTAGGGAGGTAACTCGATATTTACTTAGGGAGGTAACTCGATATTTACTTAGGGAGGTAACTCGATATTTACTTAGGGAGGTAACTCGGTATTTACTTAGGGAGGTAACTCGATATTTACTTAGGGAGGTAACTTGAAATGTGTTTGTTGTGTTATTTTAAAAAAAGATCTATTTCCCTCAGCATTACTTCCCTCCTAATTCCATATGCACGGATATAACGGGTCTCGGCTACAACGGATATTTTTTGCTAGTCCTACTTTCCTCATTGTATCCGAGTTCTACTGTATTCTATTTTTTTTCTTTTGTTCAGACCAAGAGAAAAATCAGCCGCGTGTTCCAAATATTTGCCGTGTTGTTTTTCCTCCACGTTGTTGGATTTGAAGACACGACGACCAAAGACCCGGACGGCACAGTGGGGAAAAGCGACGACGTCTACCAAAGTGCCCAGAGTGAGATGTTCCGATTTGCTTTGGCCTGTACTGTCTATCTCCTTGTCGGTGAGTGTAATGTGCAAGGTTGCCAATTTTCCATATGTGTTACAGTGCATGACATAATCAGTCGGATGGTGAAAAGGTTTGAACTGAGATATTGCCAAGTTTAGTTAGAATGTCGATTTTTATGCAAAATGAGTTCTCAAAAATAATTAAATCAACCGTTTTTGTACATTTTCGGAAAATATCAGAGCCTAATTTCACTTCTAAATATTTTTTACTGCTAGTCAAGTTGAAAAAGTATGAAATTTGAGAAAAGTTGCTGGATACCTTTCCCATATATCTGACCATAACTTCATGAAAAATCACCAGATTTACTTCAAATAAGGATTAAAATGATCTAGTTGAGCATATTCTTTCAGAAAATGAAAAAAAAAAAATGCAAATCCAAAATTTTCACCTTCTGACTGATTATGTCATGCGCTGACACGTATGTGAGGCTGACTGAGAAAACCCGGGCAGATGTGGCAAGCTTTGATTCGAGATATAATCCAAACTCGAAGATAAAATGTTTCCCACAGCAACAAATTTTATTCACAAAAAAATGCATAACTTGGTTTCGATTGGACATAGAAAGAAATTTTATTTGGTAAATGATCAGAAAGATGTGTGGTCTACACCACTGCATACATAACTCAATTTATGAAATTTGCACATCTTTCCAGGTTTTCTCAGACGGTCACACAAATTTATGGAATTCAGTACAGTCATAAACCCTCAGTATATTTTCCAATCACTAATAATAATAATAATAATAATAATAATAATAATAATAATAATAATAATAATAATAATATATACTTTATTCATCCAAAAAAAATGGAATGCTAAATGGAAAAAATAAAGTACGTTATGTCTTTTTACTGGAGTTCAGCGCTCAGAAAAGAGTTGGCCATTGTGTTTCTGTTAAAGTTCAGTAAATTTTGGCCTTCTGTATTGGCAACCCTGGTAATGGTTCAGTAACCTCACCGTAACAATTAGACATTAAATAAATTCCCTTTATTCATCCGCAAGGGGAAATTTGTCTTTAGGGTCTATTCCAAGGGAAGATTGGAATAACCCAGTCGTGAGCCGCAGAGCAGCGCCGCAAAGTGAGCTAGGGCGAGGTGACTTGCTCAAGGCCACACACAAAGAGGTGGGTATTCGAACTCGGTACTGTTTGGGTACGAAGCAAAGACCGTACTGCTGAGCTCCACTGCCCCTAGTGACCTATCGTCTCAAAACGGTATTATGTCGGAATGAGTCGGACCCCAGAAAAGTGAATTTTGGAGTAAGATCATGAGAAATTTGAATCTGCAGTTTTGTGCAATGCCCGAGATTGTATTTATTTTACACCATAACGATGAGAGGAGGTCCCGACAGCTCAGTTGGTAGAGCATTCTTGCAAAGGGAACGAGATCAAACTATTTTTGGAAACTATTCCCACGTTTTAAAACTTTTGTTTTAATTTTCTCCAGTTCCATCAACCCCAAGTGCTCTTCGAACTATTTTTGGAGATTTATTATCGTATAATGCAGATGTGCTTAATACAATCAATCCTATAATTTTAAGATAAATTGATGATACTAGAGAAAGTAAGGACATTCTGAGATCAGTGTAATATCTAAAGTAGAAAACAGTAAGGGCTGCCTGAAGACGGTGATCGGAAAATACTAACGAAAGAGTTGAAAATGGAAAGGCTTCGTATGGGAACAAAGTTTCCATTGTCTGTTTTGTTCCCATATGAAGCCTTGCCATTTTCACTCTTTCGTTTGTAATATCTAAAGGAAGGTTTTACTCTAGAAATAAAAATCAATGCCTTTGCTTTATTTATTTATTTATTTATTTTTAAAATTAATTTTCAGCCGTTGTCCAAGCCATTTTCTTCGTCTTCATTTACGAGCGGTTCATTTCGGATGACATCCGTGAGTTTGTGGATCTTTGCTCTATGAGCAACGTCAGTGTTTTCATCATGGCTCATGCCGAGTTTGGTTACTACATCCACGGAAGGTCTGTGCACGGCAGGTCAGATGTGGACATGAAGGAAATGTGCGACATGATTAAACGGGAAGAGGTCAGTCAGTGCTTTCAGTTTATCCTTTCTTTTATTTATTTATTTATTTATTTATTTATTTATTTATTTATTTATTTATTCATTTATTTATTCATTTATTTATTTATTTATTTATTCATTTATTTATTTATTTATTTATTTATTTATTTATTCATTTATTTATTTATTTATTTATTTATTTATTTATTTATTTATTTATTCATTTATTTATTTATTTATTTATTCATTCATTTATTTATTTATTTATTTATTTATTTATTTATTTATTTATTTATTTATTTATTTATTTATTTATTTATTTTTAAACCTCAGGAGTGAGATACATCCAACGTTTGTCGTCACTTTGCCAGTTTATTTTTATCTTCTTCTTTTATACATATACGTATGCACTAAACAACATAGGCATATGGATATTGACCTTAAAGTTATTGGCAAAAAATAAATAAATAAAAAATAAAACTAAGTAAATAAATCAATAAAAATAAATAAATAGATAACAAAATAGATGAAAAAAGAGATAAGATAATTTAAAACATCTATTTGAATAAATAGATATGAAGAGTATATTATTGCATATAAAAATTCATAGACACTTGCTTTTGGATCAGAAGGTCCTGAGTTCAAGCCTTGCTATGTGCATAGTTGAGTCCTTGGAAAAGGCTCTTTACTAATAAATTCTCTCACCGTACTCAGCTGTTAAATGAGTACCTGGTCGTTAACAGCGTTGTCTCTGTTGGAGAAAAAAATGTGATATCGCCTAACGGGCATTATGTCTTGTTCTACATGTTCTATGCTGCTGTTAGTCAGGGACCACTTGTAAAGTGCTTTGAGTACGTTTAGTGGATATTGCGCTGATAAAAGCTCAAGTTTCTTTATTTTTATTGGCT
Source organism: Berghia stephanieae (assembly GCF_034508935.2). Lineage (NCBI taxonomy): Eukaryota > Metazoa > Mollusca > Gastropoda > Nudibranchia > Aeolidiidae > Berghia > Berghia stephanieae. Next base: position 55,623,509 of record NC_088366.1, on the reverse strand, counting down.
GTTTTACACAGGCCTTGAGTGGGTGATGAGAGGTTGGCATGATATGATGTCAAGAGGAGGTGTGTTGATTATATTAGCTTATGGGATTATATTGTTCTATATATTGTGCGTATTGTTCACAGGACAACTTGGTGGGAATGCGAGGGCTTCAGCCTAATACAGAATCTCAAACCTTCATCATGTGCCTTCCCAAACGTCTACGACAAAAATATGAGACTGTTTACATGCCGGTGCAGTTGGAGGTAATGATTAAATTTGTCATCCGAAATAATAAGTGCTTTTATAAACTTTCATTTCATTTTTTTTACACCACATCTTTTCCTGAGGGGAAAAGGGGAGGGAGGGAGGGGGGGGGTGGAGTGAGCTGGCCAAGTAGTTAAGGCATTTTTATTGTGACCCGGAGGTGTCTGAGCCTTGATTCAGGCATTTTTGATTTGGTTTCCTAAGGCAAGATTATTAACCCCCAATTTGCTCACTTTGGACAACATGGGTGATTCTTGTTCACATCAGACGTTTGTTAGTTGGATTATCTATGTTATTCCTTCATGGAATTCCTTGGCGATGGCACGTAACAATGCCATGCAGAAGGGGGATGGGCGTAATTAAAAAAAATAAATAAATAAAAAAACAACTCCTCCTGCATCTTCATTGGTGCTGTTGGCTTAGGACTGGCTTTGACTTTGAGCACATTCAGTGTATCATGGGCCATAGCCCATGCATGATACACTAAATGTAAAGGCTCACATTAAAAAAAAATAAATTTTTTTTCTTCAACACCACCATTAAAAGTAGCCCATCAGAGCCATTCACGCATGAAACAGACAATTGCTAAGGATGCTAGCCTATCACAGATTACTTTCCACCAGATTTAACAGACCCAGCTACTAAATCATTGCTGGGTGGACTGCAGGTTGGGGGAGAGGGGGGGGGGGGGTGAGATCAGAAAGAAATCTCGACTGCACCCTGGATCAATCTTTGTCCCTTTGCTTGTGAAACGAGTGCTCTACCAAATGAGTTATCAGGACCCCCCCCCCGCCCCCCCATCATCTTTAATGCAAATATTAGAATATTAAAGAAATGAAACATTTAATTTGAAACTGGATTTTTTTTTTTCAATTTTCAGAATGCTTCAGCTGCAAATCGGGCCGAACAGGGCAAAGCAGGAGTCAAAGAGAAGAGTATCGAGGCGTACAACGTTCTAAACAGATTCTTATGTGCCTTTATTGACCATGTAAGTATATCAATATCATTCTGTATCGTGTTAAGATTTGAATAATAATGCAGGAATGGGGGATGACATCATGACTGATTTAATCAACTTTTATTTTAATTTACATTTTATTAACTCACTCAACCTTAACACCGACTATGTCCGTAGTTTACCCGGGTTACTTTTACCCCATGCCTATTTATTACATTTTTCTGAAACAAATTATAGGCATAGTATAGTATGAAAGCTAATGTTTTTTTAGATTTCGCACGATAATGGTAGTTGAATAAAACTATCTATGTACATGCTCATTTTTAACACATTTTTCCAATTTTGGAAAGTAGCAAAAATCTCTAGGATTGAGTGAGTTAAAGTGTTGCTAATAATTATTAAAATCCACTATAAACAAAATCAAACAACAACAAAAAAGCCCCCAAAACTTTACATTTTGGCCAAAGCTTCCATCAATGATATTGAGAATGCCTTTTCATTTCTCTACAGTCTCTCAAAGATGTCGACTACGTTGTAAAAGACAAGAATTTCTTGGAAAAGGTTCTGGACACTGAATTCTTGGAATTGACCGAAAAGGGAATATTTTATAGTGGTAAGATATTTAACAACTTATGACAATGTGTTCCTACGCTGTAAAGAAATAAATAGTAGTAGTAGTAGTAGTAGTTGTAGTCCATCAGAGCCTTTAGGCCCATAGAGCTGGAGTTTATCCCGGTTTCTATAGCGTGAAACCGGCAATAGCAATTGCTTGCTACTCTTTGGATAGGACGCTAGTCTATTGCAAAGTACTTTCAACCAGATTTTTATAGCGTGAAACCGGCAATAGCAATTGCTTGCTACTCTTTGGCTAGGACGCTAGTCTATTGCAAAGTACTTTCAACCAGATCTACTAGACCCAGCTACCCAATCACTGCTGGGTGGAGATGGGGGTCAGAAAAATCCTCAACTGCACCCAGGATTCGATAATGATATTTAAGTAAATGTATATACCAATGTGCCGCTTAGTGGAACAGAGGCTATGTATGATTGGTAATCTTTTTTTCTCTGATTCCAATAAATAACAATGTGAAATTGAATGTAAGTTTCAATTTAATATATGAAAACAGATAACATGGACATTTCGGGTTTCCCCTTTATCAGCAAAATACATTCTTTTTATATATATTTTTTTTGCTGTTGTAACAAAGCTGTTTCTATTTAGAGTGGGTGTTATATCTATGAAACAATTAAGCTTGCAGCTATGATTAGATAACTAATTGGATGGAATGTGCCATGAAGAAATCGTATTACGTCATCAAGAGGTAAAACTCAGGAATGCTCTTTACCAGAAACTAGAAATCCTTAATGATTATCGAGTAAAGACCATAATGTATGAAAATATTTCATGCAAAGTGTCTCTTCTTCAATCTTCAATGGCTTATATTTGCAAAAAGCCCTACAGGCCCATCACTGTAAATGTTCTATTACAGTCTCAATCAAATCAGGGAACAGTCACAGATTACTTTGACGAGCAAATGCATTCAACATTCAAGGGGCAGCATGGTTCAGTGGTACGGTCTTTGCTTCCTACCCAAAATGTACCGAGTTCAATCACCCACCGCTGCGTTGTGTGGCCTTGAGCAAGTCACCTTACCCTAGCTCACTTTGCGGCGCTGCACTGTGGCTGATGCCTGGGTTATTCCAGTCTTCCCTTGGAATAGACCCTAAAGACAAATTTCCCTTTGGGGATGAATAAAGGGAATGTTTCCAATCATTCAACATTTGTTATGTCCGGTCTCTTCATCAGATGATTTCACCCTTAAATCATATATACAGATGCATACCCACCTAGCTTCCCAGATCTGTTGTTGTTAAACGGCCATTACTTTAAAACAAATAACTCACCAATACTCATCAATGACAGCCGGAAGATTTCAAAATGCTGGTTTACTTTACAGGCTTTTGCTGAAAAAGGACATCCTTTTAAATTGTAATTTGTGATTCCTTGATATGTTAGTGAAAATCTTCCAACACCGCAGTGTGTGTCTTAGTAAATCACTTTAATTCCTATTTCTACTGTCTTCTCTCTTAGACTGACATTTTGCCATATGTATCAGTGTATGACATAATCAGTCGGAAGGTGAAAATTTTGGATTTGCATTTTTTTTTTTTTGCATTTTCTTAAAGAATATGCTCACCAGAGCATTTTAATCTTTATTTGAAGTTAATCGGGTGATTTTTCATGAAGTTATGGTCAGATGTATGGGAAAGGTATCCAGCAACTTTTCTCACATTTCATACCTTGTCAACTTGACTAACTGTAAAAAATATTAAGAAGTGAAACTAAGCTTTGACATTTCCCGAAGATGTGCAAAAAGTGTTGATTTAATAATTTATGACAAGAACTCATTTTTGATAAAAATTGACCTTCTATCAATATCTCAGTTCAAACCTTTTCACCATCCCACTGATTATGTCATTCATTCTCTGTAACATATGTTCAATTCTTTTCTTCCCAGATAACGGCCATTCCTTCGATAACGTGTTATTCTACGGCAACGAATTATTCCTCATTCTCTTCGACACTTACTTGTTCTGCATCATTGATCTGATGGCCCAGGACTTTGTTTTATCCGGGATCATCACCTACATTATTATAGAGGTAATAATTTATGAATGAATGAGATGACAGGATAATAATTGAGCTTAAAAAAAAATAATTGAGCTTTATATAGCGCAATATCCACTAAATGTGCTCAAAGCGCTTTACAAGGGGTCTCTGGTCAACAGCAACATTTAACATGTAGGACGGGACATGATGCCTGTTAGTACACTGTTAGGCAATATTACAATTGTTCGGACAAAGACAACGCTGTTAACGGCCAGGTACTCATTTTACACCTGAGTATGGTGAGAGAATGTGAGTAAAGAGTATTTTCCAAGGACTTAACTATGCACCGAGTGTGAGGCTCGAACCCAGGACCTTCCGATCAGAAAGCAAGTGTCATACCACTAGACCACATAGCCGCACGATAATGATAATGATATAATAGTAAGCTGCTAGAAGCTGTTATAACAGCTTTGAAAAAGAACAAAATACCAATACGCTTCAACAGTCCTAACGTCACTTCCCTCATAATGACTCATGGTAACTTAGTAACTGGCTCTTAACTATCTGAACAATGGCGGATGCTCTTATGAAATATTTCTCCGACGAGCATAAAATATTATAAATCATATCCAGAGGAAAAAAAACAAACATTATAAATCTGATCATGTTTTGACTTTTATACATTCTGATCACAAGACATATGAAAAGTTCTAGCCAGCATGAAGAATAAAAAGTAATGATTTTCTTTGTTTAGAACCATGATGGCCGCCATTGCTGGGCGACGTGACATCAGACTATTAAATCCAATTATGGAACATTTCAGGCTCAAAACCCCTCTTCAGCCAATAACAAAAACAATGAAAATATTAATACATCTCACTCGTATAATGTATCATAATATGCTTCTAACTGTTAATAATATAGATGCACTTTTACTTTTATTTTTATTTATTATATTGCTTTATAAAAGTATATAAGTATATTTTGTAACACTTAATCATTCATTCTTCTAATTCACGTTTATAAATCCAATTTCCTCATGGATGAATAAAGTTTATATATTTATTTATTTATAATTTATTAATTCATTTATCCTTAATATTATTTATTATTATTATTATTATTATTATTATTATTATTATTATTATTATTATTATTATTATTATTATTATTATTATTATTATTATTATTATTATTATTATTATATATTATCATTATTATTATTATTTTATTATTATTATTATTATTATTATTATTATTATTATTATTATTATTATTATTATTATTGTTGTTGTTGTTGTTGTTGTTGTTGTTGTTGTTGTTGTTATTATTATTATTATTCTTATCATTAGCATTAATATTATTATTATTATCTTTATTATTATCATTAGCATTAATATTATCATCATCATCATCACCAATATAAGTAGTCAGTCTCAGCATTATTACACTATTTTGTTATAATTTTGTTTTTTAATGGCATGCGATTAAAATTGATAATTTGAATGGCCATTGCCTCACCTAATTGCTGTTATTTTTTTTTTTATTTGTCTTCACAGCTCATTTGTCTAGCTAGAGAGATGGGCGGGAAGAAGAATCTAGCCAAGAAAACCTTGGTGGACGAACGGTTCCTGATATAAACACACGTTGTGGAACTTTGGCATCGTCCTATTATCACACAATTTACTATTTGTACAGTTGAACATAGATAGTACTTATAGATAATTATTCGTTTTACTTATTTCCTTTTATTGTCAAATGATATTGTACTTGCTGCCTAAAGAAAAGATTATGTGGTTTTGTCAGGACAGTTGGTCGCTGCGCTATGCTTTGTTTATCTCTAACTGCTGGACATTTAGGTTTGTCCTTTTTAACCCTCTCCTTACCACCCATAGGACAATCGTCACATTCGTTACGATGTAATCGACAATTATCTCATTCTGATTCCTCTTGTACAACACGAAATTTAAAGAAATGCTTTGATGACAGCTATAAATACTAAACACTGTGTTGTAGAATTCATTTTGCTGAACAACATTCTGTACAGAATGCACGTGTTACTGTTTTGTTTGAGTAAGAAAAGTCTATTTTTGTGCTGGGTGGGTGTGAATTTTGGGGGAAATTCTAAAAATAGCTGGTAAGGAGAGAGTTAAAGCAACCAATGCCAAATAGTGTGAAAAATTTTGCAGCCTCCTCATTTTTATATATTGATGTTGGGTAGCGACAATTTGTATGATGAGTGAGCGTTTCCAAAAGGAACTCCGGACTTCATTCCGAGAGGTGTGAGGAGCCAACCACTGCAGAAATTTAGTAAAACTACGAATTTTCCTTTTTTTTAGCTTGGGCGACCGATAAACAGCCTCTTGAAAGAAGCTGATATACAAAGAAGTGGTAAGACCTGGAATGAGATTAAAAAGTTAGCTCAGGATAGAGAAGGATGGAAACTGTTTGTCTGTGGCCTATACCCTGACCCAGGGTGAAAAAGGCAATGATGATGATGATGACGAATTTTCGTCTCTCAAAGTAACAATTATATAAAGATTTTCAATTCGATAAGCTTCTTGAAAACAAAGTTTCGTTACCTGAGCTGGTATATAAAGGAATTTGAAGCATTGATTTAAAGTATTAAGGACAAATTGGTCATTTTTAACAATAGACACGTCTGCTATGTTGATGGCCCTGAAAATTTACGATTATTTTTTTTCAATTCCAAGTTGGCAGGTCTGAATCTAGTAAACGGCGACGGACTGTCCTAAATGCTATTGTGACTTTGTATGTAAAATGTGCGGAGATTGAGTATTGAAACTGTAGATATAATTGATTTTGTATTACAGAGGTACACTTTTATATTGTATGTGTGTGGGTGTGTGTGTGTGAGAGAGAGAGAGAGAGAGAGAGAGAGAGAGAGAGAGCAAGGAGGAAGGGGAGATCGAGAGAGTAGGGAGAGAAATATAGAAAGAAGAGAGAAAGAACAAATAAGAAAGAAAGAAAGAATGGAGAGAAATGAGAGGGAGAGAGAAAGAAAGAGAGAAGGTAGATATGTAGACACCGAGAGCTGATTAGTATGTACGCTTGTGTATATGTATGTGGATATGTGTTTTAATAACAGAATGTTTACTTACAAAGATGATCTCTGATGATCTGTACTTTTTTAATATCAAAATTTCAATTTCATCCAATTTGACTAATTTAATTTGCATTTTAAAATGCTGTACTGGAAAATTCCGTCCATTTTGTGTTAAATATTTTTTTTAATTTCCATTTTTTTAAAATATGACTTTTAAAATATTTATTGTAATGACATATCCCTGTTTGGAGATTTTAGTGCCCTATAAATATAGTGTTGTAATTTAGTAGTTTTGTTAAATTCAGTATGTTTTTTTGTATTTTTTTTACTGGAAACATTCCAATGTTGAGGTGTTATCAAATTCATATAATCACAGATCATTTATTAGTATATTATATAAAATTAGATTCCGTCTTTGAGATAATTTACTGATATGAAGGGAGCTAGATTTAAGTTTGTTTGTTTTAAAGTGAAGTGAATCCTGATAGCTCATTTGATAGAGCACTCACTTTCCATGCAAAGGGACTGTGTGATCAATCCCAGGTACAATCGAAATTTACCTCTACCCCCTTACCTGCCCCACCAGCAGTGATTGGGTAGCTGGGTCTGTTAGATCTGGTGGAAAGTACTTTGTGATAGACTAGCGTCCTATCCGAAGGATGGCAAACAACTGTTATTTTCCATTTTACGTTATAGAAACTGGGATAAGCTCTTGCTCAATGGGTTTAATGGCTCTGAAGGACTATTTTTTAAAGTGAAGATGGCAGGTTTTGTTTCTTGAAAATCATTCCTCGTGGCCTTTTATCGATAAAGGGGAGCTAAAACACTTTAAACTTATATATACATACATACATATATATATATATATACATATATATATATATATATATATGTATGTATGTATATATAAGTTTAAAGTGTTTTAGCTCCCCTTTATCGATAAAAGGCCATGCTTACAATCATTTTAACTAGATAAATGAAATGCTAAATGAAGAAATTAAAACATATTTTCTCGTAAGTTATTATGTGTTGTTTCTTATTCCCAATAGCTGTGATCATATTTGTCTTTTAACTTTTAGAGCACAGGACACACAATGGGTTACTGCTGCTGGGGTTACTTGTGGTGTTATTTCATCTTTTAACTCACCCAACCCTAACACCGACTATATCCGTAGTATACCCGGGCTTACTTTTACCCCATGCCTATTTATTACATTTTTCTGAGACAAAGTATATACGTAGCATCAAAGCTAATGTTTTTAGTTTTTACATGTTTATGGTAGTTGAATGAAAATATCCCATGTACATGCTCATTTTTAATACATTTTTTTTCCAATTTTGAAAAGTGGCAAAAATCTCTAGGATTGAGTGAGTTAAAGCTCTCAGGAATACAGACCCTGTCAACCAAACTCAACCATTAAAAATATTTATCACATTTTCCCCCAATATTTAGGGCTGGTGTTCTCTTATACCCCTCCCCCAACCCCCCAACCCCCCAGCCCCACCTCCCCCCCTACAAAACCCCCATAAAACAACACATTTTCATCATGCGCAACTGTCCAAAATTTCAAGCCCAACTCATGAAGACGTAACAGGCTAGTAGCAGTAGTAGTCCTTCCGAGCCATTGGGCCTATGGATCCGGAGTCTATCCCGGTTTCTATAGTGTGAAACGGACAATGGCAATTGCTTACTATCTTTTGGATAGGACACTAGTCTATCGCAAAGTACTTTTCACCAAATCTAACAACAGTAACAGTCTCAGCTACCCATTCACTGCTGTGATCATATAATTTGTCTTTTAAATCACAGGACAGACAATGGGTTACTGCTGATGGCGTTACTTGTGGTGTTATTTCATCTTTAAAGCTCTCAGGAACACAGACCTGTCAACCGACTTCAACCATTAAAAATATTTATCACATTTTCCCCCTATATTTTTATGGCTGGTGTTCTCATATTTTCCCCCCTCAAAAAACCCCCCAAAAAACAACATATTTTCAACACAGAAACTATCCACAATTTCAAACCCAACATTTGCTGAATTTATGAAGACTTAACAGGCTAGTAGAAAAAAAAATATTTAAAAATTCCGCCCTTCGCCTAGGCAATCCTCGAAGGAATATACATAGATAATTTATCAAACAAGATGTCTGATGTCAACAGGAATTCACCCATGTTGTCCAAGTGAGCAAAGTGGGGGTTAATAATCTTGCCTAAAGAAAAAAAACGAAAGTGCCTGATGTGGGGCTTGAACCAGGGACCTTCCGCATCACAGTGCAATGCCTTAACCACTCAGCCACTCCGTACCCCCAAGGCTAGTAGAGGGAATGAAAAACCCTCAACCCATTGACAATCATCTGATGACTCAGGTTAACATCTAGGTAAAACAATATTTAAAACATCAACTCTTCCACTTTTATTATTTTTTTCCCCATTTTTTCTACAAACTCGGACTTCCTGCACTTATTATAATATTTTTTTTTACCCAACGTTCCCATATCATCATAATCTGGACCTCAAAGCGTACTAAGCAAGAGGAACACATTCAAATGCTTACATTATACATTCAAAACAACAAATGTAACAATTTATAACAGATGATCTACAAGGGAAAAAATATCATCTCCCAAAACTTTAACTATGACTATAAATTTGACTGTTTCCATCCCAGCCAAGGACTCTGACAAAGAAAAGGAGAAAACCAAGAAATCTCATTCCAAGACAAAGGCAAAAAGCAAGTTGGAAAACAGATATAAGAGGATAGAAGACACAGTAAGTGACCTCCCTGCCCACTATGAAATCTCATTTTTAGTCGCACATGGAGAAGTTGAGTTCCTGCAACCCCAACAGCTTGTAAACGAGGGAAAAAATATTATTGCAAAACATTTCTAGAGTCACTAGAGTGCTTCATGCCTAGTCCTCAAAGTTCTTTACATCAATTATATAAAGCTTATAAAGTTTAGGTAAAATTCCTTATGCACTTACACACATCTATCTGTTCCAGAATGAGAATAATGCATAAAATAAATGAAATTCTAGCGCTTTATTATTAGCAACGAACTTTATTGCAATGTAGTGAATGACAAATCAACAATCTTTGGAAGAACATGGAAGTAATTGGTAGTGTACACAAAATTGTAAAGTGTTAGAATGGGTGTGTAAAATAATACTCATATGGTACAAATGTTCATTGTGGCAAAAATTTAAATATCTGAATCTAGTACTTGAAGAAGGGTACAATAAACGAGTAATAATTTATTTAAAGCTTGTCAATCTTTTTTTTTTCGGAATACTTTCCTTTTTAAAATATTGATTCCATTTTTCCACAATTTCTTTTTGTTTTTTTTTGTTTGTTGCTTTAGGTCTCTTCCAACACAATTGAGGTTATATGAGAGACCGCTGAAACAAAAAAATAAGCAATCTAGCAAAAATAGTACAAATGTAAATCAAAATCATAACCTAAAGATATCATAAGCTAAATTATAAATAACCAAGAACAAACAGGCAGAAGATTTACAGAAAAAAAAAATATCCCCTGTCAAAAATACAATCACAAACCAAAGAAGCAGGATAGGCTAGTAAAGAGAAGAAGAAACGACACCACTATCGGATCGTACACCCATGCGAACATCATAGGTATATGATTCAAGGGTGATGCTCCCATCCAACCACCCGCTTCCACAATTTCTTTCTAAAGGATGGTAGAGCAAGTTTTTTAAAACTTGAGCTTTTGTATAGCGTAACATCCACTAAACATGCTCTGCTCAAAGCCCTTTACAAAGGGTCCCTAGCCAACAGCAACACGTAACATGTAGGACACAACATGACACCTGTTGGGTGATATTACAATTTTCTTTCCGACAGAGACAATGCTGCTAATGGCCAGGTACTCATTTTACACTTGAGTGCGGTGAGAGTGTGAGTAAAGAGCCTATTCTAAGGATTCAACTACGCACTGCTCAGAATGGGGGCGAGTGTTATACCACTAGACCCACAAGCAAACCTGAGGAAGAATGTTTTTAGTAAAGAGACATACAAATTAGATAGACAAAATACTATTTGAAATACTCTTCTAATTTTTATCTCTTTGGTATTTAAGCCAAGCTGCATGCAATTTTTTTTGAGTACTTTGTTGAAATCAACTGGCACCTTTGGTAGACAAAAACAAAAATAGCATAATCAGATATTTAAATTAATTGTTATTTCACACAAGCTTTTAAAATCGTAATCAGTCAAGTATGGGGGGTCATGATAATTTCTGGAAAGGTCTATTATACCATCAGAAATCTCCAAATTGATTTTCACAAAACGTTTTCTCAAATTCGTTGGAGTCAACTTTCATGAATAAGTACTTTAACATTTATATTTAAGTAGTTTGAAATAAAAACAAGTGTTTTTTTTTTTATTATTGTGACACTTTATTTGTCAAGAGAAACATTAACAAACGTGACTTTTTAATCTATGTATTTTTTATTAGTATTACGTGCAGAGTTTTAACAAGTTTACGATGTAAAACCCTACAAACTGTGGAGTGATCCTCGACAATATTGGAGGTTTCCACAAGACGAAGAAGAAGAAGAAGAAGAACCAGCAGTTCCTAACCCTTCAGGTTCATAGCAGTTTCAACAATTTAACCCACTCAATCCTAGAGATTTTTTCTATTTTTCAAAATTGGAAAAAAAAATGTATTAAAATTGAGCGTTTACATAGAAAGTTTTATTCAACTATCATTAACATGAAAAAACTAAAAACATTAGGTTTGATGCTACGCCTATAATTTGTCTTAGAAAAATGTAATAAATAGGCATTGTGTAAAAGTAACCCTGGTAAAACTACGGATATAGTCGGTGTTAGGGTTGAGTGAGTTAAAAGACAAAAAGCAATGAAGCGCTGAAGAGGTCCGCATTGTATAATAAAGATTTGAATAAGTGTGCATGAAAGGTGCCAGACAAAAGAAAGAAAGAAAAATACAAGAAAAAAAAAAAAAAAACCATCCCAAAAAATCAGTCTCCATCGACTGGGGATCGAACCTCAGACCTTCTCTCTGTCTGGCACCTTTCATACACACTTGTTCAGATCTTTATTATTCAATGTGGCCCTATTTAGTTGTTCATCGCTTTTTGTCTTTTAAATTGTTGAAGCTGCTATGAACCTGAAGGATTAGGATCTTTATATTACACCAGTGCCTGCTGCCTAATTTCTCAATCAAAATAATTGAGCTTTTTAAAAAAAAAAATTGAGTTTTTATATTTATATAGCGCAATATCCACTAAACATGCTCAACGCACTTTACAAAGGGTCCCTGACCAACAGCAACAGGTAACAAATAGGATGAGAGCCTATTAGGCGATAATACAATTAAAATGGACTGGTGTTGACATATTCTATCCAAGTCAAAGTGATACTAAGCTGCTAAAAGCTGTAAACTCAAAAAGCTAATGAACAAAAATGAATGTAACAGCTTTGAAAAAGAACAAAATACTGAGCACATAACCTTTCGGGCTCAAAACCCTTCTTCAGCCAATACAAAAAGCAATATTTATTTATTTATTTATTTAATTATTTATACAATGGTTTAAGCCTGAAACGTTCCATACCAATAAATGTTTTGTTATTGACTGAAGAAGGGTTTTGAGTCCGAAACATTCTGTGTTTGGTAGTTTGCTCTTTTTGTTCATTACTTTATACATATTTTATCATGTTCATTAAATGATAATCCATTATTTACAATGGAGAAGTTTGTTTTGTTTGTTTTTAAAGGTTTTACGGCGCTTGCAACACATTTAGGTCATATCAGCGCCAGTAAAAAGGAAGAATATTGGATAGTAAAAAACATTCTAGATGTACAATTAAAAGGACTTGAGAAAAAAGTAAGACAAAGGGGAATGGTTCAAATACTGAACAGATGAAGATTCCAAGAGCACACTATCAATGTACTTAGTTTGAGATTACCTAAATGTTTCACCCAGACACCAGCGAAAGATCCCACTAAGAGGAATTCACTCAAATGTTAATAAATCATATGTTAAAAATTAAAAAAAAAAAAATAACAGTACATAACATAGAGATGATTTGCAAGGAAAAAAATATCATCTCCCAAAACTATAACTACATATACATTCGACTGTTTCTCTCCCAGCCAAGGTCCGGGTAAGGACAAAACTCTCATTTCAAGACAAAGACAGAAAGTTATTGAAAAACAGATACAGGGGGATAGAAGAAAAAACTATTTGTTCCCAGTTCCCCAATGTCTTACATTTTTCTTGGGTGCTTTAATTGTAATTCAAGAACTTTTAACTATCTCATTTACTTCCTTTTTACTGGCGCTGATATAACCTAAATGTGTTGTAAGCGCCGTAAAACCCTTAAAAACAAAATAAAAACAAAAACAAACAGTAAGTAGCTCTATGTCCACTATGGGAGGTCAGGAACCCCACCCAGACAATGAGAAAGCTACCAGACAAATGTGTAGACAAAAAAAGTTAGTGTATCAAGTTGTAGATGATTGATTAACGGTCGGTGCCATTGGAATGTAAATTGTAAATAAGTTTTTGATTTGAATGAATGAAAGCTCTTTGGCATTCCTACATGTATATTGTGTAAATGCAACATGAGTAAATCAAAATATATAACACAACCATCGAAGAAAGACACGAATGTAAAACAGGACAAAATAATAAGGGCATTGTTAGAAAGAGTATTATTATGTGTTGAGTAAAGTAGAGAATTTATAAATAATATTTTGCACCATGAAATAATTATCCACCTTTACCCTTTTTATTAAATAATGCTTTTTGGTTTGTTTCAGTATAATTTTTAAATAATAATATTATCACCAACAATAATAACAACAACAACAACAACAACAACAACAATAATAATAATAATAATAATAATAATAATAATAATAATAATAATAATAATAATAATAATAATAATAATAATAATAATAATAATAATAATAATAATAATAATAATAATAATAGCGGTAAATTGCTATGCACCATTTGGCAAATATTAAAGATAAAATAACATTTTTATGTCTACTAATACAGAATTATATTGCATTTTTTTTTTCATTTTCTATTTGGCTTGAATTAAAAAGAATGACTGATGTCTACCGATAGGAGAACTGACCATGGTCAATGTTATGATGGTCAATACAACCCACAGCAAGGGTCAAACAGAAGATAGAATGGTTGTCCAGTTGGTCACATTACCCATAAGGCAGGGGCATTAAACTTTCTATGGCCTCTGTGTTAACTCTCTCCTTACCAGCTATTTTTTAGAATTTCCCCCGAAAATTCACACCCACCCAGCACAAAAATAACCTTTTCTTACTAAAACAAAAAAGTAACAAGTGAGCTCTACAACACAGTGTTTAGTATTTATAGTTGTGATCAAAGCATTTCTTTAAATTTTGTGATGTACACGAGAAATTAGAGTGAGAAAATTGTCGGTCAGATCGTAACAAATGTGACGATTTTCCTATGGGTGGTAAGGAGAGGGTTAAGTATAAGTAAATAGATGAGTGATTTAAATTTTCTGTGGTCTTCGTATAAGGTATAAATTTTTAGTACAAAATACTGATACCAAAGTCCTCCAAACAAATGATAATAAATATTAAAATAAATGAATAAAATATCGACTTATTTAGTTACCCAAACAGTAATTATTCACAAATTACATGCAAAAGAGAAAAATACAGCTGTGAATTCATAATGAACAATATTGAGGAAAATGTTTGATTATCTTTGCAAGTCCAGGTCCAGCAGCAACATTGTTACTCCAAGTGTTCAGTTGATCTCTCCGAGAAGATAACTCGTCTGAATTCTGGCACTCCATCCAGCTCGTAAAAAGCAGAGGAAAGCAAGAAGACCAAAAGCTGAAATGAAAAATGAACTTCATGACTATTGTTTGTTTGTTTTTTTTTAAAAGGGCTTTACGGCCCTTGCAACACTTTAAGGTCATATCAGCGGCAGTAAAAAGGAAGAAAATAGGTGAGTAAAACGTGATAGTATTACGATTAAAGCACAAAAGAAAAGGTGAGACAAAGTCGAATTGGTTCAAATAGGGAGCAAATGTAGATTCCAAGAGCACACTATCAAAGTACTTAGTTTGAGATCATCTAAATGTCTCATCCTGATACAAGCACAGGTCTCCACAAAGAGGAATACACTCAAATGTTTATAAATCATATATATGTAAACAAAACATAATACAATGCATCACAGAGAGATGATTTTCAAGACAACAAAATATCTTCTCCCAAAACTAACTATACATTTGACTGTTTCAATCCCAGCTAGGGTATCCCGGCCAGGGCCAGAACAAAACCAAGTAATCTCACCCCAAGACAAAGGTAGAAAGCATGTTGGAAAACAGATAAAGGAGGCTAGAAGACATAGTAAGTGCCTCCTTGCCCACTATGGGAGGTCAGGAACCCCATCCAGAACTTCATGACGAAGAATGTTGGAAACTGTCAACACAGTGTGTGTCAAACTAAACAAGACTATCTGCGGTTTTATTGAACTCTATGTTTATAATCAAATCATTCCAAAGATTTACCTGATTCAGTTATATATATATATATATTATGATTAGGACGACTGATATTTGGGGGGGGGGGGGGGGGGGGGGGGGGGGGGGGGGGGGGGTTCCTTGTATTTTTCTTTCTTGCTTTGTTTAGCACTGTTTTATGCATACTTTTCCAGATCTTTATCTTACACCAGTGCCTGCTCCCTCTAATTTCTCAGTGTTAATTTGAGATGGCTTTTAAAAAAAAATATTTCAATTTAATAAAACTTACACAAGACTTTTATTCAATTCTCTACAGATATGTTCATGAAAACAAAATGTTCTCTATCACAATATCCTAGAATAATATTTCAATTCTGTCCAAATCTTTTCATGAAAACAAAATGTCCTCTATCACAATATCCTAGAATAATATTTCAATTCTTGTACAAATCTTTTCATGAAAACAAAATGTCCTCTATCACAATATCCTAGAATAATATTTCAATTCTTGTACAAATCTTTTCATGAAAACAAAATGTCCTCTATCACAATATCCTAGAATAATATTTCAATTCTGTACAAATCTTTTCATGAAAACAAAATGTCCTCTATCACAATATCCTAGAATAATATTTCAATTCTGTACAAATCTTTTCATGAAAACAAAATGTCCTCTATCACAATATCCTAGAATAATATTTCAATTCTGTACAAATCTTTTCATGAAAACAAAATGTCCTCTATCACAATATCCTAGGATAATATTTCAATTCTTGTACAAATCTTTTCATGAAAACAAAATGTCCTCTATCACAATATCCTAGAATAATATTTCAATTCTGTACAAATCTTTTCATGAAAACAAAATGTCCTCTATCACAATATCCTAGAATAATATTTCAATTCTTGTACAAATCTTTTCATGAAAACAAAATGTCCTCTATCACAATATCCTAGGATAATATTTCAATTCTTGTACAAATCTTTTCATGACAACAAAATGTCCTCTATCACAATATCCTAGGATAATATTTCAATTCTTGTACAAATCTTTTCATGACAACAAAATGTCCTCTATCACAATATCCTAGGATAATATTTCAATTCTTGTACAAATCTTTTCATGACAACAAAATGTCCTCTATCACAATATCCTAGGATAATATTTCAATTCTTGTACAAATCTTTTCATGAAAACAAAATGTCCTCTATCACAATATCCTAGGATAATATTTCAATTCTTGTACAAATCTTTTCATGACAACAAAATGTCCTCTATCACAATATCCTAGGATAATATTTCAATTCTTGTACAAATCTTTTCATGAAAACAAAATGTCCTCTATCACAATATCCTAGGATAATATTTCAATTCTTGTACAAATCTTTTCATGACAACAAAATGTCCTCTATCACAATATCCTAGGATAATATTTCAATTCTTGTACAAATCTTTTCATGAAAACAAAATGTCCTCTATCACAATATCCTAGGATATTATTTCAATTCTGTACAAATCTTTTCATGACAAGGACTGAGATCGATCCTGGGTAAATTCGAGTTTTGTCTCTTCTGACACCCCCCCCCCCCCCCCCCCCCCCCGACTTGTGTTAAACAAAATAAAAACACTCACCTGCCCAAGCAATATAGAGAGGCCAACAATCATCAAGGGCCTTTTTGTAGGTGAAGACCTGTAAGATTTTAAACAGAGTAAAAATTATGGAAGTGATAAACTTAGTCATAGATGCTGATAATGGGGGTCCCGATAACACAATTGGTAGAACACTCGCTTCACACGCAAAGGGCCTGAGATCAATCCCGGGTGCAGTCAAGATTTTATTCTGACCCCCCCTCTGTCCACCCAGCAGTGAAT
>NC_088366.1:55596236-55601236 GCF_034508935.2 Berghia stephanieae | reverse complement strand
ATCTATCATATTGGAATAGAATTAATCATTTTGTAATTTAATTTGTAATTTAAATGGTGGGAGAATGGTCTTAGGAACGTAGAGGAGGGTTCGTTTACAATTCAGAAACAAACAAAAACAAAAACAAAACAAAACAAAAAAGAACACCCTGACACGTAACTGAACAGAAGGTTTATAGTGATTACCCAGGGATGGGATTTTAACTTTGTAAAAAACAATCAACAAGGTGTGCGGCTATGTGGTCTAGTGGTATGACACTCGCTTTCGGATCGGAAGGTCCTGGGTTCGAGCCTCGCGCTCCGCGCATAGTTGAGTCCTTGGAAAAGGCTCTTTACTCACATTTTCTCACCGTCCTCAGGTGTAAATTGATTGCCTGGCCGTTAACAGCGTTGTCTTTGTCCGAAAAATTGTAATATCGCCTAACAGGCGTAATGTCCCTTCCTACATGTTAAATGTTGCTGTTGACCAGAGACCCCTTGTAAAGTGCTTTGAGCACATTTAGTGGATATTGCGCTATATAAAGATCAATTTTTTTTAAGGAACACGTGTTTACATTCCAAGATTTGTCTACAGAGAGGATGTACTGAATACTTCTCTGTCGTCGATCTGGTTTTTTTAGTAATGTATTTCTGATTCTATTGGGGTTTTTTTTGTTGTTGGCTGAAGAAGGGTTTTGAGCCCGAAATGTTCCATGTTTGGTATTTTTGTTCTTTCTTTGAAGCTGTTATATTCATTATTGTTGATTACTTTTTACAGTCCACATCTTCTAGCAGCCTAGAATATCACATTTATTTCCCTTGCAGGCCAAGTGGAACCAACTTTACATTTCATACAGTCTAAGTTGCATGTTAGGCATGATTTCTAAATTCAAACTCTCAAAAATTCATCAAGCCTAAAGTCTGGTACTTACTCGTTTCTAAGTTATGTTAGGTTATGTGTGTAAAATGCCTTTTTTAAACAAAATAACAAAATTGGCCATTGACCATGCTAACAATTGCTTGAGTTTGTTACAAGAGGAGACATCATATGTGACCCTTCGTCTCGAAACGGTATTATGTCGGAATGAATTGGACCCCGAAAAGTGACACTAGAATTAAATTGATAGTAAATTTTTGAGCTTTTGCGTTGTGAGAAATTGTCTTCATTCTGTAACATAACAAATCGAAACAAACCCTAAGTTTCATGTTTTTGTCAATAAATTCAATTATTTGCACCCAAGTCATCCCGACATAATACCGTTTAGGGACGGTGGGTGACATATGTCTCTACTACATTAGTTTTCATATATTTATTGGCATACATACCATTCTGCTCTTGAACACATAATCTGTTTTGCATTCCTGTTACATGTATTAAGCATGTGACAAATACAACGAACAAACTTGAATCCCTCTGGTGCATCTTTAAAAGGCTGAGGACAAAACAAACAATTTTTTAAAAACCTTTTATGCCACAATATTCAAAACTCAAAACTCATCACTTGTTTGTTTGGACTAAGGGGAAAACAAATCACTCAGATTTATGGTTAATTAATATTTTCATAGATATATATATATATATATATATATATATATATATATATATATATATATATATATATATATATATATATATATATATATATATATATATATATATATATATATATATATATATATAAAAACATGTATAAACACTTTGTAAACTGGATGAACTAAAGTTGTGATGTAGCTTTGTTCGTGCGCTTCGCTTTCTTATTATTTTCAACGCTTTGTTATGCTATGTCTGCTTTATCTGTTTTCGTAACCGTTTGCTTTTCTGTTTGTGTTGCAGATCATCATGCTTCCCGTTGTACCTCTTTTGAATGTTGAATAAAGCCTAGACTTAGGTTTAAACTAAAGACAGACTCCTCTACACTCACTTCATCAGGCATGCAAGGTTTTGGATCATACCATCACAATCTCTCTTACTTTTCCCTTTTTTGTCTTTTTACTTAAACTCTTTGAACGCTGAGGTTATATTTGCATTTTCATCACAAAATGGCTGACACCTGATTGAGGCAGCATGAGAATGACAAGCTAAGATAAAAGCAACATTCAAATCCGGCGCAAAATTCAATTAAAATACCCCCCTAGGGCCAATTGAATGTTCTGATGAAAGAAATGATACCATTGGTTCAATTGATAATACTATTGTAGAAACTTGAATTCGATTACATTATTATTGTTGCCTTTCAAGACCGGCTGCACTGTGTGGCCATTGGCCAGTTGGACAGATTCTGCTCTGGCCTCACAGTGCGGCCAATGGTGCTGAAAGAGTTAATTCTCTTCATTACTTGTGGTGCATACGGCCTCTATAAGCATCCACCATTTATTTCTGTCCTTGACTTTCTTCTTGGCAGTCTCTGACATTGCCTGCCACTTTCAATTCATCAGACAGTGAGCGCCTCCATGTCTATTTCGGACGCACAACCTTTCGTGGCCCTTGGGGGTTTCAATCAAGTGACTGGTGAGCGATGTTCTCCCTGTTCCTTTCAACCATTGATAATAGACTCAGCTATATGGTCTAGTGGTATGACACTTGCTTTCAGATCAAAAGGTCCTGGGTTCGAGCCTTGCTGAGCGCATAATTGAGTCCTTGGAAAAGGTCTTTACTCACATTCTCTCACCGTACTTCTTCTTCTTCTTGTTTTCTCTCTTTCCAAAATAAATTAAAATTTTTTTAATTTTTAATTTATTTTGGCCTACAAAAATAAGAACAGTGGATCTATTAAAGAAAGCTGACTGCACTAGCATTGATAGCCAAATAAAAAGAAGAAGATGGCGTTGGCTGGGTCATGTGGCCAGAATGGAAAAAAGGTCACTTCCCAAGTCAGCCTTGTACTGGACAGCAGATGGGAAGAGAAAGCGGGAAGACCCAAAGAAACCTGGCGAAGGACCATGGAGAAAGAATTAAAGGAAGCAGGCCTGTCCTGGAATACAGCCACCGCAAAAGCAGCCGATCGCAAAAAATGGAGATGTCTGGTGGATATGTGCCTCAAGGCCCGAAGAGGATTAAGTAAAGTAGTAGTCTCACCGTACACAGGTGTAAAATGAGTACCTGACCGTTAACAAAGTTGTATCGGTCCAAAAAAAAATTGTCTAACAGGTGTCATGTACCATCCTAAATGTTAAGTGTAGCTGTTGGTGAGGGACCCATTGTAAAGCGTTTTGAGCATGTTTAGTGGAGCTTGCACTATATATAAAATGTTCAATTTAAATCACAATCTCTCTTACTTTTCTCTTTTTTTTTACTTAATCATCTTCATTACTTGTGATACATACGGCCGCTATAAGCATCCAACATTTATTTCTGTCCTTGACTTTCTTCTTGGCAGTAGCCGACATGAGGCCTGCCACTTTCAATTCATCAGACAGTGAGCGCCTCCATGTCTATTTCGGACGCACAACCTTTCGTGGCCCTTGGGGGTTTCAATCAAGTGACTGGTGAGCGATGTTCTCCCTGTTCCTTTCACTCATTGATTACAGACTCCTGATTGCACATTTTAGAACAATAAATCTAAATTTAGAGATCTTACACAATAAACTTCAAACCTATTCTTTTATCTTATCAAAACACTGAGAATCACCTAAAAAAAGGTTGAAAGCCTGATTTCAACTCAGTATTAAAGTAATCAAGAGCTACAATTTTTTTATTTTTTTTTAAATTTTTAAATGAAAAAGTAGGAAATAGAAAAGACAAACTGACAGACAGGCTTTAGGCTAGATGAATTTTTGAGAGTTTGAATTTAGAAATCATGCCTAATGGGCAACTTAGTATGAAATGTAAAGTTGGTTCCACTTGGCCTGCAAGGGAAATAAATGTGATACTCTAGGCTGCTAGAAGATGTGGACTGTAAAAAGTCATCAACAAAAATGAATATAACAACTTCAAAAAAAAGAACAAAATACCAAAGAAATTATTAATCCAAACAACTCACCGTCAATTCTTTGCAATTTGGACAATCTACAATCGATAAATTAGATTGATCCTCCATCTTTTCTGCCACGTGTATTTTGTAGCGACACACCTGGCATACTGTATACGTAACAGGTCGACCTCTTGCATTTGTCTCTGTATAATACGTTCCAGGTCGAACATCAAGATCGGGACAATCTGATGAAAAGAATAATAAAAGAGTAGAGGTCATTTTTCGTTTTTTTTTTTGTTTTTTTAATACAAATAGTTCAGATATTGCATCATTGCAGGGGACAGATGTGTAGAAATAGGTCTTAAATTTGATAAGGGGTAACCAATCATTCAGTTAGAAGAGCATTCGCTCCACAAATTGAAGAGAGACCAATATTGGTCCTAACTGCAATTAAAGATGAAGTGAGTAGGAAAGTGCCAGAAGACAATAGAGAATAAAAAATTTTCGAGGCAGTGATGGGGGTTTGAACCCGCGACCTTACTGGTACGACAACTCCGCCTGGCCGGTAAGAGGGGGATCGTGGATAGCTCATACGGTAGAGTCATGCTCTCATCAGCCAGGTGGAATTGTCGTACCAGTAAGATCTTGGGTTCAAACTCCCGTCACCGCAGTGAAAATTTTTTATTCTCTATTGTCTTCTGGCACTTTCCTACTCACTATATCTCTAGTTGTTATCAACATAAGTGCCTGCTCCACTCACTTTTCTGAGTTAAAAATTAACCCCTAACTGCAATTGAATTTTTTACAGACCCGATAAACAGTGACGAAGTAAACTATAAAATCTAATGGAAATTACTAAGTGATAGACTAGCATCCAACCTGAAAGATAGCAAGCAGTTGTTATTGTTCATTTAAAGAACAACTTCCATACATTTTGACAAAGTTGCCCTAAAAGTAAAGAAAGATCTGGATGAAGAAAAATAGAAACTTTTAAAAACCATCAGATTAGGATAGGGTACTGTTTTGGGTTTTTTTTACCTTAACTTAAAATTAAATGATTAAATGATATCATTTTAGGAATTTAATCTTCTTAAACTTTTATTACATTTAT
>NC_088366.1:55588736-55591236 GCF_034508935.2 Berghia stephanieae | reverse complement strand
GAAAATAACACACATGATAATACATAACAGAGAGATGATTTACAAGGAAAAAAATATCATCTCCCAAAACAATAACTATGCATTTGACTGTTTCCCTCCCAGCTAGGACCGGCCAAGACCAGGACAAAACCAAGTAATGGAGATCCTGACCTCCCATAGTGGGCTGGGGGGTACATGCTCTGTCTTCTATCCCCTTATACTTATATCTGTTTTCCAACATGCTTTCTGTCTTTATCTTCGAATGAGATAACAAGTTGGGTTATCAGGCCTGCAAATAAGTACACAATGAGGGAGGGGGGGGGGGGTATGTTTGTTTCTCAATAACCTATGATTGTTTCCATATTTTGTTAATTTAATTTCTAGCATTAACCCCCCCCCCCCCCCCCCTCTCCCACGCTCCTTCTATCTAATTCCTCCGTTCAGTTGTAAACATAGAAAACGGTAGGGGCTGCCTGAAGCCGGTGGTCGTAAAATACTAACGAAAGAGTGAAAATGGAAAGGCTTCGTATGGGAACAAAACAGACAATGGACGTTTCGGGTACAAACCCTTCGTCAGCACAAGTGCAACCACCATTGAGTACAGACGATACAAGTTATTTTTCATTATTTTTTATTTGTTTTCCACGTTTACTTGTGCATTGTTGTGCTGACGAAGGGTTTGTACCCGAAACGTCCGTTGTCTGTTTTGTTCCCATACGAAGCCTTTCCATTTTCACTCTTTCGTTAGTTGTAAACATACCAGCCCCACCACCGCGCGCGCCAATTCCTAGAATTTTGGTTAATTAAATTCACGCTCTTCCGAATTCCTTCCGCATTCTCTCCCTTCCGTCCAGTCAAAGTTAGACGCATCGTAGCGTGGTCGGTATCATATTTTTGGGTACCACCGATTTCTGATTAGAGCGAGCGCTTGGCGGCAATGCGTACGAGAGTACCGTGAGTGGCAAAGCGTGAGTATGCGTATGGATCGCGCGTGCATGAATGACTGGAGAACTGTGGTGACTGGGTGAGTATAGTGAGGAAGTGAGTGAGTGACAGAATGAAGGAGTACAGGAATGCCAGTTTGGTGTTTTGAATACTTAAGTCTAAGAACTTAGTGTTTTTAGAAGCCGTTTAGCAAAATTGGGTTTGGCCATTTAACTTTTTTCTTTAAGGGGGGGGGGGGGGGGGGGGGGGGGGGAATCATATAATTTTCATTTTATTTTAACCCTCTCCTTACCAGCCATTTTCAGAATTTTCCCCAAAACTTCACATAGACCCAACACAAAAAACAGACATATTATCTTAATCAAACAGAAAAGCGACAAGAACATTCTATACATAATATTGTTCGCCAATATGAACTCTATTACAGAATGTCAAGTTTTATAGTTATAGCAAAAAGAAATGAAATCTGGATGAATAAAGTGACGGTTGCATCGTAACAAATGTGACGATTTTCCAATAGGTGGTAAGGAGAGGGTTAAGGACACTTTAGGGAGATGGAACTGTTGCGGTTATGTGGTCTAGGCTGTGGAAAGGGCTATTTACTGACATTCTCTCACCATACTCAGGTGTAAAACGAGTACCTGGCCGTAAACAGCGTTGTCTCTGTCTGAAAAAAAAAATTGTAATATGTCTCTTTCTATATATATGCTACGTGTTGCTGTTGGTCAGGGACCCTTCGTAAAGCGCTTTGAGCACGTGTAGTGGAAAATGCGCTATGTAAAAGCTCAAGTTATTAATTCATTATTTAATTAATTATTTTTATTTATTTATTTATTTATTTATTTATTTATTTACTTATTTATTTATTTATGTTTGCAAATGATTTTTTTTCTTGTATTAAAACAAACAAAAACAAATAATTAAAAAAAAAAAACAACTTTTCCCAGCTTTGTTCCATTAACACATTTTTCAGATTTATAAAATGTTACCAATAGGATTCAGTAGTCTGATGTCACGCCGCCCGGCAACGACGACCATCTTGGTTCTAAACAAAGAAAATCATTACTTTTTATTCTTCATGCTGTCTAGAACTTTTCATTCCCTTTTCATAATATTTCTTGCGATCAGAATGTGTAAAAGTCAAAACATGATCAAATGTTTTTTTTTCCTCTGGAAACGCTTTTACGCTCGCCGGAGAAATATTTAATAAGGGCGTCCGCCATTGTTCCGATGGTTTAGAGCCAGTGTTACTAAGTTACCATGCGTCATTAGGAAGGAAGTGACGTTACGACTGTTGAAGAGTATTCAAAAGTCCAATACACTATAATGACATAACATTTATTAATATTATAGGATTAAAACACATTTATTGGGATATAAACACAGGTATTAATTAAAGATTTTCATGTCGATATTCAATATTATTATTACACCCGCTCTCACCCAAACCCATTTATATAACAATGACCCGAAGTAATTCAAGTTTAGAAGAATGAAGTCAAAAATAAAAAATGAATTGATTTGAAAATCTTATCTAAGATCTACTTGAGAAACTAACATTCACCTTTCTCTCTCT